>NW_006408601.1:3019973-3034498 GCF_000296735.1 Chrysochloris asiatica
TTCTACCTTCCTCCACGTCCTCTGGATCTAGGCTCCCTCTTTAAAGCTTGTAAACCAGTCACTTCTTGCCTTTGTAGCCCCCTCCCCCGCCTCATTTTGGGTAGCCAATGTCCAAGTTGCCCATCCCTGTCTACCCTGGGAACATTCTTATACATATCTTTTGATGTCTGTGAGTACACATTTCTGTTGGGTTTAATCCTAGTAGTGGAATTGCTGGGTGATGGGTATATGTATTCTCAGCTTTAGCAGATACTTCTAACCATTTTCCTAAAGGGACTATATCAGTTTATAATTGGTTTGATAGGACCAACAGTTGCTCCATGTCCTTATCAATGATTGATATTTTAACAATATATCATTATGTTTTAAATGTGCATTACCATGATGGAATCTTTTGCCTACTTTACTATGTGATTTGTTTGTATTTTTTAAAAAGATTTTTAAAAGACATTTAAAATACTTTCTGGATATGAGCCCATCTTCAGTTATATGTGGTGCTAATATCTTCTTTCGGACTGTAGCTTGTCAATACCTTCTAATGAACAAAAAGTTTATCATTTTAATACTGCTCTATGTACCAACCTTTTCCTCTATAGTTAGTGTTTGTTCTAGATTGTACTGTGTTCACCATAAAGATACGTTGACGTCTAATTCATGTAAAGGACTCCTGATATGGTACTATAAGATCAGCACTAGACTGCGAACCTTAAGGTCAGCAGTTCAAACCCACCAGAATCTCCTTGAAAAACCCTATACAAGGCCACTATGACTTGACAGCACTTAGCAACAACAACAATTCTTAAAAGAAGTTCTGTCCTTTTAAGAAGAGACCCTGGGAGAATGCTACATGACAATAGAGGTAGAGACAGAGTAACACAGGAGAAACCAAGGGAACGCCAGAATTGCCAGCACCATCAGAAGTAAGAGGAAAGATAAGGAGCAGTTTCTCTCTTAGAGATGTCAGAGAGGGCATGGTGCTGCTGACACATTGGTTTTGGAATTCTAGCCTCCAGAATTGTGAGAGAACAACTTCCATTGTTTTAAGCCATCTAGTTTGTGGTACTTTTGTTATCGCAACCCTAAGAAACTAATTCTGTACTTTTTGTCACTTGTTTAAGAAGTCTTTCCCTATATCAAAGTCATGAATATGTTCTTCTGTATTGTTTTCTAGAAAATGTATTGTTTAACTCTCTACTTTTATATCTTCAATCAAATGGGGTGTATTTTCATGCATGAAGTGAGGTAGGGATCAAATTTCATTTTTCTTCTATATGACCAGTCAGTAAATATCCCTTAATTCAAAGACCACCTTTCTTCTTTGCACTTAAACACCATCTTTGATATAAATTAAATAGGTCTCTATGGATCTATTTCTAGATTTTCTATTCATTCCAGGGATCTGCAAACTAAAGCCAGCTGCCCATATTGAAAATGAAGTTTGATTGACACACAGCTACGCTTACTCATTTATTATCAATGGCTGTTTTCCTGACACACAAGCAAAGTTGAATAGTTGTGATAGAGACCATATGACTGAAACCCCTAAAATGCATACTATCTGGCTCTTTTCAGAGAAACTTTGCAATCCCTACATTCTCTTCCTTTAAAAAGACTTTTTCTTCCCTCCATGTCTGAAACTCAAAAGGAACACATACTGGCAACCACGTTGGTCTGCTGGTAAGTGAAATAGGGAGAAAGGCAGCAATGAAGATACGGGTTGAGTTCAACCACATTCCATAGACTCCCGTTGACCTGGAGATGAGAGAGAGACAAGGAAGAGCTGGTTGGTCTGAAGTGTGGTGAAACCTGGGGACTCCTGAGCCCATGGACAAGGGCTAGAGCTCAGAGTGAAGCATCCAGCTGATATGAAGTGAGGGGAGATGCACAAGAACACCCAAACTTATAGATCATACCCATTTCACCTAGCCTCGATGGCTTAATAATCAGAACTCGATGAGAGGAAGATTAAAAACAACAACAACAACAATTTTTGATAAAGGAAACGAGTGTAAATTGCTACAATTTGATAAACTTGACCTATACTTATGGATGTAGTAGCTCAAAATACCAACTGAGAGGGAAGGGAGTCTTCATATCAAATATCAATGCTATCCCCTCTGTATACAGGGTAGATGGGGATGAGCAACTTAGACAACATTGGCTACCTAAAATGAGGGGGTGATAAAGGCATGAAGGGACTGGCTTACAAGTTTTTAAGAGGGAGTCTAGTTTAAGAGTGTGCAGGGGAAGACAGAGTCTCCACTGAATAGGTTTCATCTTATCTAGACAAGTCTGGTAAAAAGAGATGGGGATAAGATTCTTAGGATTCAATAGTGAGCAATTGTTATCACGACTAATTGCAACTGTCACAACTATAAAAGTAGAAGTTTTGTAACAATTATGGGGAAGTAGTTAATCTCACAGTCCAGAACAGAAGTCCCTAGGACCATCAACGGAGAAGAGCACAAGCAGAGTGCGGGACCATATCCAGAGAAGCAGTGACACCAGAGATGGAATCAGAGTTGAGGACATGGAGAGAGGGAGCAGCTGAGGATTCTGGACTCATGGAAAGAGAGGGAGTGGTTGTTGGCAGCCAGAGGCAGGCTTGCATAATGTGCCCTTTGGTTGTTTAAATGATTATATATTCCTGAGTGTTTCTGTGTACACCCACCCCCCAAAAAAGAATTATTCTTGCATAAATATTATACTGTTTTAGTTAATGTAGCTTGATATTCTATCTTTATTTTTGGTAGTGTAAGCCTAATTTTTTTTTCTTCAAGATTGTTTTGGCTCTTGTTGGTCCAATGTATTTTCTTATAAGTACTTTAATTTTACCAATTTTCATGTAAATTATATTAAAAGTTTTGTAACTTATTTTATAAATTACTTAACATATAGTAAAAATCTGTCCATGATAATAAATGTTCTGCAGCATGTTTATAATGGCTTCATCATATTTACTCATATTGTTGTTGTTGTTGTTAAGTGCCATCGAGTCGGGTCCGACCCATAGCGACGCTGTACAGGGTTTCCGAGGGTGTAAATCTTTACGGGAGTAGAAAGTCTCATCTTTCTCCCGCGGAGCGACTGGTAGTTTCGAACCGCTGACCTTAAGGTTCGCAGCCCGATTCGTAACCACTACGCTACCAGAGCTCCTTATTATAGACAAGCTATAATTTTGTTTGACTAAATATATTACTTGGCTATGTGTATTTTTAATTTTTCTATCATCTCCATTAACTTCTAAATTGCTTCCTTAGTTTGTTCATTCTTTCACTAAGTAATTCCATCTATGGGAATTAATTCAAATTAAATGAAAAATAAAAAGTAAGTATGAGGATGTTTATCACAGCATTACTTATAATCATGAAAACTTAGAAATGACCATTTCATTCACATTTAATTAATGTCTAATCATGATAGTTTCACTTACTGAAATATTATGCAAATGTTTAAGACAAGAGACTGAGAAATAATTATGGAATGTTTTACTATAAAGTGTATGTACTCTTTAATTAAAATATAACTCTTAGAAAAAGATCTAGAGAGATAGTCACCAAATCAAAGTTGCTGAATACTAGAAAGGGGTATTTATGAGGGAAAGAGAAGAGAAAGTAATTTATTGACCTTTGTATTGTTTGAATATTTCATAGTACCTATAGTAAAACATTTTTAAATCATTTTTTAAGTAGACCAAATGATACATGGAATGATAACATGGTACTGCCTTAGGGAAATATAATCCTTCTGTAAAAAGTAATACTAAAGACTTAGTTTTAAGGAAGTCCATAAGCAGAGACTAAGATGTAAAGCGAGAATGTAACATCTTAGCTTGTGTGGAACCCACAGATAACACCCCCAATTTGACCACAACTATTCTTTTCATCTGAGTCCCGGTGTGGCATTGTGGGTCAATGTGCCAGACTGCAAGGTCAATTTGAGCTGCAAGGTTGGCAGCTCAAACCCACCAACTACTCCTTGGAAACCCTATACAGGGTTGCTATGAATCGGAACTGACTCAACGGCACATCACAACGACAACATTCTCTTCGTCACACTGCACACCCTTCAGAGCTCCCAATGAGAAACTGAGGCCACAGCCAGTTTGGAACCTTAGAGACGGCTAGATATAAGCAGAGTAAACTGCATGTGGCTGTCCTTTCAGAGATGGGCTCAAGGTGGTGCTAAAAAATATGTATAATATTGGACTCTTGTGTGAGTGTCTTCTGGGAACCAGAGAAATATGGATGATGGGTAGAATTTTTCCCAGATGAGGGTGAATATTGTAATAGTTAATTATCTTGGGAAATGATCATTAAATGAGTCTTTGTATTAGTGGAGTGAAGAATATTTGACACTGCCCTCACCCCCTCCTCCCTTCCATCCCAAACTGCACCTGTTAGTACATCTGGGCCTAGATGCTGAAGGAAATCTGGGAAAACCTTGATGGGATATGATCCATCTCTGGCCATGTAAAAGCAGGTGGGATGAAGCGATAACAGTATGTAGTTAGTGTTGGCAGCAGCAGCAACAGGATCCAAAACAGTTGTTTCAAGTCGAGTCCTACTTATGGCAAACCCATGTGTGTCAGAACTGTGTTCCATAGGGTTTTCAATAGCCAATTTTTCGAAGAGAATAGATCTAGTCAAACTCGAGGTGTCTTCTGTGGGTTCCACACAAGCTAAGATGTTACATTCTCTCTTTGCATCTTAGTCTTTGTTATGGAGAGAAAGTAGATTGCTAGCCTTTTCTTTCAAGAGGTTTCTGGGAGGGCTTGAATCACCAGCCTGTTGGTTCACAGCTGGACACATTCCTGTTTGCACCTCCCAGAGACAGCTGACCTGAAAGGTTGCTCTTGTAGACAGTGTCAAATTGTTCAGCCTGCAAGGTAAGTGCAGTCTGATTTACTAATCTCTAGTGGACAATTTCATATTTTTTCACCACATCAAAGCTTCTGCTTCTAGGTATGCTGGCATCTGCCTCTCTCCCAGCCTCATAGCACCTTCCCACAGAATGGAAGCCTCTTTTCAAATGTATAATCCTTGACAGGAATAGAGTACCCAGTAAGGCAGGTGAGCGTGGGTTTGCTTGTACTTATTTGATGAACAGTACATGTTTTTCTCCACCTCAAAGGGAAGCCCATGTGAAATTGTTCACTGCAGATTAGCAAATTAAGCACAAGTAAGCCCATGCTTACCTTGATTATTGAGTAATCTGCCCCTTCCTGCAGCACCTAACACCCACATCTAGTTTATAGATCTATACTTCTGCTCTCAATGGGCTCACACCAGTGCCAATGTGAAAAATACTGATGCCTGGGTCTTACTCCAGACTAGTCTAATCAGAATGTCTAAGGTGACATCTAGGCATCTGTTCATCTCAAAGTACCCCTGGTGATCCTAATATGCTACCTGCTTTGGGAACCACTGCTCCAGGATCAACACATCCCCCACCCTCTTTGGTGTCAGACTCTCATTAGCTGTGTCTAATTTGGATTTTGCTGTCCTGCAGATTAATGATGGGTAAGAGTTTCATTCATCAATAACAAACCACAGAGTTCTGTAAAATGACTCCATTAGCCTTGGCAAGCTGCCAGTCCTTCTCTTTCCTTTTGCCAGAAAATTAATGAGTCTATTTATTGGAAGTTAGCAAACTAACCACTCAATTTTGTTGTGTTATGGGTCAAACTATACACATTCTGCTACACTTCTGTTCGCATCAGGAAGGACTCTGGGTTACATGACAGGCATTCTTGTCAACTGTTATTTCTCTTAATCGTCACAAAACACTCTGGAGAGTATTATGATTTGCTCCTTGTTACAGATAAAGAAACTAGACATAAAACAGTTAAGAAATTGACCACTATGTAAGCAACAAAGCAGGGATTTGAACAAAGTTTATTTCACTCCAAAATTCATCTCTTGTCTGTCTCTTCATTATGCCACCCTTCCTCCATCAGTTTTTACACATAAAGCATTGAAAATGGTGTATGGCAAATGCAACCCACCAATCAGCTAACCATTTGCTTTTGAGACAATTCCAATTCACGGCAACCTATTGTGTGTCAGAGTAGAACCGTGCTCCACAGAATTTTCAATAATTGATTTTCTGGAAGTAGATCTCTACATGTTTTTTTATAAGGAGCATCTGGGTGGACTAACTTCCATCCTTTCTGTTAATAGCTTTACACCACCCAAAGACTTTGGCAAATGAAGTACTCAGTAAATACTATCACTTCCTTCTGGGATTTTCGTGTGAGGAGGAGAGTCGGTACCAGATCTTGAGCCTGAGACTTGTGACTAGATGAAGCATTTTTCCCCAGCATATGGCTGAAATCTTTAACCCAAGCATAGAGAGTCCTGTCAAATCAAGTATACAGAGTTAAAGATTCTAATTCAACTTTGCTAAAACGGAGTGCAAGGGGTGCGTTTAGTGCATTAAAAATGGAAAGCAAGTTTTAGAACATATGGAACTCTTATTTAAGCAAATCCTTTCACCAGCAAAGGCCAAGAAGACCCACTAGTTTCAGGTAAGCTAAGTGATTTCCACTATTGATAGCGCAGGAAGCAAAAGGACCACATCTTGGCAGGCAGCTGTGTGGGCTCCTCTGTGGTATTGGAAATGGCAGAAACAGCAGCGGATCAATCATAGGCACAAGAAATGGGTGGGGATAACAAGTCTACCTCAAAATGGTGCCAGGACTGGTCCCTTGTTAAAGCAAAACTCAGTCCTTCTGAGGGTGGAGCACAGAGGTGCTCTGAGGAGATGCTTCTCAAGACTCTACTGGGCCCCCCTTCTTCAGGGGGTTCTCTCCCTTGACTCCTTGCCACCATCACTCACAGTAGTGGTGAGAAGAGAAGCAAGGGTCCAGACCCAAATGTCTTCTCACCACCAGGGTCCTGAAACTCTGAGCAACATGAGTCTTCTAAATTAAAGTTTAGTCTTACAGATTGTTATAAAGGTATATTTTCTAAGGCCAATGGGTCTATTGTATTTTATTGAACAGTTTCTTACTTTGATAGATGGTATGAGAGTCTTCAGTTGTTCTCTTGACTTGGGTCCTACAAGTGGGTAGGATGAGATTGACTTCCAATAACCGTTTCTTCCGTTGTCCCTTTGCACTGTACAATCCCCAGTGCTTCCTCTACACCCACACTTTTGTAAGAGACCCTCCTTCAATCAGACTATTTTGAATGTGCCATCTGTTTGCTGTTGGCATCTTGATGATTCAGCAGGTGTTTCAGGAAGAAGAAATCGCATGTGAAGCACCCTCTGCAGGCACCATTTTTGCCTAGACCTTTCAGTTTTTCTGCAAGCCATTAGCTATAGGAAATAAAGCAATGAAGGATGCTCAAAGAGACAAGAGGGTTAATAATGGTTAATGTGGCTGTTAGATCCAAATTGGGGGTGGGGGGTGAGGGCTGGAGGAAAGGGAGGGTGTCTCAGATCTCTCAGTGCTCTATCTTCACCAAAAGTGAGGATACCCCAGTCCTCTCTGTAGGGCTGTGATGGACTGAGCTAACCCAGTGGTGGCTACAAATGGCCTTGTGACCCAGGCTTCTCACACTGCCAGAGCATGAAGAAGGCAGCACCCTCCCTCAATCACTCAAGCCCTTCCCTACCCAAAACTCATTTCTGACACCTCTTGCCTTCTTCCCCAGGGACACAATTTACCAAGTTTTGCTGATCTGGCCCTACAAAATATGCAAATGCCTCCCTCCCTGCAAGTACATACCTTGAGAGACAGCTCATACAACACTCACAGGAGACACTCACAGGAGAGTCCAATATTATATAATTTTTTTAGCAATATATGCAATTGTAACTGGGATGCTGAATAAGCAACCTTTGTGATGCAATCAAATAGAATATTATTTTTGTTTTTCACAAACCATATTCAATAGAGATGAATCTTCTCCTGGATGGGTGTTCGTGAGTGGTACAAAAGGCTAAGTGCTTGACTATTGTGGTTGTTGTTAAGTGCTGTGGAGTCAGTTCCGACTCATAGAGACCCTGTACAGGTTTCCAACAAGCAGGTGGAAGGTTTGAACTACCAACTTTGTGGCTTGCAATCCAGTGCTTGATTGCTAACTGAAAAATTGGTGGTTCAAACACACTCAAAGACACTTTGGAAGAAAGCTCTGGTGGTACTTCTGAAAGGTTGCAGCCTTTAGAAACCTTATAGAGCTCAGTTCTACTGTGTAACACGTGGGGTCACTATGAGTCAGAGCCAACTCGATGACAGCTGGTATGTTGTTTTGTTTGTCCCTGGGTGAATTTCCCAGCAAACCCACATTTTTTCTGCTCCCTCTTAGGTAACACATACTCCTGTTGTTAGGTGACATCAAGTTGGACAAGACAACAAAACACTGCCCTGTCCTGTGCCATCCTCACAATTATTGCTGTTTCAGCCCATTGTTTCAGCCACTGTGTCAATCCACCTCACTGAAGGTCTTCCTCTTTCTCACTGACCCTTTACTTTACCAAGCAAAATATCCTTATCCAGGGACTGGCTCTTCCTTGCAACACATCCAAAGTATACCCATCCTCACTTCTGAGGAGCATTCTAGCTGTACTTCTCCCAACACAGATAAGTGTGTTCTTCTGGAAGTCCCTGGTATAGTCAGTATTCTTCACCAACACCATAACTCAAATGCATAATTTGCCCGCCTCTTCCCTATTCATTAACCAGCTTTCACATGAATATGAAGTGATTGAAAATACCATAGCTGGGTCAGTCACACCTTAGTTCTCAACATAACATCTTTGTTTTGTTTTTTTAAAAAAAGCTTTTTGCAGCAGCTTTGCCCCATGCAAAAGTCATTTGATTTCTTGACTACTGTTTCTGTGGTCATTGATTGTGGATCTAAATAAAATGAAATCATTGATAACTTCAATCTTTTCTCCATTTATCATGATGTTGCATATTGGTCCAGTTGTGAGGATTTTTGTTTTCTTTATATTGAAGTGTAATCCATACAGAAGTCCATAGTCCTTGATCTTAATCAATAAGATGTACGTTTGGCAGGCAAGGTTGTGTCATCTACATATTGCAGGTTGTTAATGAGTCTTCCTCCAATCCTGGTCCATGTTCTTCTTCCTATATTCCAGTGTCTCAGATTATTTGCTCAGCATACAGATTGAATAGCTTTGATGAAATGATACAATATTGATGTACACCTTTCCTGATTTTAAGCCACACAGTAAACACTTGTTCTGTTCTAATGATTACCTTTTGGTCTATGAACAAGTTCTGCATGAGCACAATTAAGTGCTCTTTAACTTTCATACTTTGCAATGTCATCCATAATCTATTTTGATTTACACAAATCAAAAGCCTTTGTTGTTGCTAAGTGTTATCAAGTCGGTTCCAAATCATAGTGACCTTGTATGGGGTTTCTGATGAGTGACTGGTTTGAACCACTGACCTTGTGGTGAGAAGTCCAGTGCTTATCTTACTTACAGCACCACATCAGGACTCCATAGTCAAGTGTATACAAGTTAATATCGTTCTTGCATATTCTGCTTTTAGCCAAGATCTATCTGACATCAGCAATGATGCTACTCATACCATATCCTCTTCTGAATATGACTTGAATTTTTGGCAGTTTCCCGTAGATGTACTACTGCATCTACTTTTGTATTGTCTTCAGCAAAATTTTATTATATTTGACATTAATAATGTTGTTTGATCATTTCAACATTCTGTTGGATCCCTTTTTTTTGGAGTGGGCACAAATAGGAATCTCTTCCAGTCAACTGGTCAGGTAATTTGTCTTCTAAATTTCTCAGCATAGACACGTGACCACTTCCAGAATTGCATCTGTTGGTTGAAACATTTCAATCGATGTTCCATTAATTCCTGGAGCCTTGCTTTTTGCCAATGCCTTCAGTTCAGCTTAGACGTTTTACTTCAGTACTATCCGTTCTTAATCATATGCTACCACCTGAAATGGTTGCATGTTGACCTCCTGACATTCTTTTTATAGGCCACTATACTTGCATTTTTTTCATAGTCCTTGGTCACTTTCATGCCAAACACAATATAATTTAGTAATTAGAATATCCAGTACTGAATGCTAATCTTGATTTAGCTTAGTGTCTTCCCCTTATTCTCCTTCCCCAAACAATGTCATATTCACAGGTACACAGGGTAGGATTTCAACATATTTGGAGGGGACACAATGAAGTCCATAATCTTTGAGATAGCAAGAATGACTTGAAGACTTCTCCTGGATCCCAGGTTCCCTTTTTTTATGTGTCTGTCCTTGGCTGTCAGGAAGCTCAGAGTCAATTGGCTGTTCCTCTTTATTAACCATGTAACAAACTGTAGTTGTGTATGTATTTTAATTTTTCTGCTGAAAAATTAGATTGTTACAGATAAGGTTCTCTTGGGGAGTGGAGATGGAGAATTCTGTGCAAGAAACCTCTTGGGTATATTCACGGAATACCTCTGGTATTTCAAATACAAGCAGGGTCACCCATGATGGATAGGTTTCACTAGAACTTCCAGACTAAGATGTTGTTGTTAAGTGCCATTGAGTTGATTCTGACTCATAGTGAGCCTGTATATGGTTCCCAAAGAGCATTTGGTGGCCCAAACCCACCTACCTTGTGGCTAGCAGTCAGTGCTTATGCTACAGCACCACACCAGGAGTAGGACAAAAGACCTGGTGACCTACTTCCAAAAATAAGGCATGAAAATATTATGGATCACAACAGAACAATGTGTGACCACTTGCTTTGGAAATGCCATCAGAAAGGAGCAGTCACTAGATGAGAAGATCGCGATGGTTAAGGTAGATGTTCAGCAAAGGGGAGGGAGACCCGTAGCAATAGAGTGGGCACATGAACTCAGGCATGTTGGTGATTGTGAGGATCACACAGGACTGGACAAAATTTCATTCTGTTGTACATAAAGTCAACTAGTTGGCAGGTAACAGCAAGAACAATAATAACAACAATGCTTGGTATTAAGACCAATCGGGGAGGAAAGAAAGCAGGAGTGGGTAGATGTAGACATTGGGCTGATGGATAAGGGCTGCTTTGTCATCTGCATTCAACTTAAAATGCATGATGTTTATCAGACTTACGGTTTTTAAAGGGAACTCTGATTGGAGCAAGGAAGATATTTTAGAGAGGCTTCTGTGACCGATTTTAGAAAGTAGATCAGATATGATTCAGAAAGCTACTGCTAAAGTTCGTGAAATAGAAAAAAAAAAAAAAAAAGACCTACATTCTCAAATGAACTCCTGAGAAGTACAAAAAGATTTTCTGAAATATTTCATCAAAGCCTTTCACGCTATTAAGAAAGTGCCCAGCCAAGGCTAAAAAGTGAATTCCTGGTTATTTCTACAGGACAGTTGAATTACAATGTCAGTCTCTTTCTACTGTAAGTCACATTGAAGCAGCTTATTTTAAATTTAGATACAAGTGTTCTGACTTAAAAGGTGACTGGCTAGCAGCCCCTGACATAACCTCTTCTAATCTTCCAAAAACTGTCTAGGAAGACAGAAAAATATAAAAAAGGCATTTAACATTCTCAAAATTAAGCACTTGTGTGCATCAAAATAGTTTTCTAAAAGAGTAAAAAAAGGCAGAGAGAAATTTTTGGCAACGACATATCAAGGAACTAATCTCTAAAATTTATAGAAAACTTCATGTGGTACCTTGAATTTACTTGATATGGCTTTTTGATCCAAAGTCATCTAAATTACTACTAGGTTATTGAGTGGGACTATGCAAACAAGGTGTACAGGACTCTAAGGCTAGGATCGGTTAGTTTTGCCATCCAGCTAGGTTTAAAAGGAGTCCCTTCAGAAGCAGGAACAAATGACCCCAGGGCCATCAGGAAGGAAGAACATGAGTGGAGTACAAGATCCCTACCTAGAGAAGCAGTGACAGCAGAGATGGTGGCATGGAGAGACAGAGCAGCTGCAGGCTGTAAACCTATGGATGGAACAAAACTGAGTGCCTATGAGCAGGAACTGGTTACCAGAGCTTTGTAACTCTAGCCTGAGCAGGCTAGAGGCCGTGGGGCCACATGGCTGAGGGGCTGAAGACAAGAGTGAGGCATGCCTGCAGTATGGAAGACAAGAGGCATTCCTGACTGAAGAACAGCTGCATCCTGAGTTTTCTGATCTGGAGTTATACCCTGTTCCCTTCTGTGATAGACCGCATAATCCTGAGTATTGCTCTGAATTCTGTGTGGCCATTACAATGGATTATGGAAGCCAGAAGTGACACAGAGAGTGCTGTGGGAGGAATGGTTGGTGTCAGCAGAAGGTAAAGAAGGTTGTAGCGTAATGGCAGGTCTGACTTCCACTTCATAGGAATCAGTCTTGAGCTGATTTTGAGCTTGATTCTCTTTTCCCTGTGTGAAGCCAGATGAAGTCAGACATGTTCCCCACATGGTTTTTGCCCTTCAAAGCCTCAACACACAAAAGACATACAATCCAACTTAAAAATAGACAGAAGACCTGAACAGACATGCCACCAAAGAATGCATTCAGACACATGAAGAAATGCTAGCAATCATCAGGCACCTGAGAGATGTGAATCAAAACAAAATTGAGATATCATCTCACACCGGCAATAATAGCGAAGTTCTAAAAACTAGAAGACAACAAATGCTGGTGAGTGAGGGTGTGGAGAGATTGGAACCCTCCGACACTACTAGAGGGATTGTAAAATGGTGCAACCACTGTGGAAAATCGTATGATACTTTCTTTAGAAATTGGAAATAAAAACAGCATATGATCCAATAATCCCACTACTAGGCATATATCCTAAAGAAATAAGACCAGTGGCATGAATAGATATATGCACACCCAAGTTCTTTGCAGCATTAGCCACAATAGCAAAAAGATGGAAACAACCTAAATACCCATCAATAGATGGATGGATAAAGAAACTACAGTTCATACACAAAATACAACACAGCAAAAGGCTAGACAGTAACAATAACTCCATGAAACACCTCATCACATGGATGAACCTAGAGGACCTTATGCTGAGTGAACTAAGTCAATCACAAAAGAACAAAAATTCTATCAGGCGCTATTATAAAAAGTCAAGAAAAGGTTTATACACAGAAAGAAGCATTCTTTGATATTTATTAGGGATAGGGAGGGAGGGAAGGAAGATACTAACTAGAGAGTAGATGCACACTAACTTAGGTGAAGGGTAAGGAAATATATAAAAAGGGGGAGATCAGCACAAATAATATGAAGGCAAAGGGAGACACTGGTAAGTGCACAAGAGTTAAAGACAACGAAGGTAAATACTTACCGCACACAATCCTTCAGTAACAGTAATAACAAACAATAATCTTTGAGTGGTTACATAGGTAGACATGCAAGCTGAGTAGGTATGGGAAGGTGAATGGACTTTATCTATGAGCTTACATAGGTTTGACATAGGATATTTCTATGTATGTATTTGTATGTGAAACAAATGTATCCATACAGCAAATCACACAGGTGGTAGTGTGCCAGTCCATTGATTCCGACTCACTGTGACGCTGTACAGGTTTTCCGAGGTTGTAAATTTTTACGGAAGCAGAAAGCCTCATCTTTCTTCCATGGAGTGCCTGGTGGGCTAGAGCAGCTGGCCTTGTGGTTTGCAGCCCAGTGAGTAACCCACTACATTACCAGGGTTCCTTAGAGCATGCAGAGAACAAAGTTATAAAAAACAACAACAACTTTTTAGCTATAACCAAATACTGTGACTGAATGAGTCACTGGACTTGAGAACTTAGGACCATACTTTCAGGGGATATCCAGGTCAATTGGCATAATAGAGTTTGCAAAGATAATTTTCTATATCCTGCTTTGGTGAATAACAGCTGGGTTCTTATTATCTTTTGAGCAGACATTTAAGATGCAACTATTGGTCTCTTTCTGTCTGGAGCAAAAAAGACTGAAGAAAATCAAAGATTGAGGGAAAAATTTGTCCAAAGGACTAATGGACCATGTGAACTACAGCCTCTACTATCCTGAGACCAGAAGAACTAGATGGTGCCCAGCTACTGCAAGGACTGCTCTGATCAGCATCACAATAGAAGGTACTGCACAGAATGGGAGATAAATGTACATCAAAATTCTAAATCATATTAAAGACCAGACTTTTTTGCTCTGATAGAGACTAGTGGAACCCCTAGATTGGCCTTTAGCTACCCTTCAAACCTGGAAAACAAACTCACCCCTGGGAATAAAAAACAGGTAGAGTCTGGGACTCAATTACATCAACTTCAAGGTCAATATAATTAACCTGAAAATGCAGATTCAGTTCTGGTCTTGTTCTTATATTAGAAAGAGTAAAATTTTAATATCAATAATAGCAATGTTCTTGTTGTTGTTAAGTGCCATTGAGTTAGTTTTGACCCATAGTGACCTTCTATAGGGTTTCCAAGGAGCAGATGCTGCGCTTGAACCACCGACCTTGCAGTTCAAATGGCTTTGCAGTCTGGTGCATTAACCCACAGCACCACACCAGGACTCCAAATTTCTAATAGAGAACTTTTT
>NW_006408601.1:3034598-3042386 GCF_000296735.1 Chrysochloris asiatica
CAATATAATTAACCTGAAAATGCAGATTCAGTTCTGGTCTTGTTCTTATATTAGAAAGAGTAAAATTTTAATATCAATAATAGTAATGTTCTTGTTGTTGTTAAGTGCCATTGAGTTAGTTCTGACCCATAGTGACTTTCTATAGGGTTTCCAAGGAGCAGATGCTGCACTTGAACCACCGACCTTGCAGTTCAAACGGCTTTGCAGTCTGGTGCATTAACCCACAGCACCACACCAGGACTCCAAATTTCTAATAGAGAACTTTTTTTCTTTGAACTGTTGTGTTGTTAAATGCCATCGAGTCAATTCCAACTCATACTGACCCTGTATAGGGTTTCCAAGGAGCAGCAGCTGGTGGGTTTGAACTGCCGACCTTGTGGTAAATTAGGATCCAAAATAGAGAACTGACCAAATACATGTAGATACGATATGTAATAATACAAACAAAAGTGCCATTTAAAAAATGTTTAAGAAAAAAATACAAAAATTGATCTTACACTAGACCAAAGAAAAGTTCAGTAAATCCCAGAAAGTAAACATTGTATTGATTACATTCTCTCCTTACAATGCAGTCAGCCTAGAAATCAAGAATAAAAGTCTAAGCATAAAACCCTCAAACTCATGGAAATTAAAAACATTGTCCTAAAAAACTATGATGACAAAAGAAAAATAACAGTAAGAATATAGTATATCAAAACTCTAAATTACTCAGCTCAACAATGTAGCAAGTAAACAGAAGGATTAATAACAGAGGCAAAAATAAAGACAGTCAGATTAATACATAAAGAGACTTTTTAAAAAGTACATGGAAAATGCCATTTCCCCTCTCCCCATTATCTTTTCATTCCATTTTCCCACAAAAAGTCCCCTCATATTTGATGGAGAATGTAGAATGATGTTCTCAATGCCCAAAACTAACCTCATTTTCCATAATCTTCTATACATGCTGGAAAGTTATATACTTAATTTGCCAAATTCCCTTGTAGTTAGAAATGGCCAGGAGAAGGAAATCCGTCACAGGGGAATAAATGGAAGGTAACTGAGGGAGCTTCTTGGCAACGTCTTGGATGCAGTATCTCACCTCTTCTCCATCCTCAACCGTATATTCTGTCTAGAATGCACTCCTGATTCTGCTGTAACTGTCTTGTGACCATGAATACACAAACTAAGGTTAGCAAATCTGAATAATAAGTCTGTTAAGCCATGCTAGCAATCAGCTTTCTCTTTCTCTGAGCTAATTATACATGAAAAAAAAATGCCTATTTGCTGAAGCCACTGTTACCTTCATTTTTTGTTGTTGTTATTGTTAGGTGACTTTGAACCAGTTTTGACTCATAACAACCTCATTTGACAGAGTAGCATGGCTCCATAGGCTTTCCTTGACTGTAATCTTTCCAGAAGCAGATTTCCAAGTTCTTCTTCCATGGAAGCACTGGCTGCAAAGCCGGTTGAACTGCAAGGTTGGCAGTTCAAGCTCACCAGCTGCTCCTCGGAAACCCTATACAAGGTCGCTATGGGTCAGAACCGACTCGACTGCACTTTAACAACAACAACAACAAATATATAAGGAGTCTTCAAAACGTTAATGGAAAAGTCTAATCCTGTGAACCCCCCTCGTACTTCTAACTATATACAAATCAAATTTGGAAAATAAAAACAAAACTTCTGGCAAATATAAATTTTTAAGAGTTGGTGGTGGTGGTGGTGTGTTATGGAGTCGGTTCTGACTCATATTGATCCTGCATAGGGTTTCTGAGGTTATAAACTTTTACGGGAGCAGAAAGCCTTATCTTTCTTTTGTGGAATGGCTGGTAGTGTCGAACTGCTGACCTTGAAGTTAGCAGTCCGATGAGTATATCACAAATACCAAGAGAACGTTTAAATTTTAAAAGAAAGTCATACAAAAAAAAAAAAAAAAGACAACTTTAAGTTGGATCTTTTGTGTTGTCAGGAATTGGTCAGGAAAACAAAGTGTCTGGGTATTTTAGATAAAAACATAATTAAAGTCAGGGCATCATAGTCTTCAAAAACATAGGGAAAAACAAATTAGCAAAATGATGGGAAGGACCAGAGAAGTGCATTGTGATTGCTAACGTATATATCAACTTGGCTAACCTTTGATACTTAGTGATTTGACAGATATTATGTAATCCTCCACTATGTGATCCAATGAGAGCAGTTAATCAGTTGAAAGGTGACTTTTCTAGGGCCTGATCTGCATTCGGTATATATGGATGTTCTGGCAAAAATCACTCTTTTAGTCCTGTATCTGACTTGCCATCCTTTAGCTTCTAGTTCTTCTCTTGGTTTGTTCCCTGCTGCTTGTGATAGGAAGCTACACCATCTGTACTTTAAATACCAGCAGTGTCAACAAATTCGGATATTTCATCTGAGTTTCCACACTAACACAGACTAGCAAGAAGGAGAGGTGGATTACTTCTCAATGTTTACCCACTGAAAATCTTATGAGTAGCAGTGGAACCTTGTCAGATAGCACCAAAATATTGGATATCAAAACATTATAAATAGCACCAACAAATTTATCAGATACAGTGCTAGAAGATGAGCCCCTCAGGTTGGAAGGCACTCAAAATATGACTAGGGAAGAGTTGCCTCCTCAAATAGAGTCGACTGTGATGATGCAGACGGAGGAAAGTTTTCAGGACCTTCATTTGCTGATGAGAGTTCAGGGTACAACTCAAAATGAGAGAAGCAGAAGCAAACATCCATTAATAATCAGAACATGGGATGTACAAAGGAAAATTGGAAGTTGTCAAAAACTAAGTGGAACACATATAGATTGATATCCTGGGCATTAGTGAGCTGAAATGAACTGCTATTGGCCATTTTGAATCTGACAATCATAGGGCTTGCTATGCCAGGAAAGACAAATTGAAGAGGAATGGCATCACACTCATCATCAAAAAGAACATTTCAAGATTTATCTTGAAGTATAATGCTGTCTGTGATAGGATAATATCCATACGCCTACAGAGTCCTGGTATTGTCCTGTAGGATAAGCACTGGACCTCAAGGTTGGTAAAACTGCAGTGTTGGTGGTTCAAACTCTCCAGCTGTTCTTCAGAAAGCCTATACAGGGTCCCTTTGAGTCAGAACTGACTTGATGTCACTTAACAACATTGACAATAATAAAGAAGACCAGTTAATATCACTATTATTCAAATTTACATACTAAGCACCAAAGCCAGTGATCATGAAATTGAAGAACTCTACCTACTTGTCCAGTCTGAAATTGATAAAATATGCAACCATGATGTATTGATAATTACTGATGGTTGCAATGCAAAAGGTAGAAATAAAGAGGAAGTACCAGTAGATGGAAAACATGGCTTTGGTGAAAGAAACAGTGCTGAGGATCTCATGATAGAATTATGTAAGACCCATGTCGTCTTCATTGCAAATACCTTTTTTAAACAACATAAAAGATGACTATACACGTGGACCTTGCCAGATGGAACACACAGAAATCAAATTGACTACTTCTATGGGAAGGGATAATGGAAAAGTTCCATATCATCAGCCAAAACAAAGTAAGGGGCAGACTGGGGAACAGACCATCAGTTGAAACTGAAGAAGATTAAAACCAATCAATGAGAGTAAAAATATTACCTTGAACATTTCCCACCTGAATTTTGAGATCTTCTCAAAACATATTTGATTCATTAGACACTAATGAATGAAGACCAGAAGAAATGTGGGATGACATCAAGAATATAATATAGGAAGAAAATGAAAGGTCATTAAGAAGAAGGAAAAGACCAAAATAGATATCAGAAGAGACTCTGAAACGTGGTCTCCAGCATAGAGATAATAAAAGCGAATGAAAGAAATGAGGAGGTAAAAAGTTAAATAGAAAATTTCAAAGGGTAGTTCAAGAAGACAAAATCAAGTATTATAATGAAGATTTCAAAGACCTGGAGTTAGAAAACCAAAAGGTAAGAACATGATTAGCATTTCTCTCAAAAACTGAAGGGGAAAAAAAAAATCAAGCTTTGACTTGCAATTTGGAAGGATTTTACAGGCAAAATGGAGTCCTGGTGTGGTAGAGTACAATAAACACTTGAGCACAAGGTCAATTTGCGCCACAAGGTCAGTGGTTCAAACTCACCAGCCGCTCCTCAAAAACCCTATATAGGATCCTATGAGTCATAACCAACTCAATGGCAAATAGGCAAATACTGAATGATGCAGAAATCATCAAAACAAGATGGAAGGAATACACAGTCACTGTTTCAAAAAGAAATGTTGGATGTTCAACCACTTCAAGAAGTAGCATATGATCAAGAGTCAATGATACTGAAGAAAAGTTCAAGGTGAACTGAAGACATTGGCAAAGAACAAGTTTCTGGGAATTGATGTAATACAAATGGAAATCTTTCAATAAACTCATGCAGCACTGGAGGCACTCACCTATCTGTGCCAAGAAATTTGGAAGATAGCTACCTGGTCATCTGATTGTAAAAGATCCATATGTGTGCCTATTCCAAAGAGAGGTGCCCCAATGGAATGTGGAAATCATAGGACAATATCATTAATATCACATCCAAGTAAAATTTTGCTAAAGATAATACAAAAATGGTGGAGACAGTACATTGACAGGGAACTGCCAGAGGCTCAAACTGGATTTAGGTGACGGACGATGTGGAAAGAGGGATAGCATTGCTGTCATCAGATGGATATTGACTGAAAGCAGAGAATACCAGAGAGATGATTATCTTTGTTTTTTTGAGTACTCAAAGGCTTTTTCCTGTGTGATCATGACAAGCTATGAATAACATTGGGAAGAATGGGTATTCCAGAACATTTAATGTGCTCATGAGGAACTTGTACACAGACCAAGAGGCAGTCATTTGAACAGAACAAGGGGACACTGAATGGTTTAAAATCAGGAAAGGTGTGCACCAGGGTTGTATTCTTTCACCATACTTATTCAATGTGTATGCTGAGCAAATTATCAGAGAAGCTGGGTTATATGAAGAAGAACGTGACATCAGGATTGGAGGAAGGCTCATTAACAACCTGCGATATGCAGATGATATAACCTTGCTTGTTGAAAGTGAAGAGGACTTAAAATACTTGCTGATGAAGATCAAAGAGCACAGCCTTCAGTATGGGTTGTAACTCAATGTAAAGAAAACAAAAAACTCACCACTGGATCAGTAAATAACCTCAGGATAAATGGAAAAAAAGATTGATGTTGTCAAAGACTTCGTTTTGCTTAGATCCACTATCAACACTCATGGAAGAAACAGTTAGGAAATCAAATAACATATGGCTCCAGGCAGATCTGCTGCACAAGACCTCTTTAATGTGTTCAAGAGCAAAGATGTCAGTTTGAGGACTAAAGTGTACCTGACCAAAGTCATGGTATTTTCAATAGCCTCATATGCACGTGAAAGTTAAACAGTGAATAAGGAAGCTGGTAGAAGAATTGATGTGTTTGAGTTATATTGTTGGAGCAGAATATTGAAAGTACATGGAATTCCAGAAGAACTAACAAATCTGTGTTGGAAGAAGTACAGCCAGAATACTCCCTAGAAGCCAGGATGGTGAGACTTCATCCCTCATACTTTGAACATGTTATCAGAAGGGACCAGTCCTTAGTGAAGTACATCATGCTTAGTAAAGTGGAGGGTCAGGGTAAAAAAGGAAGATTGGCACAGTGGCAGAAGCAATGAGCTCAAGCTTAACAATTGTGAGGATGGCCAAGGGCCAGGCAGAGCTTCCTTCTGTTTTGCATAGGGTCACTATGAGTCAGAACTGACTCGATGGCATCTAGCAACGACAACACCTCTAGTAAGTGGGACATGAGCCAGTAGCTTTTTGCCTGTCCTGGTGTTTTTAGATTCTTCAGTCCCAGAAACTACATGAGGCAAGAGAAACCTTGAATCCGATGTCTGACCCATGAATGTAAGACTAGTCAGCCGCTACAACACTGTCAGCCATCCCCTTGAGGTCCTGGTGTAGCACTCACTGTAGGATAAGCACTGGACTGTTATCTGCAAGGTTGGCAGTTCAAACCCCCCAGCCAGAAATGACTCAACGACACTAAACAAAAACAAAAGGACATAAGTATATTTATATATACAAGCAGACTTCTAAAACCTTCATGGAAAGAATTCCATTATCTTTTAATTTCATTTCCCTACAAACTTTTAAAAGCACCCTCATACACTTCATTGGTTTTGCTCCTCTAAAGATGCTAGACTAAGACACATCTGCCAGGAAAGATGATAGAAGGTACATGCTCAGGTTCCCTGTTAGCTTTCAGGGTATCCAGAAGTTGCCTCTGTAAAAAACCAACTGCTACCAATGTTTACACTTTCCTGCTGTGCAGTGGCCTCCGGGGCCCTTCTTCCCAGAGACACCTACCTGAGCACTGCAGGCCACTACACTGCAGGGGAAAAAAATAATAGCATTTGTTACCCTTATGCCTTCTAAATCTCACAGTGAGGACCTCTCTTTAATGAACTGTAAATCAGAGCCTTACTGACAAAGGATTTGGGGAAAATTAACTCTCAGGATTCCAGTCCCTGCGATGAAGTGAGCCTAGAAGGGGTAGGAAAAGGGGGTGGTGTTAAGTACTAGCAGATAACCTGGCACATTTGTTTATCTTATTTTGACATGTTTTATTTAAGAAAAAATGAATGTTCACGCTATACAACTATGTTCATACTGAGCATGTTGCAATAAAATCTCAGAAACAGAATTATATTTAAAGGGTAGATCATTCAACATAGGGTTCTTTGTAGAGGTCTAGGCAAAGGAGCTCTGGTAGCGTAGTGGTTACGAATCGGGCTGTGAACCTCAAGGTCAGTAGTTCGAAACTACCAGCTGTTCCGCAGGAGAAAGATGAGGCTTTCTGCTCCCATAAAGATTTACAGCCTTGGAAACCCTCCCTGTACAGGGTCGCTATGAGTTGGAACCGACTCCACAGTACTTAACAACAACAACAAGGCAAGGGTTAGGGAATCAACACAGACTCTGAGACCATCAGAAACAACAACAGGGGATACCATAATCATTATCATGCCCAGACCTGAAAGGGGTAAAGCAAGTGTGATGATTTAAAAATATTTCCCCAAATTTTGGACATTCTTCTATTAAAGAAGTGGAGCTCAATTTTATTCTTCTTGCTTAAAGTATGACTTAATGACTGGCTTCTAACAAGTAGAATATGGTGGAAGTAATGAAGTGTGACTTCCTCCTTGATTTCTCTCTGATCGCTTTCTTAGGGAAAAGCCAGCTGCCATGGTGGAGGACACTCATAGAGCCCTGTGGAGAGGCTCTCAGGACCAGGACCTGAGGCTTCCTGCCAACAACCATGTGAGTACTTCCAGAAGGAGACCTTCTAGCCCCAGTCAAGTCTCCCGATGAGTGGAGCACCAGCCAACATCTTGACTGTAACCTCACGAAGGAACTTGAGACAGCATCGTCCAGCTAAGCCACTCCTGGTTTCCCAGCTCAGAAACTGTGTGAGGTGATAATAGCTGGTTGTTATAAGATGCCAATTGTTGGGGTCATTTGTTACACAGAGATAGATAACTAATCCATGAAGTATATAATGTTCGTAGAGATGGTGATCATTTGCATTATTTGTTGTTGTCAGGTGCTATCGAGTTGGTACCGAACAAACGCAGCAGAACGAAACACTGTCCGATACTGGGCCAACCTCACTATTGTTGTCACGCTTGAGTCCATCGATGCTGCCACTTAGCCAATCCATCTCGTTGGGGGTCTTCTTCTTTTTCTCTGACCCTCCATCTT
>NW_006408601.1:3043036-3051517 GCF_000296735.1 Chrysochloris asiatica
ACAAGCTACCACAGTACAACAAACTGACAGACGAGTGGTGATATTTGCATTGTAGAAAACATAAAGATAAAAAAACAAAGCTCCACTCCCACGAGTCGATTTCCACTTATAATGACATTGTGGGATGGAGTACAACTGCTCCCAGGATTTCAGAGGCTATAAATCTTATGGTAGCAGACAAGTTCATCTGTCTCCTCTGGAATGACTGGTGAGTTTGAATCTCTGAGCTTGTGGTTAGCAGCCCAATGCATAACCCACTATGTCACCAGGTCATAGATTAGGGGAAAAGTATAGACATATAAGATGTACTCTGTCAGCGCCACTGAGCCCAAGCTGGAAGGGAGAGGCAGCAGAAAACCCTGTTTTCCTGCTTTTCAACCTTCTACCAGGTCCTACAGTGACCAACCTCACCACTGGGGCTTAGGTGCAAGTAACTTCCAGATTGTAGAAATCAACCTCTCTGGAGCACAGAATGACTGAGAAGGTCAAAGGCCAAATCATATGGAATCAACAGAATAACAAAATTATACCAATCTTATTTAGGAGCATTGTTTCTATTGAGGTCTGACCAGATAAGAAGAGCCATTAGGAGATATACAAAATAAGGGGTACACTAGAAAAAGAGGAAGACCCCCAATGAGATGGATTGGCCAAGAAGCAGCATTGATGGACTCAGGTTGGCCCAGAATTGGGCAGTGTTTCGTTCTGCTGTGCATAGGGTCGCTATGAGTCGGTACCAACTCAATGGCACCTAACAACAACAACAACATATCAACTTGACTTTATGCAATTAAGGGAACTGACTGAACAGTCGATGTATAACTGTTGCTTTCCCATCTGAAGCCAGCAAGGCCAACAGTGGGGAAAGAAAACTTGATGGAAGTGGAAGTTTGAGGACAAACTGGAACCTATGTGATCTCTCTTTGCCTAAAAGCCTCCAGTTTTGATGAGGGCATGTCATCTGCAGGAGAAATGGGCATCCTTCCTCACAGAGTTGAATGGCTGTCAGTTTAGGATTTTGAGAAGCTGAAGGCTCTGGTCCAACAGGAGTTGGAGGAGCTACAGGTCCAGCTGCTGCCCCACCCAGCCAGGTGAGCCAGCAGAGCAGTGACAACATGTTGAGGTAAGGCAGCACTTTCTGCCTGTACGAGCTACATCCGCGTAAAGAGACGATGGCTTCTGTTTTACCTCTGCTTTCCAATTCTCACACAAATCCTCTCTTTTGGCACAGCTACCCTAGGACAATCAGAGATGGGGATTCTGGAATGTAGTTCTTGCTCAACTAAATGGATACACTACAAACCTACCACCGAGTTGCAAAAGAACAAAATATAATCACAGCAAAATTAAGGACCAAAAGAATTATCTCCCACAGCTAGAGCAGGCTTTCTCCAGGGAAGGATAGTTTTATGTTAGAAAAATCTATTAATATAATGACACCAGTTCATCAAGCTTAATAAGAAAAACTCTGTGATAATCTCAAACGATGACAGGAAAGTGTTCATATAAAATTTAGCATTCATGCCTGCTAAGACAAAATCAAACTGTAGAAAACTAGACATATAGCAGAACATATATTATAGTACCATCCTTAATCTTGATCCACCAAGAACGTTCCCTGCAATTAAAACTAAGAGAAGACAAAATGGTGGATATTTCTATTATTTTTCAACACTGTTCTGAAAATTCTGTCAGAAGCAAAAAAACATGAGCTAGAAATAAAAGGCTAAATTGTTGGAAAGGAAGAGACAAAATTATTGTTTTTTGCAGACAACATGATTATATACCTTTAAAAATCTGCAAGGGAATAAGCTGAAAGCTCGTAACATGAATTCATAATAAGTAAAATGGTAGCATACAAGAAAAAGTTCAAAATGCAGTAGCTTTCCTGAAAAGTTCAAAATTCAGTAGCTTTCCCGTATGCCAGTAAGAACCACTTGTGTGCTGGAAGGGAGAAAGGATTTAAATTACAATGAAAACTCACAAATCGTAAATGTCCCATGACACTGACATTGTGGAAGATTATTTTGTTGAATGTCTCTCAATTTGTGCTTGTCTGATGTTTCTCTATGATTAGATTCAGGTTCTATATTGTGTTGGCAGAAATAATTCAAAAGTTATGTTGTATCCCTTTTCAGTGCATCGTATCATGAAGAACATGATGTTTATTTGTCCCATTACTGGTGTTTTGACTTTGATCTCTTGGTGAACGCTCTGCCAGGTTTCTCTACTGTAAAGTTTCCCCCTTTGTAGTTAGTTAAGTACCTTGTGGAAATTTGTGTTGAGATCATGTAAATATCACTACTGTTACTCATTAACTTTTCACCCATTTTCAACTATTACAAATGACAGTGCTGGCGAGGGTACTAAAACCCCCAAATTCAAACCTTTTATCATAGTATTGGTACCAACTCATGGCAACTTCATGTGTCCCAGAGTAGTAGAGTTGCTCTAGATGTTTTCTTGGCTATTATCTTGACTTAAGCCATTAGCAGATCTTTCTTCTGTGGAACAGCTATATGGGTTGGAATCGCCAGACTTTAGGTTAGCAGACAACCACAAACCACTTGCTCCAACCAGGCTCCTTCATGTAGTGTTAGTGGGAGTGTAAATACAAAGGGGCTTCAAAAAGTTTATGAAAAATTGGAATGAAAACAGAATGGAATTTTTCAATGAACCTTTTGAAGTCCCCTCACAGAGCAACCCTTATGAGGAACATTTAAAAATATTCATACCTTCTGATCTAATAATCTACCTTCTAGGAAAATATTGTAGGAAGGATAAAAATCAGAGGTCTGACCAAAGTGGAATTGTTTTCATTTCAGAAATAATTATAATAGTGAAAATTTGGCAGAAAGTAAATGCCCAACAATAGGTTGTTGTTGTTAGGTGCCATCGAGTCGGTATCGACTCACAGCGACCTTATGCACAGCAGAATGAAACACTGCTCGATCCTGGTCCAACCTCACTATTGTTGTGGATAAAAAAAAATTATGGCAACTCTGTGAGATGGAGTAATATTCAGTCATTACACTAGTCTTTTAGAGTAATGGAACAAGAAACAGACAGTAAATAATGTTTGAAAATATGCCATTCAAAACTGCATCTACATTATGTACTTACATGTATATTAATCTTTGGGGGAAAATACCAAAATTTTAATAGTCTTTGCTTCTGGAAGTAGTTTTGCTGTAATTTTCATTTTCTTTTTATCATTATACTATGTTCTATAATAAGTATGTATGCATTTTTCATAATTGAAAAATATTAAGTGAATATCATGTACCAGTTAATTGCCCTGCATATTTTCCTTGTATAAATTTGTGATCAATGTGTTACCTCCTGTGGAGTCAGCAACAAAGAGCCAATGAAATAGCTGAGAAAGCAGGGGAAATCATTTTGATGTTGTCAGTAGCCATTAAAATGTGACATTTAATACTATATGATTGCATCCATCTAGCCAGACCATTGTATTTATTAACCTCACTGATTTCATCAATAATTCTCCAGAATTTAGGAACTATTTTATAATTTGCAATGTACACGGAAAAAATCTTTAAAACGTCATTGAAAAGTGAAGTCACGTAGCCTCTTTGGACCTATTTTTTTCTTGATATAAGTGCACTGGTAGAAAGAGTTTGACCTGAGACTCCAAATCGTGGTGCAGTTGTCTTTCTGTTCCATATTTGCAGTGTGATCCTGGTTTGATTCCTTCATCTCTATGTGCTTCCTTTTCCTCATCTTCAAAATGTTTGGTAAAGTAGATGTTATTGTTATTGTTAGATGCTGTCAAGTTGGTTCGGATTCATAGGAACTTTATACACAACAGAATTAAACACTGCCGGGTCTTCAGTCATCCTCACAGTTGTTTTACTCTGTTGTGCATAGGATCGCTGAGTCGGAACCACCTTGAGGTCGCCTAACAGCATCTACTTTACCAAACATGATATATTTTTCTAGTGATTGTTCTTTTCTGATGGTATGTTGAAAGTAAGCAAGACAAGTTTCACCATCCTCACTTTCTGAAAGCACTATGATTATACTTCCTCCAAGATGGATTTGCTGAATTTTCTTGCAGTCCATGGTATACGCACTATTCTCCACTAACACTACAATTTGAATGTGTCAATTCTCCTTCAATCTTCCTTTTTCATCATCCAGCTTTCACATATGAATTAGATGATTAAAAAGACCTTGGCTTGGGTCAGGTGCACCTTAGTAATCAAAGTGACATCTTTGTTTTTTCAGTTTTAAAGATTTTTGCATATTTACTCAATGCAATAAGTTGTTTGATTTCTTGACTTAAGCTTCAATGGGCACTGATTATTGATCCAAGTAGAATAAAATCCTTGACAACTTCAATTTTTTCACCATTTATCATATTATTTACTGATTCAGTTGTAAGGATTTTCATTTTCTTTATGCTCAAATGTAATCTATATTGAAGCTGTCGTCTTTGACCTTCATATATTACATAAATATTTCAAAGTGGATGAGATCAGCCAGGGTTAATGTAGAGCATGCAAAGTGAAGAGGATAAAGCCTCAAGAAACCTGCCTGCATTATCCACATGCACGATCTCATTTATTAGCTATCTCATTTAACAGCTCTGTGAGTTGAGGTTTATTTTATCTGTTTTCTCCAGAGACTACTGACTAGACAACTAAAAGCATTTTCCATCTTGATCCTAGGGATCCCCATTGCATCACCTCTGGGACCCTTTATCAGAGTTGCTTCCATGTGGTTGGAGCTATATTACATGAGGAATACCTGCATGAAAAAGCATGTGGAGAAAGTTCAGGTACTGTCATGAAGCCTTTCTTTTAATGCTGCTGGTGGTGGGTGGTTGCGTGCCACCAACTTGCTTCCAACTCACATTGCTGTTGTTGTTAGATGCTATAGAGTCAGTACCGATTCATAGTGGTACAACAAAAACAACACTGCCTGGTCCTGGGTCAATCTAACAATCGTTGCTAAGTTGAGCCCATTGCTGCTGCCACTGTGCCAATCCATCTCATGGGGGCATCTTACTCTTTTTTTCTGACCTTCCACCTTACCAAACATGATATCCTTCTCCAGGGACAGGTTCTTCCTAATAGTATATTCTAAGTATGAGAGATGAAGTCTGGCCATCCTGGCTTACAAGGAGCACTCTGGGTGTACTTCTTCCAATACAGATCTGTTTGTTCTTTTGGCACCATGGTACTTTCATGATACCTTTCCTAATTTTAAACCATTCAGTGTTCTCTTGTTCTATTCGAACAACTGCCTCAGGAGCACAATTAAGTGTTCCAGAATACTCATATTTCACAATGTTGTTCATAGCTTGTCATGATTCACACAATTGAAGAACTTTTCATAGTCAATAAAGGATAGGTAAACAGATTTCTGGTATTCTCTCTCAACACTATAACTCAAATGTATCAATTCTTCTATGGTCTTCTTTATTTACTGTCCAACTTTCACATGCATATGAGTGTGCTGAAAATACCATGGCTTGGGTCTGGTTCACCTTAGTCCTCAAAACAACATCTCTGCTCTTCAACACTTTGAAGAGGGCTTGTGCAGCAGATTTACCTAAATCACTATGTCGTTTGATTTCTTAACTGCTGCTTCCATGAGTGTTGATGGTTGATCTGAGCAAATTGAAGACTTTGATAATTTAAATCTTTTCTCCATTCATATGGATGTTGTTTATTGGTTTACTGGTGAAGATTTTGTTTTCTTTACATTGAGATGCAACCTGTACCAAAAGCTATGGTCTTTGATCTTCATCAGTAAGTATTTTAAGTCCTCTTTATGTTCAGCAAGTAAGGTTGTATCATCTACATACCCCAGATTGTTAATGAGTCTCCTCTAATCCTGATGCCATGTTTTCCTTCAGATAATCCAGCCTCTGATTATTTGCTTAGCATACAGACTGAATACGTATGGTGAAAGAATACAACCTTGGCACACAACTTCCCTAATTTTAAACCATTCAGTGTTCTCTTGTTCTGTTCGAACAACTGCCTCTTGGTCTATGTATAGGTTCCTCATGAGCACAATTAAGTGTTCTGGAATACTCATACTTCGCAATGTTGTCCTTAGCTTGTCATGATACACACAATGGAAGAACTTTTCGTAGTCAATAAAGCACAGGTAAATATCTTTCTGGTATTCTCTGCTTTCAGCCAAGATCCATCTGATGTAAGCAATGATATCCCTAGTTCCACATCTTCTTCTGAATCTGGCTTGAACCTCAAGAAGTTCTGTGTCAACATAAGGTTGCAGCCATTTTTATATCATTTTTTCTCAAACTTCTACTTGCATGTGATATTAATGATATTGTCTGGTGGTTCTGTATTCTGTTGGGTTATCTCTCATTGGAATGGGCACAGATATGAAATCTTCCAGTCAGTTGGCCAGGTAATTGTTTTCCAAACTTCTTGGCATAGATGAATTAGTGCCTCCAGTTCTGCAAATTTGTTAAAAGATCTCAATTTGTATCCCATCTATTCTGGTGCCTTGTTCTTTACCAATGCCTTCAATGAACTTTGGACTTCTTCCTTCAAGATCATTGGCTCTTAATCATATGGTACCTCTTGAAATGGTTGGTTATAGGTCATTTCTTTTTGGTACAGTGACTCTGTATATTCTTTCCATCTTCTTTTTATGCTTTCAGCATCATTCAATATTTTGCCCATAGAATTCTTCAATGCCACAAGTCAAGGATTGAACTTTTTCTTCAGTTCCCTCAGCTTGAGAAATGCTAAGTGTGTTTTTCCCTTTTAGTTTTCTATCTCCAGTTCCTTGCACATTTCATTATAATATTTGACTGTGTCCAACTCATACTGATCCTATATAGGGTTTCTGAAACTGAATTTTTATGGGAGCAAAAAGCCTCATCTTTCTCCCACACAACTACTGTAGATTCCAATTTTTTATCTCATAGTTATCAGCCCAGCGCATAGTCCGCTATGCTACCAGGTTTTCTTGTAATGCTAGAATCATGGAATATTCTACATGGGTTTAAATGAGGGGAAACCCTCATTTTTTATTCATTTATTTATTTACAATTTTTGAGGTAAAGCTATTTAGACTGACAATGCAGATTAGATTGAGAGCCAGGAAAGTTACTGTTATTGTAAAAGTGAAACTACAGGACCCCAGAAATCAGACAGGACACGGAGACTTTAATACATAAAAATGATCTTTAGTTCCACGAAAGTGAACAAAAATATATTCCTACATATTTCTTCCTGTACAATAATTGGTCAGGAGCAAAGGTGGATAGACAAAGAATTACTCGCCAAGGAGAAATACCATAAAATGTAAAAGTATTTTGCTATTACTTGGAATGTCTTTCTTGTAAAAGTTCATGGGAGGAAAAGGGAAATACTTCTACAGAATCCTGAGAAGAACTTTGCATGTGGGCTGATCCCAAACACATAAGACAGAATAGAGGCTTTTGAAAAGAACTTTTCTTTCTTTTTTTTAAATAATGGAGAAACAGTGTTTTCCTATTGAAAATTGATATACAGTGTGATTTTGAAACATTTTAAATCCCCTAACAGAAAGCCATTGAAATACAATAATTTCATTGCAGGATATACTAAAAATAGTATTTAACCCAGTGACTGAGCATCAAAGTGAAAAAGATTATATGCTACAATGGCATACAGAGCATGCTTCATGTCTGCACAGCTGACTGCCACCAAGTGCCTTGAGAGCAAGTTTGGTGCTTTTAGTACCATTATGTAAGTATTTATATTCAACTTAACCATTAGTGTATGACTCCTACATTTATATGAAGGAGAATAGAAAGTCATTTTCTAAGTTTGTTTCCACAGCAACAAAATTCCATATTTACTTCTCTGTGTCTAAACATGAACACGTTTCAATTAGAGGAGGTGGGGAAAAAAATCCTTGCAAAATACCAATTAAGACAAACTGAGCTTGAAAGTTTCAGTGAACACATTCATTCAACAAAATTTATTATGAGCTTAATTTAGGTCAGAACTATGCTAGGTCTTTGGGAGGAAGAAAACTCAACACCTTCACTCTAGATCCTCAGCCATGGAAAAAGATGGCTCTACTTTAGTGTGATCAGTGCTGTAATAGAACAGTATATGGAGTATTGAGAAGGAGTAACTAAAAGCCCAAAATAGTTGGAGATATTTAATCTAGATCTTGAATTTGACAGAGATATTTGACACAAATCTTGACTAACCAATTAACTTTTGCCAATATAAAGACAGAGAGAATCAAGCAACAGGACTGTAAGTTCAAAACAATGGGCGTTGGAAAGAACAACATCATAGAGAAAAAGTTGGGTTAGCTTGAAGAGAGAAAGAATTAGTTGAAGAAGGTTGAGAAAATTAAATGAGATTATAAAATGTGCTAGAAAAAAGTATAAGGTGTCGCAAAAAGATGGAGACAGCCTAAGTGCCCATCAATGGAAGAATGGATACACAAACTTTGGTACATACACACAATAGA
>NW_006408601.1:3055066-3069850 GCF_000296735.1 Chrysochloris asiatica
ATTGATTTTGCAGAAGTCTAATATGCATTCTCCAGCATCATTTCTATCACCATGGCCATATTTTCCAACCACTGATCCTTCCTCTTTGCTCCCAACTTTTGCATTCCAATCACCAGTAATGATCAATACATCTTGATTGCATGTTTGATCAACTTCAAATTGAAGAAGTTGGTAGAATTCTTCTATGTCATCCTCACTGGCTTTAGTAGTTGGTGCATAAATTTGAATAATAGTGGTATTAACTGGGCTTCCCTGTAGGTGCATGGATAATATCACAGACATATTGTACCTCATGACTGATCTGGATATGTTCTTTTTGACAATGAATGTAACACCATTCCTCGTCAATTTGTCATTTCTGGCATTATAAACCATGTGGTCATCAGATTCAAAATGGCCAATATCAGTCCATTTCAGCTCACTTAATGCCTAAAATATCGATGTTTATGTGTTCCATTTCAATTTTGACAACTTCCAATTTTCCCAGATTCATACTTTGTACATTCCATGTTCCAATTTTCAAAGGATAGTTACAGCTGTTTCTCTTCATTTTGAGTTGTGCCCCATCAGAAAATGAAGGTCCCACAGGCTTTACTTCATTTGCATCATCACGGTCAACTCTACTTTGAGGAGGCAGCTCTTCCCCAGTTGCATTTTGAGTGTCTTCCAACCTGAGGGGCTCATTTTCTGGCACTATTATCTGACAATGTTTCTCTGCTATTCATAAGGTTTTCAGTAACTAAATAGTCAGAAATGGTTTGTCACTCTTTCTTCTTAGTCTGTCTTGGTCTGGAAGCTCATCTGAAACCTGTCCACCATGGGTGACCCTGCTGGCATATAAAATACTGGTGGCATAGCTTTCAGAATCACAGCAACTCACAAGCCACCATAGTATGACAAACTGACAGATGAGTGGTGGTAGTTGGGGGTGGGCAAATTAGACATCGACTACCTAAAATGAGGGGGTGATAAGGGCACAAAGTGATTGGCTTACAAGTTTTTAAGAGGGATGTTAGTTTAAGCGTGTGCTGGGGAAGATGGAATTCCCACTGAATAGTTTTCATCTTATCTAGACAGGTCTGATGAAAAGAGATGGAGATAAGATTCTTATGATTCAATAGTGAGTAATTGTTATCATGACTAATTACAACTCTCTCAATTGGAAAGGTAGACGTTTTGTAACATAAAAAAGGGGAGTAGTTAATCTTACAGTTCAGAAACAAAGGACACTAAGACTATCAAGTGAGACGAGCACAAGCAGAATGTGTGACCCTATCTAGAGAAGCAGCAACACCAGGGATGGAGGCAGAAATGAAGACATGGAGAGTGGGAGCAGCTGAGGACTCTGGATTCAAGAAAAGAGAGTGACTGAATGTTGGTGGCCAGGAGGCAGGCTTACAGAATGTGCCCTTTGGTTGTTTAAATTATTATATATTCCTGAGTGTTTTTGAGCACATCTCCCCCACCACCACCACCACCACCAAAAAAATAAAAACCGAAGGAATAGAAGCAAATACTGTTGAATGATGATGCACGGAGGAGATTGTAATCATTGCAATGTAATGATGGTGTAAAGCCGATGTTCTCCCATGTAAACTATCATTCAGTTAATAATTAAAAAAAAAAAAAAAAGTGTAAGGTGTTGATCTTGCAGATGATGAGAAGCTATCAAGCATCTTAAATTAGGGATACAGTCAGATTTTTACTACTAGAATATTCACTGCAGAATAGAAGACAGAAACCATTGGAAGTTCTGGGAGGATGGAGACATAGAGACCCAGCTAAGCTAATTGAAGCCACATAACTGATGCCAAATGGGTAAAATGTCTTAGGGACTGAAGAGCAAATACTATAGCTTTCAGTATGGATTGCACCTCAATATACAGAAAACAAAATTCCTCACAACTCTCCCAATAAATAACATCATGATAAATGGAGAAAAGATTGAAGTTGTCAAAAACGTCATTTTGCTTGTATACACAATAAATGCTCATGGAAGCAACAGTCAACAACTCAAATGATGTATTGCATTAGGCAAATATATTATAGAAGACCTTCTTAAAGTGTTCAAGAGCAACTAAGGTGCACTTGACCCAAGCCATGGTATTTTCAATCACCTCAGAAGCCTGTGAAAGTTGGACAATGAATACAAAAGACCCAAAAGAATAATGCATTTGCATTACGGTGCTTGGGAAGAATATTGAAAGTATCATGGATTACGAAAAGAACAAACAAATCTGCCTTTGAAGAGGTGCAGCTGAATGTTCTCTTGTTATTTGGACATGTTGTCAGGAGGGGTCAATCCCTGAAGTTTGGTAAAATAGAGTGTCAATGAATAGAGGAAGACTCCCAAAAGATGGGTTGATCCAGTGGCAACAGCAATGGGCTCAACATAAATACAATAGTGAGGCTGGCTTAGGACCGGGCAGTATTTCATTCTGTTTTTCATAGGGTCCCTATGAGTCAGAACTGACTTGATGGCATCTAACAAAAACAACATAGACCAGAGACAGTTGTTTGAACAGAACAAGGGAATATTGAATGGTTTAAAAATCAAGGAATGTGTTTGCCTGGATTGTATTCTTTCTCCATATTTATTCAGTTTGTATGCTGAGCAAATAATCTGAGAAGTTGAGTTATATGAAGAAGATATGAAGAAGAACGTGGCATCAGAATTGGAGGAAGATTCATTAACAGCCTGTGATATGCAGATGATACGACCTTGCTTGCTGAAAGCAAAGCAGACTCAAAATATTTACTGATGAAGATCAAAGACCACAGTCTTCAATAGGGATTGCACCTCAATGTAAAGAAAATAAAAAAATCCTCACAAGTGGACCAGTAAATAGCATCATGATACATGGAGATAAGATTGAAGTTGTCAAAGACTTCATTTTGCCTGGATCCACAATTAACACTCATGGAAGTAGCTTTCAAGAAATCTAATGGTGTATTACATTAGGCAAATCTGCTGTACAAGACTTCTTATAAGTGTTCAAGAGCAAAGATATCAGTGTGAGGATTAAAGTGCCCCTGACTCAAATCATGGTATTTTCAATAGCCTCATATGCATATGAAAGGTGAAAAAATAAAGAAAGAAGGCCATGAAAGAATTGACACATTTGAGTCATGGTATTGGAGAAGAATATTTGAAGCACCATGAATTGCCAGACAAACAAACAAGACCATGTTTGAAGTACAGCCAGAATGCCTTAGGAGCCAGGATGATAAGACTTGGTCTCGCATCCTTCAAACATATTACTAAGATGGACAAGTCCTTTAAGAAGGACATTATGCTTGATTAATTGGAGGGTCAGAGAAAAAGAGGAAGACCCCCCTACGAGATGGATTGACACAGTGGCAGCATCAATAGGCTCAAGCTTAGTAATTATTGCGAGGATGGTGTAGGACTGGACAGTGTTTTTTTATGTTGTGCATAGGGTTGCTATGAGTCAGAACCAATTTGACAGCATCTAACAACAACAACAGAGGTCACTCGTGCCAAAGGACTCTACAAAGCATTTCTCCACTTCTAGATGGCTAAAAATATTTGCCCAGCCTTAGTCTAAGTGTGAGAACTCATCATAATGACTAATTGTATATCCTAAAAATAATGGTAATGGATAGTGTACATGTAGAATATACAGTTTAGGACTCTCACTCCAATATACACATAAGTTTTCAGAACACAGAAGACAACACCTGACTATTGAATATATGTCCTTTTTTATTTCGACAGTGAGCTATACCAGGTGACCAATTTGAATGTCCATTAGTGCGTTGGAGTATCAAAGGAGACAGAAATCAATAGGAAGATGTTGTCTCAGGCAAGTTTTGCAATTTTCCAAATTTATTCTTAGCTAAAGAACCTCAGGAGGCTCCAGAGTGACATATGTGCAATATTTACTCCGTCAGTACAAGGGTGGCCTGGCATAGAAGCGGCCTATGAGGGATGAGCTAAATCAGACTGCAGGCATTTATTCTGTGGAGTCAGTACAGACTGCAGCCATGGGTCAGTACCAGGACAGTGGAAGCATCAGTTTATCCAAGAAAACCTTGAGGAAGGGGCACCCAAGTGGGAGAAAGGTGTTGAATCTTGCCAGGTCACTAGAGACGAGTTACTAAGAGACTCTGTCCTGGTAAGGTTGACCAGGTGCTACGAAGGTATAAGGCTTGGTTATGGGAATGTCTATATATCCAACAAGGGGATGTTTTCGAGCAAAGAAGAACGTCCAATTTAAAGAAACGTAACTGAGCTGGTTACCTTCAGATATCTAAATATTGATATTAAGCTGTAAAACTGTCATAAGAGGAAGCATGAAGATTAATAGATAAAATTCTTTAGCACTTTAATTTTGTGGAGTCCAAAATATAAGAAAATAAATTCCTGGACTCTCACCAAAGCAGATATAAATAAATAGCTATCGAGGTTCTAATTTCCTGCGAATTTTAATAAGGAAGAATATTTATGGTTTAAAATTACCTCTGGAATTATGCAGTGAAGAATAGATCGCTTATGACTTTGGAAAACAAAAAGAAACTTGCAAATACTTGATGCTGGCAGATCAATTAAGTAGTAATACATGCTACATTATAATTTTAATCACCATGAAATTAAAATATGGTAATGAGTGTTAACATGACTTTATCCTTTCAAACTCCAATTTAATTTATGGAACTTCTCTTGACTACTTCCTTCTTTCCTCGGTTATTTTTCTTCCTCTGTGTGCCACTTTATATTACACACTTTCCACTGCATATCATACAAGACAGCCTCCCATTAAATGAGTTCTTCCCTTATCAATTAAAGATCTTGTAGGCTATTCTTACTCATTTTAATCTAATTCTTTCCACCTCTCTGCATAAACTATATGGAGAACTAAAGTATCTCTTATAATTTATGTTTTAGTTTTTAAAGCAACTCTTTGATTTGCAAATTTGTTTATTTTTTGCCCCCAGTGATACTAAGATAACTCATGTGTCAGCATCCTTCAAGGAGCACCTCCCACTAACCTAAAACAAAACAAAAATAACTTTTGTCATAGAATAGATTCCGATTCATGGTGATCATATGTGTTACACAGTAGAACTTACTCATAGAGTTTTCTTGACTGTAACCTTTACAGAAACAGTTTGCCTGGTCTTTCCTTTGCAGAGCTGCTAGGTGGATTCAAACCACCAACTTTTAAGTTATTCACAAACCACTTGTGCTACCCACGCTGCTTCAAATAGAGAAACAAGTGGAGTTGGTTCTTGGCATCCAAGTAGCAGCTTCCTGTTTTTCCCACCTTTTCTGACACTCCATGTCTTAGACTGGGTTCTCTTGAGAAGCAAAATCAGTGAAACTTACATGTATATATATAAAGAGAAGTTTCTATCAAGGATATGGCTCACAATTATAGAGTCTCAGGAGTCCCAAGTCCCCAGCAGAAAAAAGAGAGCAAGCTTTTCTTGCATGTCCATTTTATTAGGAGCAGACCACACCCCCAAGGAAGCATCCTTTCAATTGATTGGCTGCTCATAGTCAATCATCATAGCGTTAACTATGACTGTATTAGGCTTCACCACAGACATAATTATATCTCAACTGCCAAACCATTGGTAATCACGGCCCAGTAAAGTTGATATAAAGTTTAACTGTCACACCAGGCCTGTGCCCTCCTTCCTGTGATACTACCAGGCCACATTCCCCTCAGTGGATGGATCATGCTTCAAAAGCCAGGCTTCCCTTTACTTCTCAGGCCTCTCTTTCAAAGTTCTATGCTGGAAGGTCTAAAAATTATCTCCATAAAGGTGGGAAAATATTTAACAGTATCCCAAAAATGACTCAGGTGATATAAGGGGAAAGAACACCAAGAAAATTGCATTGTGTCATCCAAAGTAACCATCTGCTCCAGCATTCCTTTTGTCTTGTGATCAGAGAGGAGTATTCATCTTTGTCCTCCAGATAATCTCTCTTTCTTCAACACTGCCCCCATGTAAAACCTCACCGCTCCCAATAGCTGTTGGTCTAATTCTAGAACTCATTTTGTCCTGCTGATCAGGCAATACCAGGGTCACAATAATTTCATTTTCCAAAATCAGTTTTAAGAATTTGATTTATTAAGCTACAAACACCATGAGGGGAATGTTGTTGTTGTTGTTGTTAAGTGTTGTTGAGTCAGTTTCCACCCATAGTTACACTGTATAGGATTTCTGAGGAGCAGCTGGTGAGTTTGAACTGCAGACCTTGAGATTCAAAGTAACTTTGCCCTCTAACTCATTAACCCACAGCGCCAAACCAGGACTCCATGAGAGGAGTAGAATGGTTCAAAGTAGGAGTTGGTGCTGAGGCAAGGCAGTCTTCGGTAGGTTTCATCACTTATACCAATATAATTTCTACACTTTCTTGTCCCTGCATTAAACAACACTGGGGTAAGCCTTACTTGCCCGTGCCTATAAACAATACAGGTGGTCCCAGACTTATGACATAGTCCAGTTACAACAAGTCATACTTTTTTCTTCTGCAAGAGGTTCAAGCAGGATTCAGAATAAGACATAGAATGAGCGATATCACTGCTGATGTCCGATGGAGCTTAGCTGAAAGCAGAGACTACCAGAAAGATGTTTACCTGTGCTTTATTGACTACACAAAGGCTTTCGATTGTGTGGATCATGACAAGCTATAGGCAACATTGTGAAGTATGAGTGAGGAACCTGTACATGGACCAAGTGGCAGTTATTCAAATAGAACATGGGAACACTGAATGGTTTAAAATTAAGAAAGGTGTGTGACAGGGTTGTATTCTTTCACTATACTTATTCAACCTGTATGCTGAGCAAATAATCTGAGAAACTGGGTTACATGAAGAAAAATGTGGTATCAAGATTGGAAGAAGACTCATTAAACACCTGTGATATGCAGATGATACAACCTTGCTTGCAAAAAGTGAAGAAGACTTAAAATATTTACTGGTGAAGATCAAAGACCACAGCCTCCAGTATGGATTACATCCCAATGTAAAGAAAACAAAAATCCTCATCACTGGACCAATGAACAATATTCTTATCAACAAAGAAAAGATTGAAGTTGTCAAGGACTTAATTCTTCTTGGATCAACCATCAACACTCATGGAAGCAGCAGTCAAGAAATCAAACGACGTATTGCATTAGGCACATCTGCTGCACAAGACCTTTTTAAATTGAAGAGCAAAGATGTCAGCTTGAGGACTAAGATGCACCTGATCCAAGCCATGGTATTTTCAATAACCTCATACGAGTGTGAAAGCTGGACAGTGAATAAGGAAGACTGTAGAAGAATTGATGCTTTTGAGTTATGGTGTTGGAGGAGAATATTGAAAGTACCCTGGGCTGCCAAAAGAACCAACATCTTTGTTAGAAGAAGTGCAGCCAGAGTGCTCCTTGGAGGCCAGGATGGCCAAACTTTATTTCTCATACTTCAGACATAATATCAGGAAGGACCAGTCACTGGATGAGGATATCATGTTTGGTAAGGTGGAGGGTCAGAGAAAAAGAGGAAGACTGCCAGTGAGGTGGATTGACCAAGCGGCAACATCAATGGACTCAAGCGTGGCAACAATTGTGAGGTAGGCCCAGGACCAGGCAGTGTTTCGTTTTGTTGTGCATAGGGTTGCTATGAGTCAGTACCGACTCGATGGCACCTAAAAACAACATGTACAATATAAAATATTACATAAAAGAGCCCCAGTAGCATAGTGAGTTACACATTGGGCTGCTAACCACAAGGTCAGCAGTTTGAATACATCAGCTACTCCATGGAAGAAAGATGAGGCTTTGTGCTTCTGAAATATTTACAGCCTCAGAAACCCTATACAGGGTCACTGTGAGCGGGAACCCACTCAGCAGCACACCACCACCACTACCACCATCTCCACCATGTGCTACAGCATGTAATTTGCTGATACTGTCATTTTCAGATGTTCATTCATGGATGCTTGATTTTATGATGTTCTGTTCAAAACTTTGCTGTTTTGAAATGGAAACAAAGAGATAAAGAAAGAAAGAGACAGGGAGTGAGGGAGAGAGGAAGGAAGAAAGGAAGGAGGAAAGAAAGCAAAATGAAGTGTTTGACTTCTGTTAGAACCAACTTCCACCAGAGTTGGAACAGAACCCCATGGTAAAGCGACTCCAGGAAACAGTCATTCCTTAAGATGAGGAGTTAATCAGCTAACCAATGTGATTATCAAGACTAACACCATACTCATTCAAAACATCAAATTCCTCACCTAACCAATCTTAAATAGTTCCTTGTCTTAATATGACCCAGACCAAGTTTTTGGTTGTTACTGTTAGCTGCCATCAAATTAGTCCCCAATTCATGTTGACCCTTATGCAAAATGCAACAAACACTGTCGAGTCCTGCAGCATTTCTGTGACTCATTGCAGATTGGACCACTGTGATCCAATGGCTTTCTTCCTTGTCTGTCTTAGACTGGAAGTTCCACTGAAACCAGTTCAGCATCACAACAATGCTAAGACCACCACGGATGGAGGGCTGGTGACTATGCATGAGGTATATTGGCCAAGAATCAAAGCTGGGGCTCAGCATGGAGGTGAGGGTTCTACCACTGAACCACCATGTCCCCATGGTTGTGGTTGTTAAGTGCCATTGAGTTCATTCTGACTCTTAGTGACCTTGTTTAGGGTTTCTGTGGAACGGCTGGTGGGTTTGAACCACCAACATTATAGTTCAAAATTACCTTGCTTATCCTACAGTGCCACACCAGGACTCCACCATGTTGTTGTTGTTGTTGTTGTTGTTAAGTGCCATCAAGTTGGTTCCAAATCATAGAGACCCTGGATAGGATTTCCAAAGCTCTAAGTCTTCACAGGAGCACAACGCCTCCTCTTTCTCCCACAGACCCTATAAATAATTCTACCATTGTGGCGCTGGGGGCTAATGCGTCAGACTGCAAAGTTGTTTAAACTGCAAGGTTCGTGGTTCAAGATCACCAGTTGCTCCTTGGAAACCCTATACAGGGTCACTATGGGTCGGAATCTACTTGACAGCACTTAACAACAACAACAGCAATCCCCCCTATGTATATATGAAGCAGATGTTCTCCCCTAATGTAATGGGCAAAATAAATTTAATTTTTATCATGAGTTTTTCTGGTGGTCTTTTGGAGTCAACAGACTTCTCCAAGGGTTCTTTACCAGTGAGTGAAGATATGTCTTTTCATTCTCCTGGTCCTTCAGCAATACACCATTGAGTCATATTAGATTATGAACACACACACATACATTCAAATTATAAACAGAAATTCTCAGAAACAAAACCTAGATTTATGCTAGAAAGAGTCACATTTTCTAAAATGCAACACAATTTTGTTGAAGTCTCAAGAAAAAAGGTTTTATCTCATTATGAAAAGTGCTCTCATTTCACCCTTTTGTTTATCCTTCTGCTTCCAAACAATGCTCCAACTACCCAACCTTGGATGAGACTCAAATCCCAATATGAAGCCCTTTTCAGGCAATAGAGCAGCTTCTCCCCGAATGGTCTTTGAAAGACTCCCAAACACCCAACTGGAACTTTGAAAACAAAAAGGTCAGATGAAATTTGTGGTGTCACGTGGGCTCCTGTCTTTCTTTTTCCCTTGAACTGTCCATATGGACAATTTTCACCTTTGCTCGATGCTTTTTGCAACCCATTTGTTCTTCTTGTGAAGTTCTATTCATTCTCTTTAGTCCATATCTCTCTGAGATTCTAATACTTCTTGACTTCAATCTTGCTTTTTCTAGTCTATTCCTCACTTTACTGTCAAAGTGATATTTCTGAACATGTTACAGTTCCCTGTATGATCCTTTTATGGCTTCCTGTCAACTATAGGATAAGGTCAAGACTTTTATAAATTTATTCCTGCCTGCGGTGTAGTGAATTTATTTAATATGGTCCTTCTAGCCACAGTCTTTGTGATTCCCACAAAATGATTGGTGGGGATATGCAAATAAGGTGCTTATGGCCCAACAATGGGATTTGACAGTTAGCTACTAATGCAAATAAAGTGTATGGAACCTTGATGGTTAAAGTTATGTGTCAACTTGACTGAACCATGATTTTCAGTGGTTTTGCAGCTATGTGATGCCGTAATTTGGCAGTTATGTAATAATGTAATTATCCTGCATTAGGTGACCTAATGGAATTATCCTCCACTTGGTGATACATTGGAAATCCTAGCCTTTATGCCTATGGTTAGAACCCTATTTGGAAGAGGAATGTCTGTTATGGCAATGAGGCAGTATTAGAGTAGGATGTTTCTTGAGTCACCACCCTACTAATGGATGTGACTCAAGTCATCACCCTTACCCCAGTCATGATCCTTAATATCCTTATGCAAATCACAAGTCCCACCCTTGCACTGTCTTGCTTAAGTAAGGGGTGTTTCCTTGAGGGTATGGTCTACATATAATATATATGAATGCTCTGGCAAAATTCACTCTCATGCTTGGGGCAGTGCATCTAGCTCATCATTACTTAACCTTCAGTTTTTAGAACTTGAGATTATCTGACCTGATTCACCAGCTTCTTCAGCCTTGTGAGCAAGCAGCCTATCATCTCTCCTGCTGATTTGGATTTGTCAGCCCCTGCAATCACATGAGTCAGGAGAAGCCTCCAACCTGATGTCTGACCCATGGATTTGGGACTTGCTAGCCTCCACACCAGTGTGAGCCATTTCCTTTTTGTTTGTGAGTTCTGTGGTAAGTTGCAGCTAATTATAGCACCCCAAGTGTGAGGGAGAGTACTAAGGGGGGGAGGAGGAGTTGAAGCTAGAGATGATGGAGTGGTACAACAGTTTAGAAACATTGGCTATTTGAGAAATCTTTAACCTCTGCTTAAGAGGAACCAGCTTTGAGCTTATCTTTCTAAAAGAAATTATTCCTTTACTGCCTATATGCTTCATCTTCACTACTCCCAAGTTTGTACTTTATTCCAGAGCCCTAAAGAACTTGCTACCATCCCCAACATGCACATATATATCAAGATATTTTATACCTTTATGTAAAATATTTTACACCTGGTATGGCGCTGCAAGATAAGCACTGGACTGCTAACTGCAAGGTCTGCCACTCAAACCTACCAACCACTCCTTGTAAACTCTATTCAGGCTTGCTATTAGTAGGAACCAACTCAATGATGTTAGCAACAACACCACTTTTATTCAGTAGAGGGTCACCATAAAAAAGGAAGACTCCCAGCAAGATGGATTGACACTGTGGCAGCAGCAATTAATTTAAACATAACAACAATTGTGAGGATGGTGTAGGACTTAGCAATGTTTTGTTCTGTTGTGCACAGGGTTGCTATGAATTAGAACTGACTCAATGATGCCTAACAACAATACCTTTATTAATTTTATTCATTGTTTTAAATGGGATGCTTTAAGCTTTCTCCTCTACTCCTTGTTAACTTGCATACTCAACTTTTGTTAGTTATGAATCTTTTAAATGAGACTTCCCACAACCCCAAGCAAGACCTTCCTTCATCTTTGTTTTAAATAATACCTTATCACAGCTGTTGTGTTGTTGTTGTTAAGTGCTGTTGAATCAGTTCCTACTCACAGGGACCCTGCAGTTCTAAGTAATGGCTGGTGAATTTGGAGTGCCAACCTTGCAGTTCAAACCCACCAGTGCATTATCCCACAGTGCTACACCAGGACTCCCTTATCACAGTACCCCCTTTTAAAAGCATTGCATTACAATGGCTCGTTTACATATCCTGCCCTCTTAGCATAGCTCCTTAAGAACAGAACATTGTGAGTTACTGAGTTCTAAAGCCCATGTTTCTCAGGGGATGTACACTTGGCATGGATTAAACTGAACTGAACAAGATTTTGCTAACATGGTAAATATTTTTCTCAGCTTATCATTTGCCTTCAATTTAGGTTGTGTGGATTTTAAACATAAAGTAGCTCTTAATTTTTATAGAGTGGAATCTATTGATCTTTCTGTAATATCTTCAATTGATTTTGAGATTACAAAGTGAAGAACTGGTTTTTAAGAGACTTTCCACAAGTTTGCTAAGACATTTTGCAACCTCCTCCTTCTCATTGGGGATGGGAAAACAGTGAGAGGTGGAGGAACACAATGCCTCTTACCCAATTTATTCTCAGAAATTCATCACTCTTCTTTCTCATCTCAGTGATGGAGGGTATATGGTCAAAGGCACAACTTATATTTTGCTTTTATAATATTCACCAATATGTAAAGACAGTGCTTTTAAAGCTAGGAAATTCCATTTGTCTTGAGGCCCGTCCTCAAGACAGTTTATCCCTAAATGTTTTCAAATGAAACAAAAACAACATTTGGTATGTTACTCTTTTCTTATCTCATTTTAAAAATAAATACAATACGCCACAGCCGTTTACTCAGTAGGCTATGCCCAGCTGACTCTGTGCTTTCCCCGGGTCTTTTTTTCCATCTGAGAAGTCTGCTCACCCTTTCAGGGATTACTCAAATGTCATGGCCTTGATGAACCCCGTGTTTGATGTGCTCCCTCACCCTCTGAGCCCCTAGTTCCTCCCTTGTAGATATGTGCTTATGTTGTTGTTGTTGTTGCTATGTGCCATGGAGTCGGTTCCGACTCATAGCGACTCTGCACAGGGTTTCCGAAGCTGTTAATCTTTACGGGAGCAGAACGCCTCTTTCTCCCGCGGAGCAGCTGGTAGTTTCGAACTGCTGACCTTGTGGTTCGCAGCCTGATTCGTAACCACTACACTACCAGAGCTCCTTATATGTGCTTGTGTGTGTCTCTATTAAAATGTAAAGTACTACAAAGGCATGACTGATATCAGGCTCATTCATTCATTTATTCTGTCACAGTTCAAACATGAACTAAACACAGCAGTTACTCTGCTAAGCACAGGAGAAGCAGTAATGAGCATGGTTGGCATGATTTCTGACCTTCAAGAATTTGACAACAGTCTAGCAGGGAAGACAGCCATTTTATAAGTAACTATACATTTGATTTCAAATCTGGAAAGCTCTACAAAGGAAATGGATAAGACAATAAGTGTATATCTAACAGAGGGATGAGGGAAAGGAAAGTTAGGAAAGACTTCTATGAGAAGTGGTATTTTAAATTGATCCAAGAAGGTTGAATAGCTAGTTAATCCCCAAGTGGTGCAAGCACTCAGCGGCTAACTGAAAGGCTAGAGATTTGAATCCACCCAAAGGTATCTCAGAAAAAAGACTTGGTGATCTAATTCTGAAAAATCAATTATTCAAAATTGTTTGGAGCATGGTTCCACTCTTACTCACAGTGGGGCCAAGGCAACTGATTAACTATGGGGCAGTGGGATGGTAGACAAGGCATGCCAAGCAAGAGAATAACATATGCAAATTCCCAGAACCCTAAGGCAAATCACCACATGACCTGCTAAGGATACCACCTTTCATACAGAACCCACATTTATTAAATGAAGACAATGGTTATTGTTTGTAGTTACATGCCTTCCATACGGCTCTGACCCATAGCACACCTTTGCCCAACAGAACAAAACACCACCAGACCCCACACCATCCTCAAAATCACTGTTACACTTGGGTCCATTGCTGTGGCCACTGTGTCAATACATCTCCTTGGGAGTCTTCCTCTTTTTGCTGACCCTCCACTTTACCAAGCACGATGTTCTTCTCCAGGGATTGGTCTCTCCTAATAACATGCTTTAAGTATGAGCAATGAAGTCTCCCCATCCTGGCTTCTGAGGAGCATTCTGGCTGTGCTTCTTCCAAGACAGTTTTGTTTGTTCTTCTGGCAGTTCATGGTACTTTTAATATTCTTTTCCAACGCCATAACTCAAATCTATTCATCTATGATCTTCCTTATTCATTAGCTAACTCTCACATTTATATAAGATTACTGAAAATACCATGGCTCAGTTAAATGCACCTTAATCCTCAAACTAATGTCTTTGTGCTTGAACACTTTAGAGAGGTTTGTGCAGCTGATTCGCCCAACATAAAAAAATACATTGTTATTAAATTTTAAAATTATTGTGTGTAATGTTATTTATCAATGTTCTAATAAGTCCAACTCTACAAAGTAGAAGCACTATGGGTGAAACTATTGTTTGTTAAAAATTATTTTTGTGAAAATCATTATGTGTGCATTCTAATCCATTCCAACTCACAGGGACCACATTGGACAGAGTAGAAGTAGCCCGTAGGCTTTCCAAAGCTGTAGTCTGTATAGAAGAAGATTGCCACATCTTTCTCCCATGGTGCAGCTGGTAGATTAGAAGCATTGACCTTTCTGTTAGCAGCTGAGTGCTGAACAACTGGGCCATCAGAACTGTTAATATATTAGAGAGACAGAATATCATAATGATTAAGAACATGACTCTAGAGGCAGACTGGGTTTAAATCCTAGCTACATTACTTATACTAGGTATACCCAAGGAGCTCTGGTAGTGTAGTGGTTACTAATCGGGCTGTGAACCTTAAGATCAGCAGTTTGAAACTACCAGCTGTTCCGCGGGAGAAAGATGAGGCTTTCTGCTCCTGTAAACATTTAAAGCCTCAGAAACCCTGTGCAGGGTTGCTATGAATGGGCACCGACTGCACGGCACACAATAATAACAACATACCCAGGGCCAAGGAGTTCTAGTAGTGTCTGGTTACAAATAAGACTGCTATCCTTAAGGCTAGCAGTTGGAAACAACCAGCTGTTCCATGGGAGAAAGATGAAGCTTTCTGCTCCCATAAAAATTTACAGCCTCGGAAACCCTATACAGGGTCGCTATGATTTGGAAGTGACTCCATGG
>NW_006408601.1:3071367-3075557 GCF_000296735.1 Chrysochloris asiatica
ACAATCATATGGTATACTATGAGAGAATCATAAATTGAAGAGAAATAGGGTACCATTCATCATCAAAAATTACATTTCAAGATCTGTCCTGAAGTACAATGCAGTTGGTGATAGGATACTATTCATATACCTCCAAGAAAGACCAGTTAATACAGCTATTTATTTAAATCTACACAGCAATCACTAACATCAAAAATGAAGAAATTGAACATTTTATTAACTTCTGCACTCTGAAATTAATCAAACATGCAATCAAGATGTATTGGTAATTATTGATTAGAGGGCAAAAGTTGGAAGCAAAGAAGAAGATCAGTAGTTTGAAAATTGGCCTTGGTGTTAGAACAATGCTGGAGACTGCACGCTAGAATTTTGCAAGACCAAAGACCTATTCACTGAAAATACCTTTTTTCACCAACATTGATGACCACAACAGATGTGGACCTTACCAGATGGAATACAAAGAAATCAAATTGATTGTAACTGTGGAAAAGAGATGATGGAGAGCTCAGAGTCTATTGTTCAGAACAAGGGCAGGGGTTAACTACAGTGTAAATCATCAGTTGCTCTATGAAACTTTGAAGTTGAAGCAGAAGTAATTTTTGAAAAGTTCATAAAAGTTAGAATGCAATCTTAAGTATATCGCACTTGAATTTAGATTCTATCTTGAGTAAATTTGGCACATTGTTAAAATAGCTGCCACAACTCACCTGTCAATTTGTTTTACTGTGGTGGCTTGTGTGTGCTGTGTGCTGTGATGACCAGCATGGTCACCCAAAGTGGAAAGGTTTCAGCTGAACTTTCAGACTAAGACAGAGTAAATCTTATGAATAGCAGTAGAACATTGTCAGATATAGTGCCGGAAAATGAAAACATTATGAATAACACCAAAATATTGTTAGATATAGTACAGGAAGATGTGTCCTTCAGGTTCAAAAGTACTCAAAATATGACTGGGGAAGAGTTGCTGCCTCGAAGCACAGTTGGCTGTGATGATATGAATGGAGTGAAGCTTTCAGAACCTTCATTTTCTGATGGAGCACAGTTCAAAATGAGAACAAACAGCTGCAAACATCCATTAATAATCAGATCATAAAATGTACGAAGTATGAATATAAGAAAATTAGAAGTTATCAAGAAAGAAATTGAATGCATAAAGATTAATATCTTAAGTACTGCTGTTGCTAAGTATTGTCAAGTTGGTTCCTACTCATAGCAACCTTGCATAAGGTTTCCATGGAGTGGCTGGTGAGTTTGAACTGCCGACCTTGCAATTCAAACTGATCTTGCAGTCCAGTGCTTACCTTAAAAAACTGAAATGGACAAGTATTGACCATTTTGAAACTGATAATCATATGGTTTATTATGCCAGGGAACAACAACTCAAAAGGAATAACAGCATTTATCATCAAAAAAAATTTCAAAATCTATATTGAAGTACAAAGCTGTCTGTGATAGGCTAATGTCCATACACCTACAAGCAGTCCTGGAGTGGCATTGTACTGCAAGGTTGTTTTGAATCGTAAAGTTGGCGGTTCAAGCTCACCAGCTGCTCCTCAGAAACCCTATGCTGGACTGCTGTGAGTTGGAACCACTTAACAATAACAACAAGGAAGACCAGTTAATACCACTAATATTCAAATTTATGCTTCAACCACTAAAGCCAGTGATAATGAAAGTGAAGAATTCTATCAACTTCTCCAAGGAGCTCTGGTAGCGTAGTGGTTACGAATCAGGCTGCGAACCTTAAGGTCAACAATTTGAAACTCCCAGCTATTTCGCTGAAGAAAGATAAGGTGTTCTGCTCCTGTAAAGATTTACAGCCTCGGAAACCCTGTACAGGGTCACTATGAGTCAGAACCGACGACTCCACGGCATATAACAAACCAATCAACTTCTCCAGTCTGAAACTGATTAAACATGCAGTCAAAATGTGTTGATAATTACTAGTGATTAGAATGCAAAAGTTGAAAACAAAAAGGAACTATCAGTAGTTGGAAAATAGCCCTGGAGATAGAAAGATGCTGGAGATTGTATGACAGAATTTTGGAAGACCAATGATTTATTCATTGCAAATACATTTTCTAAACAACATAAAATATGATTCTACACATGGACCCCCACTACATGGAATACAACACAGGAATCAAATTGACTACATTTCTGGGAAGAGATGGTGGCAAAGCTCAATATCACCAACCAAAACAAGAGTAGGAGCAGACTGTGGAAAATCCCATCAATTGCTCATAGGCAAGTTCTGACTGAAGTTTAAGAAAATTTAAACAAATTCATGAGAGCCAAAATAATACCTTAAAAATATCCCAGCTGAATTTAGAGACCATCTCAAGAACAGATTTGCTGCATTAAGCACTAAAGGCTAAAGACTAGAATAGCTGTGAGATGACTTCCAGATCATCAACAAGGAAGAAAGACAAGAAAGAATAAAAAGGCCAAAATGGATGTCAGAAGAGACTCTGAAACTTGCTCTCCAGTGTAGAGATGCTAAAATGAATGGAATAAATGAGAAAGTAAAAGAACTGAACAGAAAATTTCAAAGGCCAACTCAAAAATACAAAGTCAAGTTATTATGATGAAATGTGCAAAGACAGAGTTAGAAAACCAAAAGGGAAGAACACGCTCAGCATCTCTCAAGCTGACAGAACTGGAGAAAAACTTCAAGCCTCAACTTGTAATATTGAAGGATTCCATGGGTAAAATATGGAATGGAAAAATGTAATATGGAAGGATTCCACGGGCAAAACTTGTATCAAAAGTAGATGCAAGGTATTGTTGTTGTTGTTGTTATGTGCCGTCGAGTCGGTTCCGACCCATAGCGACCCTGTACAGGGTTTCCGAGGGTGTAAATCTTTACAGGAGTAGAAAGCCTCATCTTTCTCCCGCGGAACAGCTGGTAGTTTCGAACCGCTGACCTTAAGATTCGCAGCCCGATTTGTAACCACTACGCTACCAGAGCAAGGTATACACAGAGTCAATTTACCAGAAACAAATGGTCAATGTTCAAACATTTCAAGTGGTACATATGACCAAGAACCAATGGTGCTGAGGGAAGAAATGGCTAAAATCAGAGAATACCAGAAAGATGTTTACCTGCACACTGAAGGCATTGAGAAATAAAAAGGTTCCAGGTATTGACAGAATGCGAATTGAATTATTTCAACAAATTGATGGAGCACTTGAGGCACTCACTTATCTGTGCTGAGAAATTTGGAAGAAAGCTACCTGGATAGAACACAGAACTCATCAAACAATACCATTAATATTGCATGCAAGTAAAATGTTGCTGAAGATAATTTAAAAACAGCTGTAACAATATATCACAAAGGAACTGCCAAAAACTCAAAGCCGATCCAGAAGAGGACGTGGAACTAGGGATATCATTACTGATGTCAGACAGATCTTGGCTAAAAGCAGATAATACCAGAAAGATGTTTACCTGTGCTTTATCAACTATGCTCATGACAGACTATGGATATCATCATGAAAACTGGGCGTTCTAGAACACTTGATAATACATAGACCAAGAAGCAGCCATTCAAACAGAACAAGCGTAAAACCAGGAGAGGTGTTTTCTTTTTCACCATACTTATTCAGTCTGTATGCTGAGTAAATAATCTGAGAAACTGGATTATAAGAAGAAGAGGTTGGAGGAAGACTCATTAACAACCTGCCATATGTAAACAAGACAACCTTGCTTACTGAAGGGGAAGAGGACATGAAATATTTGCTGATGAAGATCAAAAACCACAGCCTTCAGTATAGATTGCACCTCAATGAAAAGGAAACAAAAATACTCACAAAGGGTCCAATAAATAACATCATGATAAATGGAGAAAGGAGTGCTGTGTAGTGTGAGATAACGCACTGAACTACAAGGTCAGTTTCAACCATAAGGTTGGCAATTCAAACACATCAGCTGCTCTTTGGAAACCCTACACAGGGTCACTATGAGTCAGAACAGACTCAACAACACTTAACAACAAATGGAGAAAATATTGAAGTTGTCAAAGACTTCATTTTGCTTGAATCCATAATCAAAACTCATGGAGGCAGCAGTCAGGAAATCAAATGACATATTGCAGTAGGCAAATTTGCTGCATAAGACCTCTTTAAAGTGTTCAAGAACAAAGAGATGAGTTTGAGGATTAAGGTGCACATAACCCAAGATATGGATG
>NW_006408601.1:3076139-3086025 GCF_000296735.1 Chrysochloris asiatica
TATGATGTTGTAGGAAAATATTGAGAGTATTACGAATTGCCAGAAGAAAAAACAAATCTGTGTTGGAAGAAGTATAGTCAGAACATTCCTTAGCAGCCAGTATGGTAAGACTTTGTCTCTCACACTTTGGACATCTTATCAGGAGCGTCCAGTTCCTGGAGAAGGACATATGGCTGGTAAAGTGGAAGGTCAGCAAAAAAGAGAAATACTCACAATGAGGTGGACTGGCATAGTTGTAGCAGCAGTGGGCTCCAGCATAACCACAATTGTAATGATGGCACAAGAGTGGGCAGTGTTTTGTTCTGATGTGCATGGGGTCACTATGAGTCAGAGTTGACTTGATGGCACTTAATAACAACAAATAATAGTGGAATATCAGCTAGTTCTGAGATGATATCAAGGATATCATACATGAAGAAAGCAAAAGGTCATTAAATAGGAAAGTCTGAAAAGACCAAAATGGATGTTGGACAAGGCAATGAAACTTGTTCTTAAATGTAGAGTAGCTAAAGTTAATGGAAGAAGTGATGAAATAGAGAGCTGAATAGAGGATTTCAAAATGCTCTAGAAGACAATGTAAGATATTATAATGAAATGTATAGATTTGGATTTAGAAAACAAAAGAGAACTCACTCTGCATTTCTTAGACTGAAATTTTAAAGAAAAAAATTAAAGTATCATGCTACAATATTGAAGTATTCTATGGGCAAAAGTTTGATCCATGTAGGTCAAAAGAAGATGGAAGGAATACTCATAGTCATTGTACTAAAAAAATTGGTTGACATTCAACAATTTTAGGAGGTAGGATTCAGTCAAGAACTGATGGAAAAGAAAAGTGAAACTCAAGCTGCACTGACAGTATTAGTGACAAAGAAGGATCCAGAAATTGATGGAATACCAGCTGAGATATTTCAACAAATAAACACAATACTAAAAGACCTGGCCAACGGACTGGAAGAGATCCAATCCAAATCTGTGACCACTCCAAAGAAAGGTGATCCAACAAAATATGGAAATTATTGAACAATGCCATTCACAAATAAAATTTTGCTGAAGAAAATTGAAAAAATGGTTGCAGCAGGGAACTACCAGAAATTCAAGAACTGCTGGATTTAGAAGAGGAGACAGAACAAGGAATATCATTGATGATGCCGGACCGATGTTGACTGAAAACAGAAAATACCAGAAATATGTCTACCTGTGTTTTATTGGCTATGCAAAGATATTTGATTTTGTAGATTATAACTGAGTATGGATAACATTGCAAAGAATGCGTTGCTTTGAATTACTAGTGCTCATGCAGAAATAGTAGACAAACCAAGAGACAGTTGTTTAAACAGAACAAGAGGATATTGCATGATTATCATTAGGAAGGTGTATGTCTGGATTGTATCTTTTTACCATACTTACTCAACCTGTTTGCTGAGAAAATAATCTGAGAAGCTGGACTGTCCGAAGAAGAAAATGGCATCAGCATTGGCGGAAGACTCATTAACAACCTGAGATATGCAGATGACAGAAACTTGATTGCTGAAAGCAAAGAAGATTTGAAACCTTTGTTGATGAAAATCAAAAACTGCAAACAGGTAAAAATTACACCTCAACATGTTGTTGTTATGTGCTGTCCAATGGGTTCCAATCCATAACAACTCTGTATAGGGTTTCCAAGGAGCAGCTGGTGAGCTTGAACCACTGAACTTGTGGTTCAAGGTGACTTTTGAGACCAGCGTATGAGCCCACAGTACCACACTGGGATGCCTCAACCTCAACATAGAGAAAACAAAAATCTTTGCAACTGGACCAATAACCAAAATTATGATAAATAGAGAAAATACTAAAGTCAAGGATTTCATTTTATACGGTTCATGTTCAATGCTCATGGAAGAAGCAGTTAAGAAATCAAATAATGTATGCTGTTGTTGTTAAGCGCCTTCAACTCAGTTCCCTGTATAGAGTTTCCAAGGAGCAGCTAGTGACTTTGAACTGCCAACTTTCTGGTTTAAACTGGCCTCGCAGTCCAGTGCATTATTCCACAGTGCCATACAAGGACTCCAAATGATGTGTAACATTAGGTTAATCTACTTCAAAAGACCTCTTTAAAATGTTAAAAAGAAAAAGTGTCACCTTGAGGTCTAAGAGCTGTCTGACCCAAGCCATGGTATTTCTAATCACATCAGATGCATGAGAAAACTGGAGGATGAATAAAGAAGACCAAAGAAGAAGGAATGTCTTTGAAGATAATGGTGTTGGTGAAGAATATTGAATTTACCATGGACTGCCTGAAGAATGAAGAAGTCTGTCTTGAAAGAAGTAAAGGCAAAAATTTCCTTTAAAGGGAAGATGGAGACACAGTGGCTGCAACAAAGGCCTCAAAGCATAGCGGTGACTGTGAGGATAGTGCAGAAGCGGGTAGTGCTTGGTTCAGTTGTACATAGGGTCACTGTGTGTGGAAACTGGCTGGATGGCATCTAAGAACATTTTTCAGGAAAACTAAAAGTATAATGCTCCCTTTCTGCCTTCTACCTAAGGACTTGCCCTTATGAGTATGTCTATATATAGCATCATGGGTGAAAAGTAGAGCAAAGAACACAATTTTCAAATGATAAAATTACATTACAGTTTCAGTCCTAATTCCATACCTGTATAGCCATTCTCTGGTAGCTCTGGTAGCCTAGTGGTTACGAATCGGGCTGCGAACCTTAAGGTCAGCGGTTCAAAACTACCAGCTGCTCCGCAGGAGAAAGATGAGGCTTTCTACTCCCGTAAAGATTTACACCCTCGGAAACCCTGTACAGGGTCGCTATGGGTCGGAATCGACTCGACGGCACTTAACAACAACAACAATAGCCATTCTCATGAATTCCAAGCATCACTTTCTTCTTCATTTTTACGTTTAAATATTTACAGTTTCTGGAACCATTCTGATAATCTTCAATGACTTTTAAAACGGAGGCAACTTCATTAGCATCCTGGCTTTTTCTTCCATCAGCAATGCTTCAATTCTTCAACAACATCCTTTAAACAAACAGGGCAGTGAGTGTGCCAGAATGCTGGGCTGTTATTTGTTTCTGAGACAAGATTGTAGGGAGGGAAGAGACTTGCAAATGATTAATAGACTTGATATTTAGATGTTTTTAACCTTGATTTCCAGGTTTAAAACTTGTATTTAATTTTGAGAAAGACAAGGCCATTACTGCCTCTCTATCTTACACCCCACATTTTCCATTAGATTGACCAATTCATCCGTATTTCATCCTCCACCCCGACAAGGGAGCTAGATAGGAGGCAAAATTTAAAATAAGAATTTAAGAGGCAGCAGATCTAGACTAGAAGAATAACTGTAGATTAATTCTCCTCTTTTTACTTCAAATAGTGGCAGGAAATTTGTCTTTTTGTCACCCTATGGTCTCTGGTGTGGTGCTGTGGGTTAATGCACCAGACTGCAAAGCCATTTGAACTGCAAGGTTGGTGGTTCAAGCTCACCAGTTGCTCCTTGGAAACCCTATGCAGGGTCACTATGGGTCGGAATTGACTCGACGGCACTTGACAACAACAACAACAACATGGTCTACTGCAAGGCATAAATGGTTAAGCACTCAGCTGCAAGCCGATAGATTGGAGTTGCAAGCCGATAGTTTGAGTCCACCTGAGGTACCAAAGAATAAAAGTCTAGAAATCTACTTCTGAAATATCAGTCGTTGATAACCCTGTGGGGCACAGTTCTCCTCTGACATGCATGAAGTCATCATGAGTCAGAATCCACTGGGATTGTAAAGCTCCAAAGAGGTTTAAGATGAGGTTCCTAACTTAGAGAACGTACCCTTGATGCAAATAACTAGCATGGACTGGGTTCTTGCTCTATGCTAAGTATGATGATAGAAAACATTTTCTTTATATTGTTGTTGTTATGTGCCATGGAGTCGGTTCCAACTCATAGCGACCCTGTACAGGGTTTCCGAGGCTGTAAATCTTTACAGGAGCAGAAAGCCTCATCTTCCTCCCACGGAACAGCTGGTAGTTTCGAACTGCCGACCTTGTGGTTCGCAGCCCGATTCGTAACCACTACACTACCAGAGCTCTTTATATTAGACGCTGACTATTATTGCCACTCCATGAGGTTGATACTATTATTTGTTATCCCTAGTTTACAAAGAGGTTAAGTAACTTGCCAGGGTCATGCTGCTTGTCTGGAAACGGAGGTCTGGCCCTAGAGCCACTTCACTCTATCGCTCTCCCAAGCTGTTTCTCTAGCCACAATATAGCACAAGAATTAAGAATGTGCCTTCTGGAGTTAGACATCCTGGTCTGATTGCTGCTTCTAAAACTTATCATGTGACCTTGAACAAATGAATCCCATTTTCTCAGCCTCAAACGCCTAATCTGGGGGGGACTCATCCAAGTACCTGTATCATAGGGTTGTTTCAAGGATTAAACGGAATAAACATATACCAGGTCTTTGATATATAAATATTAGCTGTTATTAAAAATAAACTCCATAAGCAAAACACTACAAGTGCTTGTGATGTATTTTAAGGATTGCCAAATGTTGCAATTTGCCTCTGCGGGAAAGGAAAATATTAGGCTAAGCTGCAGAGTAACTAAGCCTGTTTGCCCTATTCTTGGACAAAATCCCATCTTTTGGCATTGTTGTAGTTGTTAAGTGCAGTGGAGTCAGTTCCAACTCCCAGTGACCCTGTATAGGGTTTCCAAGGAGTGACTGGTGAGTTTGAACGACCGACTTCGTGGTTGAAACCATCCTTGCATTCAGGTGCATTTATTTTGACATTGTTGTTGTTGTTAAGGGCCATTGAGTCAATTCCGACCCATAGCGACCCTGTATAGGGTTTCCAAAGAGTGACTGGTGAGCTTGAACCACTGATCTTGTGATTCAAATGACTTTGCAGTCTGGTGCATTAACCCACCAGCACTACATCAGAACTGAAATCTAAAAGTTAACTTCAGCTTATCTCTTCTTCCATCTCCAGTGCTAAAGAGCCTAATTGTGGGTGGCTATTTGTATTCCAAAAGTGTGTCTTGTCTCATCAAGAAAGGGGCCCATCTAGGCCTTTTGGGTGAGTTTGGAACCTGACATCCAGGAGATGGGGGTAGCAACAAGGAATCAACTAAGGCATCCACAGAGGTGTCAACCAGGCAAGATTCATCCCTCTGCAGACTACTGTAAGGAGGGAAAAGGTAATAATACTGTTGTTCAAGGGAAGGTCTCATAGAAATGCATGATGCATTTAAGCATGAATGCATTCTGTCCTCAGTAACTTGGGGGAATTGGCGCTGCATCGGGTCAGCCTGACATGGGATGGAGGAAGCTCAGGGTGCAGTGTGACTTGTCACACTAAGTATACTTGTCTCCCACAGCAACGGGTTACTGGGCAGCAGGAAACAACAGGGCTGGGAAAAACATTCAGGGGAAGGGTCAACAGGGAGCCCTTCTTTGCATATTTATCCAGCCCCAGATTTGGTTGATTGGTTTCAGAAAGTGTTAAGTGATCAGCATTCTGTTCTTGGTCCAGAGGAAAGAAGAGTTGAGATTGGCTAGCTGGCATTTATTACAGGAAAGTCAGACATCCAAGCAACCAGGTTAGGAAGGAGGCAAATTCGAAAACAAGAGTAAGATTTTGGGCACACCCCAGGGACTCCCCTTAGGGACCCCCTCAAACTCACATAGTTGGTGCTCAAGTATTTATTCCTTCTCTCCCTATTGCCCCTAAAGAACTCTTAGAGATCTAAGTGTATTATAGCTACTTGCATACATCTGTCTCTGCCCACCAGCTGGTGGATTTCTGGAGAACGGGAACCCCATGCTTTTCTCTTTGTATTCCTAAGGTCTAGTACAGAATCGAGATCATGGGACATGCTGAATAAATGTGACTGTATAGAATTTGATATAACCTTTTGATTGGTATTCCATTTAATTTAATTATCACATCAAGCCTGTGCAATCAGTTTTAATATTCCTATTTTAACATATGTGGAAACTGAGGTTCAGAGAGGTTAAGCAACCTGCCCAAGGTCACCTGGTTTGTGGAGCTAGAATAAAATTTCAAGATGAACATCTGATGAGTGATTAAGATTCACATAAAAATCAATCAACCTATTATCATATTAAGACACTAACTAGAACGGCTGAAAGAAAATGCCTGAAGCTTCCAGGAAGTTCAATGTCATCAAAGAGCTTACATTAATTGCCTTCGGGCCCATGGCACTGAGCTGAGCGCTGTAAAAGGTAATCCACGCAGATGGCGAGGCTCTCCGGTGCATTTTTACAAATAAAAAGCTATATGTAAAATAAATTATATGTAAAAGGAAGATTAGCACCACAGTGAACTTAAATGAAGCTGACTGTGGACCAGATGGACATGAACAATTTGAGAACGAGGGCTGTATCTTTTTCATCTCTGCCTTCCCAGTGTTCTCTCTGCACAGTCCTAGCACAAAGCTGGTACCTAATAATTACTGTGTGATGAATTCCACTGTAAAGTATACAGACTACTTAAGCAAAAATGCAAAACATTAACCAAAGGAGCTAGAATAAAAATGAGCAGTGTTCCTAGCTGGCTTCCCCACCTATATGCATCAGGCCTCTTCTGCAGGACTTAAGTCTTGGCTTCATTAGGCCAGAGATGAAGCCTCCATGGGCTGTGGGAAAGTTATTGTTACTGGCATCTCCTCAAGTTTAGTAGCTATAGCCATGGCAATAGACAAAGGATGGTTGGTCTAGAAGACAGGGATGGAGGTAGAAGCGCTGCTGTAAGTCATGTGGGGTAGGGTGGGGTGTGTGCACCTCAGAGACTAGGGAGCAACGATGGAAGGTTCAATGCTGAACTCCAGAACATGGGGCTATAGCTGTTTCAAACCTGCTATTTTAGATGAAATTGGTTGTGGGTACAAGGTGGGAACATGGGGTACTGAAGGGAATCCTGAGATCCTAACTGTGTAGACAAGTCCTAGTACATAGGTGAGGAGATCAGCTTAGAATGGCATGTACATTAACAAAGGCTCACTCTGCTTGAGGGGGGGAGGGGGGAGGTGAGGGGGATTGTGCTATTTACGGAATGAGACTCACAGGTGAGAGTCAACTCCAGTATTCTACAGTCTGAGAGGAAGGCAGACACAGACATAGCTAGTCGGAATTCTATGTGATATATGGGAAAAATAAAAATAGAATAGAGCACTGTAAGAATAAGAAAACAGGTTCCTAAAAGCTTGGATGTACAAGTAATTGAGGAATTTGGAGTTCAAATCCCAGTCATATAGTCTTATTTAAGTTTCACTTGTGTCATCTATAAAATAGGTATGACACCTAGCTCACAATGTTCTATAAGGATTAAAATGAGGGAATATATATGTAAAGGAATCCTGGTGGCACAATGGTAACCAAAAAGTCATTAGGTCAAACCCAGCAGCTGCTCTGTGGGAGAAAGAACCTGATGATCTGCTCCCATAAAGATTATGGAAACCCTATGAGCCAGTTCTACTCTAGCTCCTCAGGGTGGTTATGAGTCAGAATCAACTCAACAGCACGTAACAACATGCAAAGTATTGAGCACACGACCCCGCATATTAAGTGCTCACTAAATATTAGGTGCTATTCCTGGCCGTTCCTTGGAAACCCTATACAGGGTCGCTATAGGTTGGAACCAACTCGACAGCACTCAACAACAACAATTATTATTGTTGTTGGCAGTTTGGTAGTGCAATTCTCCCCTTCTATGTGTAGTGGTTATGAATCAGGCTGCGAACCACAAGGTCAATAGTTCGAAACTACCAGCTGCTCCATGGGAGAAAGATGAGGCTTTCTGCTCCCGTAAATATTTACAGCTTTGGAAACCCTGTTCAGGGCCGCTATGGGTCGGAACTGACTTGACGGCACTTAACAACAACATGTGGGAGAACAAGGTTTGATTTCCTACTAAAGCATCTCATTTGCTGTCCCCACTAATCTGTCAGTAATGGCTTTTGTGTTGCTTTGATGCACTTTGATGTTGACCAGGTTTCAGCAAAGCTTTGTTGTTGTTGCTGCTGCTAAGTGACGTTGAGTAGGTTCTCACCCATAGCGACCCTGGATAGAGTTTCCGAGGAGTGGCTGGTGAGCTTGAATTGCCAACCTTGCAGTTCAAACGGCTTTGTAGTCTGGCGCATTAACCCACAGCACTACACCAGGACACCTCAGCAAAGCTTATAGACGAAGAAAGATCTGGTAATTGACTTCTAAACAGTCAGCCAATGAGAACCCTGTAGTCACAATTGATCCTGGGGATGGGGAGGACCAGGCAGCACTTTGTTCTGTTGTCAGGATGAGTCAAGGCTCAACTCCACAGCACTTAGCAATGTGACAACTATTATTCCTTCAACTCTGCCTGCCAAGCACTGTACTCAGGGATTTGTCTGTGCTATTTAACTTTTGCATATGTTTTTACCAGCCAGTTATTTCATTCTGAATAAATGAGGAAATCGAATCTCCGAGTGTAAACACCATAGATAGCATAGATCAGTTCTAGGATTCCTCCAAAGAAGCACAGGTGCAGATCTGGCATTCTAGTCACTCTAACCCACTGCCACTGAGTGGATTTGAACTCACAGAGCCTCTAAAGGACACTGCGGAACTACTCCATAGGGTAAATCTGCAGAAGCAGATCTGCGCATCTTTATCCCTGGGAGGAAGGCTGATAGGTTCAAACTGAAAACCTTCCCATTAGCAACCCAACACTTAACCTGTTGTTGTCCCAGGGTCCCTTACTATATGTTATATGTGTTTATGGAAACTGCCTAGGTTAGTGCCCAGATAATAACAATTAAAGTAGTCTCTGACTTATAACTGGGTTCTGTTCTGATGAGTACATCGTAAATCAGTTCTGATATAAGTCAAATGCCTCTTCATTTTTAGTTTTCATTATTAATTGTCTTTCAGTATCAGTGTTTTTGTAAATCTGATTCTGAAACATTTGAGAGTGAACATCTGAGAATTACAATGTCAATATATTACATCCTATAGCATTGTGTGTAGTATATATTACCAACAATAAGATGTAAAAAAAAGAAAGAAAAAAGATGGCAGTATGTGTGTTTCTTCATAATGCAAATACATAATAAATGGGGACCACCTGTAAAATGGAGCCCTGGTGTGGCGCTGTGAGTTAATGCACTGCACTGCAAAGCTATTTGAACCAAAAACAAAGATCAGCAGTTCAAGCTCACCAGCCACTCCTCGGAAACCCTACACAGAGTCACTGTGAGTTGGAACTGACTTGATAGCACTTAACAACCACCACTACAACAACTTGTATAATGGAGTCCTTGTATGACATTGTAGATTATGCACTGGACTGCTAACCACAAGGTTGGCAGTTTAATTCCACCAGCCACTCCTTAGAAACCCTATATAGGGTCATTATGAATTAGAACTGACTCAACGGCACTTAACAATAACAACAACAACCTGTATAATGAAAGGAACCCTTGTAGACTGCGGGTTATGAGTTGGACCTCTAATCACAAAGTCAGCAGTTTAACTCTACCAGCCATTTCAAAGGAGAAAGATGAGACTATCTACTTCTGTAAAAATTTACAGCCTCGGAAATCCTATCTATACAAGATTGCTATGAGTCAGAACCAACTCCAGTGCACTTAACAACAACAGCAAAAATAGACTGTAAAATGGTAGCGATTAAAAAATAAAACCACAGTACATTTATAATAATTAAATTTATTTATTTAAACGTTGCTGTTGTTGTTGTTAGGTGCCATCGAGTCGGAACCGACTCATAGCGACCCCATGCACAGCAGAACGAAACAATGTCTGATCCTGGGCCAACCTCACTACCACTGCCACACTTGACGCCATCAATGATGCCACCTGGCCAATCCATCT
>NW_006408601.1:3086125-3175757 GCF_000296735.1 Chrysochloris asiatica
ACTCATAGCGACCCCATGCACAGCAGAACGAAACAATGTCTGATCCTGGGCCAACCTCACTACCGCTGCCACACTTGAGTCCATCAATGATGACACCTGGCCAATCCATCTTGTTGGGGGTCTTCCTCTTTTTCTCTGATCCTCCATCTTACCAAGCATGATATCCTTCTCCAGTGACTGTTCCCTCCTAAATAAGCTTATTTAAATAAATGTAGTCAAAGAACCATGGACTTCCAAAAGAAAAAACAAATATGTGCTGAAAGAAGACTACCCATGAGTGCTTCATACTTTGGACATATTATTAGAAGGGACCTGGAGAAGGATATCATGTTTGGTAAAGTGGAGAGTTACCAACAAGATGAACTGGCACAATGGCAGCACCAATGGATTCAGGAGTAGCAAGGATTGTAAAGTTGGCGCAGGACCAGGCAGTGTTTCGTTCTGTTGGGCATAGGGTCACTACGAGTTGGTACCCGCTTGATGGTGCCTAACAACAACAGCAGCATTATATCTATAATAATTATTTTATATATTTATTACAATAATTACAGAAAATATTAGTCAGTCTCTAAACTAGGTACTGCTCATATATTACCTCATTTAATTGTTCAAAGAATCCTTTGAATCAGGAACTATTATCCTCTCCATTTTACAGATGAGGTTAAGTTGATCTGACCATGATTATATATCTATTACAAGCAGTTCCTGATTTGCAGTGTATTCTAGTTATAATGAACTGCACCTAACAACCATCTGATTTTCATGTTTCAGTACGTAATTTGCTGGTGTTATCATTTTCAAATGTTCACTGTTATGATTTATTGTGCAAAACACAGTTGTATGGCAGTCTATGGCCTGATCTACAATGAATTGGTGCCCCGTCAAGACACATAACAGACAGAAAGTTGGGCAATGTTCAACTCTAATGACATGTGACAGTTGAACTGTGCACATGACCAACAGTTGTTACAACTCTGATTTCACTGTTAAGACACTGATGCTATCTTTAAGGCAGCCAAGGCCTATGGCATGATCTTATTCAGTGTTTCATACTAGCAGAAGCATCAGTTGTTAATTTGAAACTGAGTTGTTCAAGTTTCTCACACCATTAACACCTTCATTGCGTATGTCCCCCAAGGATATGTCTAACAAAAGAAGTCATGCCACTATTAAGTTCTAATCCAAAAAATGAAGGTGAGGAAGGCCTGAGACACGGATATTAGAAGAAGATCTTTAACGACCATGAAAATGGAAAGAAGGTCAGCAAAGTAGCACATGAGGAAGAACTGCTTCCTTCAACATTTTCAAGAATTATTAAGGATAAGAATAGGATCTTGGGGGGCAGTTAAGGGATACATAGGCATAAAATCAACAGTTTCAACAAAGAAGAGGCAATAGCCAATCCGCACAATGGAGAAGGTATTGATGATTTGGATAGAAGAGCTTACTGACCATTCAAATGAAAGGACACAGCTTTATGAAAACCTGAAGGAGCAGCAAAGACCTGCTTCGAGCACTTTAATGCCATCAAAGACCGTTTTCATTGCTTCAAGTGCAGGTTTGCCTTTCATAGCTTGTGCATAACTAGAGAAGCAAAAAACACTGATTTTGGAGCTACAGAAAAATTCAAGGATGTCTGGACAAGATAATACATAGTAAAGAAAGAAGATCTACCAGACCATGTTACATAATGCTTTCGACCTCCAGATACAAACGAAGATCAGATTTGTAAAGATACTGATAATCAAAGGCAACGATTATGAAATATGATAAAAAAAAAAAAAAACACACCAAACAAAACAGCGTGAGATTCCTCTTATATTAGAACCAATTTACAATGAGGTGTTCATCTTATGTTAGAGCCAACTTACAGCGTACTCCTTATAATGGAATAAGGACGACTGTAAAGAGTTGTGTTTTGATCGAGTAGTGGTTTGAATCTTGTTGTTGTTAAGTGCCTTCGAGTCTATTCTGACCCATAGTGACCCTGTATAGGGTTTCTGAGGAGCAGCTGGTGAGCTTGAACCACTGACTTTGAGGTTCAAACTGACTTTGCAGCCCAGCACATTAACCTGCAGTGCCACACCAGGATTCTAGAAAACTGTATGTTTTATACTATTTCAACCTGGTGAAGCAGTTTTCCCATTTCTTTCTCTGCTTCTTTTTGTGGTTCCTTTTTTAACCCCCTTCTTTTTCTTCTTTCTCCTAATTGGTATCTCAAGGGCCAGCCTCTCCATTTTCATAATCAGATTATAGATTTATTCAAACGGGAATACAAAAGGAGAGGGGAATATATATCTGGGAAAATAGCATTTAACCTCACTAATAAGCAGAGAAATGCAAGTTACAATAACAATGGTTTTTAACTTAGAGGGAAAAAAATATGTTAAATGAGGAAGCTCAAGTCCTCAGGGAGGTGAGTCTAATTTCTTGTGGCAATGTAAATCAGTACAGTCTTTTTGGCAAGAAATTTTGCATTAGGTAGTAATAGATACAAAAGGGCATCTCCATTTAACAGTCATTTACTCATTTAACACACAGTGATAGAACTGGTTAGGAATTTATTACAATTCTATGATGAAAATTACTTTCCTCTCATGGGAGTTCCACTTATGAAGGGGTTGCATGTTACTATTTACTATTCCCCAAGCTCCTGTTAATTTGTTATCTTTCCCATGGGGCTGGCTGGGAAAGGCTTGCTCTGCTACAAACCTGCTTTCATTACCTTACTCCCAGAATGCTGTGTCTGCAGAGGGGAGACAAGTGGGCACTGGGGCTAATTTGTCCACCAAGGATGCTTCTTTTTTTAAAAAAATTATTGTTGTTGAAAATTATTTGCAGCAAAACATTTGACAATTCAACAATTTCCACATGTATAATTCAGTGACATTGATTTTATTCTTTAGGTTGTGCAATCATTCTCACCGTCTTTTGCTAAATTATTCTTCTACCAGTAATGTAAACTCGTTGCCTCCAAAGCTTCCTATCTAGCCTTTGGAATTGCTGTTGTCCACCAAGAATGCTTCTTAAATGCAAGGTACTCGTGCCTGGATGTGAAGAGCTACTTTTAGGAAACCCTAGCTTCCTTCCTAACAGACTTCCTGGCTCTCCAAGGTTGAACAGCCTGACTTTGTCACCATGATACATATTGCCCTCAATGGTTGTAGCTGATCTGACTTCCCCATCACTCATTGCAGGGGGCAGGGGAGAAGGATACTAGTTTCTCTTTAATATTCTTACTTTGTTCTGAGTGTCATTTCTGGAGGAAGCGGCCCACAGTCCTTCTGCCTAACAGTTCCCAAGATTCTTCATCACCCCAGCCTGGAGCCCATCCCTCCCCAGCAGCCCAGAGGCCCTGAGCAAATGAATCATGGTCATGACCTTTTCCTGGATCTGGTCACTTCCACTCTTGATGCCCTCCAGGAGTTGAGCGGCACACTTTTAAATCTATGTGCGATTAGCTCTGACTGGGGGCAGGAGGCAATGAAGAGGGTCAGAGAGCACAGGGGCTAAGCATGCTCCTGGGTCTTCCATCACTTGATATTAATTTTCTCAAGTCTCTTGCTCTTCCACTGCCTCATAAAGAAGCCCAAGTAGTAAAGCTGTCAGGATATTTTCAAAAAGGAAGATGCACTGAATGGAAGTGTTGTTAGTGTCTCTTAAACAAAGAGGGGAAGGGCGGGCGGCGGCTCTGTGGAAGTTTCTGCCATTGCAGTGCACTGTGAGTGGAGAATGGGACTGAGGAGAGATGTTCACTGTCAAGGTTGTGGTTGCCGATGTTCCTAGAGATGAAGGGAGAACAGGAAGATAGTTCTTTTCTCCTAAATAAGAAGCCACTGTCATTTTACAAGAATGGAGAGACTCCCCTGCTGGTCATAAAGAAGAAAGTTCTAGAACCTTAAATACCCACTGCCATCAAGTGGATTCTGACTCTTAGTGACCCCATAGAGCAGAGTAGAAGTGCTCCTTAGGATTTCTGAGATTGTAAATTTGTATGGAAGTGGGCGTCGTTCTCAAATGGAGCAGAAGATAGGTTTGAACCACTGACTCTGATTAGTAGACCAGGGCTTAGCACCCTATGCCACAAGAATTCTTTACTAGTTCTTATGGCTTCAAGGAAAGAAATCCTTCCAACAACTGTATGAGCTTAGATGAGAACTCTGAACCTCAGAAAACACCAACGCCCCAGCCACCACCTTGACTGTAGCCTTGTGAGACCCTGAGAGTATTTTGAAATATGAGCAGATCCCCTTCCTTCCCCTGTTCCAACTAAACCATCTGAGTTTCTCGGGAGTGGAATGAGCAATAGAAAGAGAGGAAACCGAAGCTATTGTGGTGTTGGTTTTCAGAGCATAACAGAAAGAACCCAGGACTCAGACTTATAGAAACTAAGATCATGAATTTATGTTACTTTAAGGCATAACATTTGTGACAGTTTGTTATACAACTAGAGGATGAATACAAAATGGTAAACTTTAAAAAATAAATATTAGTAGTAGCAAAAAAATAAAATAAAATGTAATCACTGACATTTTGCTACCCTGGCCCAAGGGAAGGGCCACATAGACCAGGGTACTGATCCTTTGGAGCATGACTGACCACTTCAAAATAAATCTCCATTTCCATAAATCTAGAAATCCAACTCCGGGAAGTACCTCCTGGGAGCAAGCCTGTCCAGGACACTGAGAGATAGAGGAATGTAGGCTTCAATATGGAGCCTTGTGGACAGGAAGCAAATTACTGGGATAATATTTTGAAATATGAACAGATCCTTTTCCTTCCCCTGTTCCAACTAAGCCATCTGAGTTCCTTGACTCAGGGATGGAATGAGCAGCAGAAAGGAAGGAAACAGAAGCTTTTCTGGTTTGGGTTTTCAGTGTCAGCCTAGAGCGTAACAGAAAGAACCCAGGACTCAGATTTACTCAATGTAGTGGGTGACAACCAGATGAAACAGAACCAGGCTACACTGACATCTTACTGGAAAGAGTTGCTGTTATCCACCAAGGATGCATCTTATATGAAAGGTACTCATGTCCGATGTGAAGAGCTACTTTTAGGAAACCCCAGCTTCCTTCCTAACAGACTTCCTGGCTCTCCAAGGTGAAACAGTCTGACTTTGTCACCATGATACATATTCCCTTCAATAGTTGTTGCTGGAGGTCAGAAGGAAGTGAATTTGTGCATAGAACTGGGGTGTTTTTTAGCTTTCAATCAAACTAAATTGGGATAAAGGGAAAGTTCAAGGTGACTGATTCTGCAGAAAAGTTGGGAGAATCTAAGGGCATGATAGACCATGTCTTGTTTCCATGGTAGAACCCAGGAGGCAACAAGACCTTAGGAAAGAAGTGGTTGTATAGTGTACAGAGAAGGCCTAAAACAGACTCATAGAGATTCCTACAGCCCAATAGACCATAAAATAGCAGAATAATGGAGTGAAGTAGAAAGAGACTGACAAGTAGCTGAGAGGAAGCAAGACCTCAAGGGTACTACATGAACCCTTGCAGAACATCTCTGCAACTACCATCATGGCTCAATGACAATCCAGAGCAGATATGCTTCCCAACCTAGGAACTGTGAGAATAACTAAAAATGAAATTTAAGTTCCTACCATCCAGCAGGAAGGGGTAAGGGACTTTCAATAAAAACTATATTGAGTTTTGTCAAATTGAATTTTAAAATTGAGATTTATAATCAATGAACAATTAATCTACTTCTGAGAAATACAGTGAGAAGAGAGGTAAATTTCTAGGAGAAAAGAAACTGAGGCAAATCATTAAAGTAATGGCTTCAGTGAATTACATTTTTCAGTATCCACACCATTGTCTCAGAGCTCAGTCAACGGTCATTTAGTCAACTTGAAACAAAGAGACTTAAGTTTGCACATTGGTGCTTGCCTTCTCTCTTGCTACTTTTAGAATGTTGTTGTTGTTGGTAAGTGCCGTTGAGTCGGTTATGACCCATAGTGACCCTGTATAGGGTTTCCAAGGAGCAGCTAGTGAACTTGAACCACCAACCTTGCAGTTCAAATGGCTCTGCCATCTGGCGCATTAATCCACATCACCACACCAGGATTCCAACTTTTAGAAGATTTCTGCCATATAAAGAAGTCTGGGATAGCCCCTGGAGATAACGTGACCCAGCCAACTGCCAGCAGTAACATGAGAATGAAATCATTTCTGACAAATCAGTCACAGAAATTGACAGATGATTGAAGTCACAAGAGTGACCATGACAAAACCAGCATAGGAACCAACCATCTGAGCTCAGACTAATTTGCTGGCCCATAAAATCATGACTAATTAAAATGGTTATTGCCATAGACTGCATGCCATGGTTTTTGGTGGTCTGTCTTGTAGCAAAAGTAATATAGGGCACGCGGCAAAAATATCTTAGTGAAACATGAGAAATTGAGTTCCATCAGAAGTTCAGTTGAAACTGAGTTCAATTGTTGTTGTTAGATGCCATCAATTTGGTTCCAACTCATAGAAACTCTATGCACAACAGAATGAAACACAGCCCAGTTTTGCATTTTCCTCACAATTATTGTTACTTTGAGCCCATTGTTTTTGCCATGGTGTCAATCCATCTGTTTGGAGCATATCTTCCTCATTTTTCTGACCTTCTACCTTTCCAAGCATGATGTCCTTCTCTAGGAAATGATCCCTTCTGACAATGTATCCAAATTCCGAGAGATGAAGTCTCACCTCCCTTGCTTCTACGGAATATTCCGGCCGCATTTCTTCCAAAACAGAACAGTTTGTTCTTCTGGCAGTCTATGGTACTTTGAATATTCTTTTCCAACACCATAATTCAAATGCACCAATTCTTCTAAAGCCTTTCTTTCTCACTGTCTAGCTCTCACATGTGTATGAGACTATTGAAAATACCCTGGCTTGGTAAAGTGGAAAGACAGGGAAAAAGAGGGAGACCCCCCCAATGAAGTAGATGGGCACAGTGGCAGCAACAGGCTCAAATGTAGCAGCAAATGTGAGGATGCGCAGGACCTGGCAGTATTTCATTCTTTTATACACAGGGTCGCTAGTGATTGGAACCAACTCAAGGGCACCTAACAACTGCAACAACTTGCAAAATTCTATCATGGGCTCTTCAGCATGATTCTTATCACCAAGGTCATATATTCCAACTAGTGATCCTTCATCTTTGTTTCCAACCTTAGTATTCCAATCTTCAGTAATTATTAGTTCATCTTGATTGCATGTTTGACCCATTTTGAACTGAAGAAGTTGGTAGAATTCTTCAGTTTCATCACCACTGACTTAAGAGCCTGATGTGTACATTTGAATAATAATGGTATTAATGGGTTTTCCTTGTAGGTTTATGGATATTATCCTATCACAGACAGTATTGTACTTCAAGATGGGTCTTGAAATGGTCTTTTTGAGATGAATGTGATGATCTTCGATATGAAGTTTCTGGAAAACTAAAAACCATATGATTGTCAGATTCAAAATGACCGTTACCAATCCATTTCAGCTCACCGATGCCTAAGATATTGATCTTAATGCATTCCTTTTCATTTTTGACAACTTGTGATTTTCCTAGATTCATATTTTGTAGAGTCCATGTTCAGATTATGAATGGTTGTTTACAGCTCTTTGTCTTCATTTTGAGTTGTGCCCCTTCAACAAATGAAGGTCCTGAAATCTTGCTCCGTTCACGTCATTATGGTCAACTCTAGTTTTTTAGAAGGCAGTTCTTCTCCAGTGGTATTTTGAGTTCCTTCCAATGTGAGGGCTTCATCTTCTGCCACTCCATCTGACATGCTGCTATTTATAAGCTTTTCAGTGGCTAACCATTCAGACATAGTCCCCTCTTCTTCTTCCTAGTCTGTCAAAATCTAGAAACTCTGCTGAAACCTGCCCACTATGAGGAAGATGGCAGAAGAATTGATGGTTTTGATTTATAGTGTTGGAGGAGAATACTGAAAGCGCCATGGGCTGCCAAAAGAACCAACAGATCTGTGTTGGAAGAAGTGCAGCCAGAGTGCTCCTTGGAGGCCAGGATGGCCAAACTTCGTGTCTCATACTTTGGACATATTGTCAGGAGGGACAAGTCGCTGGGAAGGATATTATGTTTGGTAAGGTGGATGGTGAGAGAAAAAGGAAGACCCCAATGAAATGGATTGGCCAAGTGGCAGCATCAATGGGTTCAAGCGTGGCACAACAATAGTGAGGTTGGCCCAGAATCAGGCAGTGTTTCATTCTGTTGTGCATAGGGTCACTATGAGTCGATAGCTACTCGATGGCACCTAACAACAACAACAATAGGAGTGATGTTGGTATTTTAAATACCGGTGGCATAGCTTCCAGGATCACAGCAATATGCAACCACCACAGTACCACAAACTGACCTTTGAGTGGAGGTCACTAGAGATACCAAACCTTAAAACCAAAACCCACTGCCATCAAGTCAACTCCAACTTATAGGGCTTCCAAGTCAGTAAATCTTTATTGGAACAGAAAGCCTCCGAAACCTTCCTCCCTCGGAGCGACTGGTGGGTTTGAACTGCAGACCTTTAGCTTAGCAGTCCAGTGCACATCCTACAGTGCCACAAGGGCTCCTTTCAATCAGGATAGCTCACTGCTAATGAATTAGCTAATGAACCATCATAACTTTTAGCATAGAACGTCACATAGCAAATCTATCTTGATCCAGAAAACTATTTATCATTTGTTTTCTCACACCGATCTTGTGAGGTGCCATGTATCCCAGTGAGACAACTTAGGCCTAAGAGTTGTGTTGAAAGTCCTTGGTTTTCCACTGAATATGAATTAGTGATTTTATAATATGTCCCAAACTATAATCATTATGGCAACGGTGGCACCAAATGCCTTGGTAGAGCCCAGGATGCATAATAGTTAAGTTCCTTTTCCTTTCTTGTTCTTTTCAAGACCCAGTCCCAAACCTAGATCTACCTGTCACAGACCCCTTCAACTCTAAAACAAGCAGCAGCATTAACAGAAAGAAAGAGGGAGGGGAGTGAGCCTTTGCCTCACCCCTGGGTGAGAGTTAAAAATCACCATGGAGCTCAGTGGTCTCCTACAAGACAAAAGCATTGAATTCCTCTTGTTTGGACAGCTGAGGCTGGCCCCTTGCTTCCCCCAGCATACATACCAGCAGACCTAGGCTGAATCCTAATTCTGGGCAGTATGAAGGAACATCTCAGGGAAGATTTTCAACAGCAAATAAGTGAACACTCTCGAGAACCAATACTTTAGAAAATAGTTGGCTTTATTTTCTACCACTCCTGATTTTTCCCCCTATCAAACTTAGACAGCAGAGTGATATAAAAGTGGAGTATGAGATGGTCCCTGGGTGGTGTAAACTTTTTATGCTTGACAATAATCTAAAGGTTGGTAGTAAGTACCCACTCATAATACAGCAAAAGAAAGTCCTGGTGATCAGTTTCTGTAAAGTTAACAGTCAAAAATTCCCTGTGGAACAGTCTAACCTGCAACACATGGGGTCGCTATGAGTTGGATTGTCTCAACAGCAATGGCTGAGGAGGAAGGGAATAGATGGAAGTTGTTAAAGAAATCTTTTACATCACAGAGTTTTAGAGTGGGAGATGCTTTTGGCTTGACAAGTCAAAAAAAAGGGGCAAATTTCTGTCAAGAAGCCCTTTCTCCAGAGCTATTCTGACCCAGCCAGTTTGCCCGTGGAAGATGTTGAGGCATTGAAGGGCTCAGAGAGTAGTGTTCAGTGTGTAGTACTCTATCTAGCTATCCTACTTCTGGAAGTGCTGGATAGTTTGCCTTATTCAATGCACAGAAAGACGTTCATGTGCAGAACGCGAGGAAGAGTATGAGATGTTCCTTCTTGTTCTCTGACCCACTAGTTAAGTCTGAGCTTCCTCATGTAAAAAGTAAAGGTAATAATGCATAGCCTACTCTCAAACCCACCAGCTGCTCCCCAGAAACCCCGTACAGGGTCACTATGAGTTGGAACCAACTTGACAGCATTTAATAACAAAAACAACTCTATAGTTGAGGCCTGGTGTGGAGCTGTAGGATAAGCACTGGACTGCAAACTGCAAGGTTGGCAGTTCAAACTCACCAACTGCCTCTTGGAAATCCTATACAGACAGGGTCACTATGAGTTGGAACTGACTCCATGACACTAACAACAGCAACAACATCTGTATAGTTGGAATCCTGGAGCTGTAGGATAAGCACTGGATTGCTAACTGTAGGGTCAGTGGTTCAAATCCACCAGTAGCTCATTGGAAATCCTGTAAAGGGTCACTATGAGTTGGAACCAACTCAGCGGCACTTTAAAACAAAAATAGATCTGTCTGTTTCTTCGCCACTTAAGTGCTCTTGGCACTGGCATTCATAGTAGGCAATCAGTAAGTACTGGCTTCTCCTAAGGTTTCCTTGTGCGTATTCATTGGAAGTGATGAATGACCAGCAGGTTATAATTTTCGTTTTGTCCCAAAAGGCAGGAAATCTTTATGTTTACAGAAGGCAAGAACTCTTTGTTCTGCATTTCTAGAAGAAAATTTCCAAAGACTACCTGAGTTTGCTGTTAAATTGGAAAATCCAATCAATCCCTCTAAAGCCGATTCAGTTGCTTGCCTACCCAGCATCCGCTGATCACTCTTACCACCTCCTTTTCACTGCCTCTTGTCTTATAAAACCTTGAGTTTACATAGATACTCATGCTTCTCCCTGGCCATGTGCTTCCAGAAAGGGGGCCCCAAACCCAGCTCCAATGTAGGTTTCTGATCTGTGTATGTAGGATCTCTCAACCCCAGGGCTACTGCTACTCTGGGTTGAATGCTTCTTTTTGGCGGGGAGAGGGGAGAAGTGTTATCTGCAGCATTGTTAAATAACTTAGTAGCATCCCTGGTTTCTACCTGCTAGAGGTCAATAGTAGCTCTGTTCCCTAATAACCAAATATTTCTCCAGTATCGACAATGTCCCACTGAGAATGACAGAATCACGCCCAGTTGAGAATCACTGACCTAATCAAATCACAGTGAATCATTTAGACATTGTCACATGAGATACTTATGGCCAATAAGACTAAAGCTTCTGAGAAATGTTTCCTTACTTTTAAAAAAGAGACTGAAAAAGTAGATAGTTCCTTAGTGAATAGTGTCTGGTGTCTTAAAATTTCTTGAGGGGGCCATCCAAAGTACACCTATAGGTTTCTTCTGGCTTGGAACAAAAGTGAAAGAAGGAAACCAACGACTCAAAAAAGAAATAAATTTACAAGATTAACTGTCTACACAAACCATAATGTCATTTATCCGGAGACTAGAAGAACTAATAGTGTAGTGGTTACGAATCAGGCTGTGAACCTTAAGGTCAGCAGTTCGAAACTACCAGCTGTTCTGCAGGAGAAAGATGAGGCTTTCTGCTCCCATAAAGATTTACAGCCTCGGAAACCCTGTGCAGGGTTGCTATGAGTCGGAACCGACTCCACGGCACATAACAACAACAGAAGAACTAGATGATGTCCGGCTATTACTAATGACTGTTCTGGTTCAGGGATACAGTCGATGGATCCGGATAGAAGGGGAGAAAAAAGGGGAGCAGAATTAAAATTCAGACAGTCCAGATTTACTGGTCTGGCTGAGACTAGAGGACTCTCGGAGACTATGGCTCTGAGATACTCCACAAATCTTGAACCCAAACTATCTCTTGAGGTCATCTGTTCACTAAATAACAGATTTAGTTGGAGTCCTGGTGTGGGATTTAACTCATAAGAGATTGACTCATAAAATAAGGTGTACTGTGAGTTCTGTGTACTTTTATAAAACCATTTACATGAGGTCAAATGGTCAATAACTGCTCTAAAGCAAAGATGAAAGGGCAAGGGGACAAAGACAACCAGATTCCTGGAAATGAAACATCCAGAGTTGAATGAATGAGAATGTTAACACAATGTGAACAATGTAACCTATGTCACTGAGCAATTTGTGAAGTAATTGCTAAATGGGAACCTAATTTGCTACATAAACTTTCACCAAAAGCACAATTAAATATTATTTAAAATAAAAAAAGGAATAAATGACTCCGTTCTGCGAACATCTTTATGCTCAACAGATTATAATGAGCAGATTTTAGCAGCCATCTAGAAATCATGAAAAACTAAGTCTGAAGACAAGCCCGACTTGGGAAAAGATAGACTGCCACTGAATGGAGATGATGTCAGTGAGTCACTGAATTAACCAAATCTGATGCTCACTGTTAAGAGCAATCAATTACTTATTAAGTTTGGGGTCCTGGTGTGGTGCTATGGGTTAATGTGCTGGGTTGCAAAGTCTACTTGAACAGCAAGGTCAGCAATTCAAGCTCACCAGCTGCTCCTCAGAAGCCCTACACTAGGTTGCTAAGAGTCTGAACCAACTCGACAGCACTTAACAACAACAACAACTATGTGCCAGGGAATCTTGGTCTGGCACTGTAGGATAAGTACTTGTTAACCACAAGGTCAGTGGTTCAAACACACCAGCCACTCCTTTTAAACCCTATATAAGGTTGCTATGAGTTGGAATCGACACAATGCCACACAACAACAACTATGTACCAGATATTATCACAAATACAAGAGCTGAATTACTGAGCAAAATGAATAGATTTCCTGCATGTATGACATGTTCATTCTGCTGAATTTGGTGCTTGAACTCCTTTGAGAAAATGTTCTATTATTGGCCCAAAGCAATCAGACTGATGCACTCACAAAACGCTAAAGTCTCCAGCCTTGCGTGGGCCTTCAGTGATATGTAAGACGTTTTTTGTTTTGTTTTTTAAGTTTTTAATTATGAATTGAGAGAAAGTTTACAGGGTAGACCATTAGTTCTACATACAACAAACCATATACTTTGTTTCATTACAATAGTTATAAATATTTATAATCCCCTCCATATACCATATAAACAATATTTCTCTCTATTCATTTTAGCTCTTCCTTTTTTTTAACACTCAGGCATATGTAATAATTTAAACCATCAAAGGGCATATTCTGCTAGTCGGCCTCCTGGCTGCCAGCTCTCAGTCCCTCTCTTCCCATGAGTCTAGAGTCCTCAGCTGCTTCCTCTCTCCATGTCCCCATCTCTGCCTCCATCTCTGGTATAGTTACTTCTCTGGATAAGGTCCTGCATTCTGCTTGTGCACTTCTCCCTTAATGGTCCTAGGGTCCTCTGTTTCTGGACTGTAAGGTGAACTACTCCCTGTTTTTGTTACAAAACTTCTACCTTTACAATTGTGACAGTCGCAATTAGTCGTGGTAACAATTACTCACTATTGAATCAAAAGACTCTTATCCCCATCTCTTTTTACCAGACCCATCAAAGACAAGATGAAAACTGTTCAGTGGAGACTCCATCTCCCCTCCTCCTACTCTTAAACTCCCTCTTGAAACCTTGTAAGCCAATCACTTTCTGCCTTTATCGCCCCCTCATTGAGCTCTGGTAGCGTAGTGGTTACGAATCGGGCTGCGAACCTAAAGGTCAGCGGTTCGAAACTACCAGCTGCTCCGCTGGAGAAAGATGAGGCTTTCTACTCCCGTGAGGATTTATACCCTCGGAAACCCTGTACAGGGTCGCTATGGGTCGGAACCGACTCGACGGCACGTAACAACAACAACAACAAATGTCTAAGTTGCCGATCTCTCTATATCCTGTATATAGAGGGGATAGCACTGATCCTTGATGTGAAGACTCCTTCCCTCTCTGTTGGTATTTTGAGCTACTATATCCATGAGTATAGGTCAAGTTCATCAAATTGTAGCAATTTACCCTCATTTCCTTTATCAAAATTTGTTTTTTTGTGTTTTTTTTAATCTTCCTTTACTTGAGTTCGGATTATCAAGCCATTGAGGCTAGGTCAAATGGGTACGATCTGCAGGTTTGGGTGTTCTTGTGCATCTCCCCTCACTTCATATCAGCTGGATGCTTCACTCTTAGCTCTAGCCCTCTGTTGCTATGTCCTTGACCATGGGCTCAGAAGTCCCCAGGTCTCACCACCTGTACCAACCAGCCCTTCCTCTTCTCTCTCTCATCTCCAGGTCAGTGGGAGTCTATGGAACATGGCTGAACTCAGCCCATTCTAGGAATTTTTGTACCCATACTCTTACCACAATTTCATTCTGTAAATGGGTTGTACTGAACCCTCTACTTTCCTCAGATCTCTAATCACCAAATCCTATTCTCAACTTAATCCTTTTTTTTTTTTTTCCTTTTGTCCATTTACTGACCTTCTGCAGTCCTCTGTAATGCACTGTGCATGCCAGTTTCATTGCGTATGTCCCATCATATGGGATGGTCCATTGATTTATCTAGCTGGACCTGGAGAAGGAATTGAAGAGTTGAGTGATACAGGGAAGCCACCAGGGAAACCACTTCTGGGCATTGCTAACTGAGGTCTTCACAGCTTGCTTCTCACATCCAGTATTCATAAGTTATTCCTGTAATTTTATAGAAAAGAACTTTTCTTGAACCAGACCTAAGGGTATTTCTGTTTCAGGGGTCAGAAAACTTATGGTCCATGGTTCAGTCTAGCCTCTGCCTCAGGAGCTAAGAATGCATTTTACACTTTTATTTGGTTGAAGATAAATTAAAGGATTCGTGACCATCATGGATTGAATTGCATCCCCCAAAATATGTGTTGAAACCATAATCACTATAACTTTATGTGTAACCCTTTTCAGAAATAAAGTTTTCTTTGTTTTATATATTAGATCATACCTGAATAGGGTAGGTTCTAAACCTAGTCACTTCTAAGTTATACAAACAGTAGCACAGACACAAAGACAGAACACACATACTGAGGAAGCAGATGCCATGTGAGGACCACCAAGAATCAAAGAATACCTAAGACTACCAACAAGGAAGAAATTAATATGGCTAAGCCCTTGATTTGGACTTTTAGCCTCCAGAACTGTGATAAAATAAATTTCTATTTTTTAAAACCACACTTTTGTGGTATTTGTGCTGTAACAGCATTAGCTAACTAAGACAATGATTGTGGAAATTATATGAAATTCAAATTTCAGTGGTTTTATTGGAACACAGCCATGTTCATGCATATTGTATTGCTTATGACCACTTTCATGCTATAAAGGCAGGACTGAATAGTTGCTACAGAGACCATTTGACCTGTACAGTGTGAAACATTTGCAACCCGTAAAAAGTTTGCCAATCCTTGCCTTATTTCACATAACCCAAAGATTTCTGCCTACTACAAGGACCTTCTGAAGTTACAGAATTGTGAGAAGCTTTAGAATGGAGAATGCCTAGGAGGTCCTAAGCCATTAGTTTCTTCCAAGATAGATTTGATCATTCTTGTAGTTGTTGGTGCTGTTAAGTGCTGTAGAATGGGTTCCAACTCATAGCGACCCTGTATAGGGTCTCCAAAGAGTGGCTGGTGGGTTTAAAACAATGACCTTCCAGTTTAAACCAAACTTGAGGTACAGTGCTTCTCCTACACAGCCAAACCAGGACTCCATTCTTGTATTAGCCTTTGGTATAAAATATATTCTTTACCAACATCATAATTCAAAGCCATCAATTCTTCTTCAGTCTTCCGTATTCATTGTCCAGCTCTCACATGAAGATGAGGTGACTGAAAATACCATGTCTTAGGTGCCTTAATCCTCAAATAACATCTTTGCTTTTTAACATTTTAAAGCGGTCTTATGCAGTAAATTTGCCCAATAGACCACGGAATCCCAGAAGAATAAACAAATCTGTCTTGGAAGAAGTACAGCCAGAATGTTCCTTAAAAGGAACAGGGATGATGGTGAGATTTTGTCTTACATACTTGGGCATATTATCAAGAGGGACCAGCCCCTGGAGAAGGAGATCATAAAGCAGAGGATCAATGAAAACAAGGAAGACCCTCAACATGATGGGTTGAAACAACAGCTGCAATAATGGGTTCAAACATAGCAACAATTGTGAGGATGGCATAGGACTAGGAAGGATTTTCTTCTGTTGGATATAGGGTCGCTATGAGTCAGAACTGACTCAATGGCACCTAACAGCATAACAGTAGTGTGTTTCTGACAAGGTCAAGTCTGGACCTCATAGAATCATCCTCTGCTCTTAGCAAAATAGTTGGGAAACATAAAGCATAGAAGCAACTTAGATTTAGCCTATTAAAGAGGATAGTTGGCCCATAAGATAAAAATCTCAGGCATTGACTTCTCTTGTAGATTGTTTTCCAAGTATGTTCCGCTAAGGCTCCCCAGTGTTTTTGAACAATGGATGCTGCTACACAAACATAGTCAAGAAATGCAGCCAGCCCACAGTGTACATATAGCAGAAATGAAACACAGAGCTAAAACTATTCTCTGTGAGATGGGGCATTCCCAGATGAACTTCCATGGTTGACTAAACTCATTAGTTTGTTCATTTCTTAGATACATTCCTTCATTCTGCAAACATACACTGGGAATAGTGTCAGGAAGGATGGGGACCAAATTGAGTAGAGACATGCAAGAAATGTCAAGAGCAAAAAAACAACCTTTCTTTCTTCTGTCCATTACTGGAAGATACTAAATGAAGGGCCCGCTATTTGCTATTTGTGGCTTAAGGAAGGGAGGTTAGGGTAATGGATGGCCGAGAGAAAACATAACTGCTCTTCTACTTCTTGTTGTGTGTTTTAATTTAATTCTGACTCATGGTGACCTCATGTGACAGAGTAGAATTAGAACTACTCCATAGAGCTTCCTAGGCTGTAATCTTTATGGGGAAGTCCTGGTAGGGTGCTGTGGGATAATGCATTGGACTACAAGGTCAATTTGAACTACAAGGTCAGCGGTTCAAATGCACCAGCCACTACTCAGAAGCACCATACAGGGTTGCTATGAGTCAAACTGACTCGACGGTACTTAACAACAACACTAACAATCTTTATGGGAGCAGATTGTCAGCTCTCTTCTCTCACTGAGCTGTCGGTAGGCTTGACCCTGCAGCCTATTATTTAGCAACTAAGCTCTTAACCATTGTGCCACCTGTGCTCTTTTACTTGGTTACTGTCTTTGTCAAGGAAACTGCTTGCAAAACCTGCATTGGCAAGAAAGACCTGAAACCCAAGACAAAATTATTGGAAAGCTGAATGAAGCCAAGCCTACTGTAAAAGAGGCCAAGTCTCCTGACCTCAGCAAAGCCAGGCATGAAGATAAATAAATTACCAACAAGATCATTGGCCTGTAGATTGTGGAATTGTAGGGAATTAAGCTCTGCTAGGAATCAGAACTAGTCGAATAGCATCTTAATTTCTGTATCACAAAAGAAGATGGAACTTTTAAAACACAGAGGAGTGATGTTGATCATGATCAGAATTCTAGGGCAGATTACAGTCAGTGATTGGTAATTAAAACCCCCCAGACAGTAGCTGAACTGATTTAGAGACAGTTTTCTCATTATTTGAGGAGTAGTATTGTGGAGTACTGGTGTGGCGCTGTGGGTTAGTGCGCTGGACTGCAAAGTCAGTTTGAATCACAAGGTCAGCAGTTCAAGCTCACAAGTCCCTCCTAGGAAACCCTATACAGGTTGCTATGGGTCAGAACCAACTTGACAGCACTTAACAACAACAACAGCAACAAGGCAGTATTATTCCTGGGTAGTACAAGCTATTTGAATTCAACTATAATCTAAAGGCTGGTGCCAAGGAAGAAAGTCCTGGTGTTCTGCATCTATAAAGATTACAGCCAGGAAAACCTTACAAAGCAGTTCTACTCTGAAAAATGCGGGTTCACACTGAGTGAAATTAAACTCAATGGCAATGGGTTTGTATTTGCCTTTTTTTAAGGCAGCATTAATCCAGCTGCTTAAGGATGCCAGGACTGAGTTCTCTGAGGTTCATTTGGTCTTTCCCTCCTTGTTGTCTGATGGTCCCTAGGAATTGTTATTCCTCTGTCAGAGGAGTAATGCTGGATTCTAGGCAGGAAGGGAAAGAATAAGAGCTGACTCTGTCACCCTTTTGCCCCTCATCTGTCTCTACCCCTCTCCCACCCTTTAAGAAGCTAGATCCAACAACTTTCACCTATATCTTATGGTCAGAAATGTGTAAGATAGCTGCTAGTATCTGTGAAGTAAATGAGGAAGTGGAGCTTTTTACCTCAGCATATTGCTGCACCACCACCCCCCCCTTCCAAACAAGACCACAAACTTGTTAGTAAAGAAGGAGAGAGTAGATATTGGGTAAGCAACTAGCAGTCCTTTCCCCCAGCGGTTGATCACTGGGAACTGCCGTGAGTTTGCAAAGAAACTGCCAAGCACATTAACCTACTTATCTTTAATGAGGCTGGTAGAAGAGGGAAATGTGGTAAACACAGTACATTCATTTATCAATCAGCAAGACATTTAACAAAGTCACATGTGATAATCTTGTAGACAAGACGGAGAACTGTGGACCATATGATAATAGAGTGATGCAGATTTATAATTGGCTGAAGGATTATCAAAAGACTTCTGATGAAGAGTTAATGTCAGTGAAATAAACAATAGCTGCTATTGTTGTTTGTTGTTGTTATTAAGTGCTGTCAAGTTGTTTCCAACTCATAGCTACCCTGTTAGGTTTTATTATGTAGCTGTCAGACTTCTGAACTATACAAACATTTATAACTGATGGAAAATTCAGTCCTTGCTCTTTTCATGGTCCGTATCGATTCCTAGGATGAGGAGCTAGCAGATCTTATAGACTTGAGGATGATGTAAATATAGAGGGTTCAAGAACATACTGGATGACAAATTCAAAATCCACAATTATCTTCATAGGCAGGAACTGATGGGCCAAACAAAATTAGCCATCATTTATTGAACATCTATTACCTGACAGGTATTATGCTAAATGGTTTGCATACATTGCCTTTTGTCTTCTAAATAACTCTGCAAATTGGGTCTTATCATTCTTTATTTTATCAGTGGGAAAAAAAGCAAGACCCAAGGAGATTGAGTATCTTGTCTAATACTACATAGCTCCAAGTGAAAGAACTAAACTTCCAATCAGGCCTATCTGCTTCTGTTCTATTTCTCCATATCTTTGTGTGTTTTGAACTAACAAATATGGTTGCTGTTGCCAAGTGTCGTCGAGTTGGTTCCAGCTCATTGTGACCCTATATAGGGTTTCCAAGGAGCAGATGGTGAGTTTGAACCACCGACCTTGCAGTTCAAATCAAGCTTATGGTCGAGTACTTATCCTACAGCACCACACCAATAAATATTAGCCAGGCTTATATTTCCAGAGTAGGCAGAGGTTGGCAACGAAATAGCTGGGGGTAGGCAATGAGTAAGGAAAGGACTTGAACATCTTGGCTGGTTAGAAAGTCAATGTAGATGTGTTCAACTTACTTTGAAATTCATCAATCAAATAAGAAGGAATATGGAATGATAGAAGGATGTAGATGCATTTTAGATAAAGCAATTGTAGTAAAATATTTACTGTAAAACACAGGTAGTAGATATGCATGTGTGTTCATTGTAAATTCCGTTTGAGGACTAAGATGAACCTGATGCAAGCCAGGGTATTTTCATTAACTTCATATGCATGCGAAAGCTCAACAGTGAATAAGGAAGACTGTAGAAGAATTGATGCTTTTGCATTATGGTGTTGGAGGAGAATTTTGAAAGTGCCATGGGTTGCCAAAAGAACCAATAGATCCGTTTTGGAAGAAGTGCAGCCAAAGTGCTCCTTGGAGGCCAAGATGGCCAAACTTTGTCTCTCATACATCGGACATATTGTCAGGAGGGACCAGTCGCTGGAGTAGGATATCATATTTGGTAAGGTGGAGGGTCAGAGAAAAAGAGGAAGACCCCCGATGAGATGGATTGGCCAAGTGGCAGCATGGATGGACTCAAACGTGGCAACAGTGGTGAGGTTGGCCCAGGATCAGGCAGTGTTTCATTCTGTTGTGCATAGGGTCACTATGGGTCGGTACTGACTTGATGGCATCTAGCAACAACAACAACAATTGTAAAATTATTTTAACCTTGTTGTATGTTTGAAATTTTTCGTACTAAAACACAGAAGAGTTACTATGAACTGACAGAATGTGTCCATGACTACTAGATGGAGCTCGCCCTTCCTCTATGGGATGATGGTGGTGTACTCGGCAGCGAATTCACCAGCCATTCCACAGACAGATGTGGCTGTCAACTTGTGTAAAGATTCACAGCCTTGGAAACTCTATGGGACAGTTCTACTATGTCCTATAAGACCTCTAGAGCAGTGGGTTTGTTTGGGTCTGGGATGACTCAACTATACCTGAAGTTTTGTTTTCAATTCTCAAGGACAGATGTTTTCAGCATTGGTGACAAGCTGCATCATGTCCTTGGGAGAGAGAATGAAAGGGCAAGGGATCCAGAAACTGTAAGAGAGAAGGCAACTGTGCAGCATGATAGTTGTTAGTAAATACTTGTTGCAAGTGCTGTCAAGAAGGTTCTGACTATAGACTGTGGCTGGGGGGTTTGAATTGCCTACTTTTCAGTTATCAGTCCAGTGCTTATCCTACAGCACCACACCAGTGTATACTTAGAGGACTATATATTAGTTACATACTACACCCAATCTTAGTGGCTTAAAGCAACTAACATGTATTTTCTTACAGTTGCAGGGGCAACCATTATCTAGAAGTTGTGGTGTGACCCCATAGGATAAGCAATGGGCTGCTTACCCCAAGGTCAGCAGTTCAAACCCACCAGCCACTCCTCAGAAACCCTATACAGGGTCGCTATGATCAGAATCAACTAGATGGCATTTAACAACAACAATTATCATCTAAGAAGTCCTGGAGTGGTGCTATAGGATATGCAATAGGCTGTTAACTGCAGGGTCAGTGGTTCAAACCCATCGGCTGCTCCTCAGAAACTCTATATAGGGTCACTATGAGTCTGAACCAGTTCAACGGCACTTAACAACAATTGTCATCTAAAGGTTTGACTGGGGCCGTTCCCAGATGGCTTGCTCTGATGGTGAGAGGCCTCAGGTCTTTCCTGGCCACTCTAGTTGCTCTTACATGAGCTTTTCCTAAAGTTGCCTGAATGTTTTTATGAGATGGCAGCTAATACTTCCCAGAATGAGCTATCCAGGAGAGTAAGGAGCAAGTCACAGTGACTGCCATGAACAGGTCTCAGCCCAACCTTCACTAAAGGAGGGAGATAAGCTCCACCTCGTAAAGGAAGGTGAATATATTTTAAAACCACCACAAGCTGCCTCATGAGAGAGAATTAGGCTTGTTCTGTAAGAGCTTCAAGGGCAAATCCAAGATTAAAGGCTAAGACTTAGGGAGGCAGTTTCATTTTTATAGAAAGAAATTTTTCTAATAATAAGTTGCCATCCAGTTGAATCTGACTCACGGAAACCCATGTGTACCATAGTAGAACCATGCTCCGTAGGGTTTCAATGATTGCTTTTTCAGAAGTAGATTGCCAGGCCTTTCTTCCAGGGAGCAACTGGGTGGACTCGAATCTCCAACCTTTCATGTGGCAGGGAACTGTGTTGGCCATTTGCACCAACTAAGGACTTCAAAAGAACAGGAAGGAATTGGAGAGTTTCTCCTCACTTCTGAAGTCCAAAATGAATCTGGACAATTAACTGGGATGGGGTATTCATTCTTTTAATGGAACAAATATTTGTTGAGCATTTGCAATGTGCCAGGCGCTGTGGATACAATAGTAAGCAAGACAGAGGTGGAGCCTGCACTCCTGGAGTTTACACTGTTTCAAAAGAGGCAGACAACAGACAAATGAACAATTAGTTAAAATAATTACAGCTCGTGATGAGTGCTATGAAGGCAGTAAATAGATTGTAGTTGTTAAGTGTCATTGAGTCAGTTCCTACTCATAGTTACCCTGTATAGGGTTTTGGAGAAGCGGCTTCTGGGATTGAACCGCCAATGTTGTGATTAGCAGTCCAGTGCTGACCCTATAGCACCACACTAGGCCATTATAATAACAGTTAAAGGGAAGGGGGGCTATTTTGGTTATATATAGAAAGAATTCACAAAGGAAATAAGAAGTTGAGCCAGCTATCCTTTGGATTCCTTCCAATATAATGGTGCCATTCATTCATTCATCCATCCCTTCATTTATTCAGCAGGCACTCACTGAGTATCTACTATGTGCCAGACACTAAGGACGCAAAGTAAACAGTTTCACCTTCTAAGGGTTGTGTGGGAGATAACACGACACAAACATGATGATCCTATGAGATAAGGGCCCCAAAAGGGTTATACACAAGGAGCTTGAGACAGCAGTAACAACCCTGCTTGGGGCAGTCAGCTTGACAGAGGTGCCATTTAAACTACCTTTTAAAGAATCAGAATGGGGACTGACAATCTGCATCAGAATCTTTATAAAAGGTCAGCATCTGAGATACCAGGACTTGTTAAGGAGAAAGAAGGAATGGAGACAAAAGTGAAATGTGAGTTTAATGAGTTAATGGAGCCTGATGAATGAATGAACTCTGAATGTTGGCTCCGGTGCCATCGCATTAAAATGCACTGAGCTGAGAACTAAAGCTCATTTCACATTGAAAACTTCTCAAGAGGATCTCTGAGACCACAGGCTCATCACAATTCTCCCATCATAACGGCGTTCCTCATGATTCCCTGCCACAAACCTTCTGCTCCAGCCAGCACAGTCCCCTCACTACTCAGCCAACGTCTCATGCTCCTTTGATTCGTGCATGGTACTTAGGATGCCTTTCCCCCTCCTTTCTCCAAACCCTACCCATCAATGAAGTCCCACCGTCTTCCTGAAACCTTCAGACTACTTCAGCCTTCAGGATTTCTCTTTTTAGGGATTCTGAGAGGAGCATAGAGACCATTTACCTTCACCCTTGGTGGTGGTGGTGATGTGCTGTGGAGTCGGTTCCGACTCATAGTGACCCTGTACGGGGTTTCAGAGGCTGTTAATCTTTACAGGAGCAGAAAGCTTCATCTTTCTCCCACGGAACAGCTGGTACTTTTGAACTGCACCCTTAATCAGCACCAAAATGTCTCTGGTATATTTGCATGGTTACTCAAGTAGATTGTCACCTTGAGTAAGTAAGTCACTTATTGACTCTATGCCTCAGTCTTTGTTGTTGTGTGCTATCAAGTCCATTCTGACCCAGTGACCCCATAGGAGAGAATATAGAATTTACCCATAGGAATTCCAAGGCTGTAATCTTTACTAAAGGAACTCTGGTAGCATAGTGGCTATGAATCGGGTTGCTAACCTCAAGGTTGGCAGTTCGAAACTACCAGCTTTTCCGCAGGAGAAAGATGAAGCTTTCTGCTCCCGTAAAGATTTGCAGCCTTGGAAACCCTGTACAAGGTCACTATGAGTCAGAACCGACTCCATGGTACTTAACAACAGCAACAGTCTTTACTAGGAGTCCTGGTGTGGAGCTGTGACATAAAGCACTGGACCCTAAGGTGGGTTGGAACCACAGGGTCAGTGGTTCAAACTCACCAGCCACTCCTTGGAAACTGTATACAAGGTCACTGTGAGTCAGAACCAACTTGACACTTAACAGTCTTTACTAGGACTCCTGTGTGGTGCTGTAGGATCAGTACTGACTGCGAACCACAAAGTCAGTGGTTCAAACCCACTAGCTGCTCCTTGGAAAGCTGATACAGGGTTACTATGAGTTGGAATTGACTTGACGACACTTAGCAACAACAACAACAATCTTTACTGGAGCAGACTGCTGCATCTTTCTCCCACAGAGCACCTGGTGGGTTCAAACCACTGACCTCTCAGTTAGTAGTAGAGTGCTTCCCCACTGCACTACCAGGGTTCCTATTCATCTGAAAAATGGTGGTAATAAAGTACGCAGCTCACAGATTGTTGTGAAGATTAAATGTGTTCCTATGTGTGAGTTCACATGCCTGGTTCATAATAGACACGAGACAACTGTGCAGGGGGCATGCCGAGGCTCCACTGTCACCACTGCATGATGAATGAATAAGAGTATTTTATTCTTACTGCCTCATTAAATTCAGACCAACAGACTTAGATCCAGTTTTCCAAGAGGAATGAGGTTAGAGGCTGAATTATGTTGTGGAACTGCGTGTGTGTGTAGGTTTAGGATTGAGTGTTTGAAGTAACATTTGAATGGTATCTTATTTAAACCCACAATCCAATCCATAAACATGACACTTCAGCAATTGTATTTTCCAGGTCATTGAGGGAGGTGCAAAACTTGGACCATGGTTAATTAGAGGTAACAAATTCCCTTTTTTATTATAGCACATGGACAGTTCGTTATAGTCATAGGAGGATGTTTCTTATTTTCCTGAATCTCACTGTGCACGAAATACTCTTTCTGGTTCTTTCTGTCTTCTTTCTTCACCTCTAGTTCTTTCACTGCATCTCCTTCATTAGCTTCAGTCTCTTCCTTTTAATATAAGGATAAAAGGATACAAGTCAACTTTTCCTACACTTGTCTCTCTTGGAGCTTCCCTTCAGATCCAGCCTTTTGTGTGAACAGAGGAGCTGTCAGCCAACAAGCCTTGAAAGCTCCTACCTTCTAGGTTACAGAGTCTGCAATCCCACAATCTCTGCCTCACCTTAAGAACCACTGTGAATACCCACGTGTCACCTGCTAGAGAACAGAACACAGGGCGATTATTCTTTTTCCATTAGCACACTTGCAAGGGTACATTTATCATTTTGGTCTGTTAGTTTAGAAATCAGAGCAGAAAACTCAGACAAAGCAACATAGGGCAGTTAAACTTTGAGAATATCTTTCAGGGAGTATTAATTAGGACATAAAACCTTACTGACTCCCATGACTCTGTTTCCATCTGTTTCAGAGCTTGAAGTCCATTGTCTTTGACAGTCCACTAGCTATCTCTCTTTGAAAGACTCTTTAAATGTGACAGATCCCCAAGTGAATATATGTCATTTGACAAAATTGCTCCATTCTGATACATGTGTGGTTTCCGTGCTTGAATTCATTATCTTACAGACTTATGGCAACAGTAGTCATTCAATAGCCCAAGTGAGAAGCCTCAGAATTTGTATCCTTTCTCACTTAAGTATTGTCATGCACTGCAGCCTCTCCACCTCACCTCCCAAACAGCCTTTCCATTCATCCTTCCTTTCTAACCTCATCCCAGGATTCTCATCTGCACTGTAGATAAAGCCTTTTATTGTATCTTCCTGCCCCCAGCCTCTCACTTGACAATTCATCTTCTTACAGTGCCATTGAAAACGGTCATTCTATTACCCCCAGGACCAAATCTTGCCCTTTCTTACATCTGTGACTTTTCATAAGCTGCCCCCTCTGCCTAGAATGCCCATTCCTCTTGTCCAATGACAAGCTCTTATCTGTCCTTCAAGAAGATGTTGAGTGTCTTTTCAAATGTTAACCTTGTCCTGGGCCCTCACGCCAAGAAAAAGAATTCACTCCCTTCTTTGTGCTCCCATAATGCTTTAGTACATACAATTCTTCATTTTATAAGTATGAGATTTATCCATTCCTGCAACTCCCTGTAAGTAGAAATTATGTCTTATTTATCTTTATATTATTCTCCTTCCAGTTAATCAATAAATATTGGATGAATGAAAAGCTTAAATTTCACAAAAGTTCACTAAATGTCTACTTCATGCAGACACATAATTCTAAGCACAGTGGAAAACTCTCTGATCCTATTCTCAAAATGCAAAATTCTAGCTAAAAACAGCACCAAGGCTGTAATCTCAGGAGTGGTGCCTGAATGCTTGGGTTTCTTACTTAATACCACAGTATACTCAATTCACTGTCACCAGGTGGCAGTAGTGTGCCATAGGCATGTGGTCCAAGTTACAAAGTCCCCAGAACTTCAAAAAATGTGACTCTGCTTGGGTAAGGTAGATTAATAGCAAGAGAACCACTGAGAGAATGTGGACGATTTCTGGGTTCTGTGTCTGGTTTTAGAATCTCAGGAACTGCTCGTAGGCGCTGCCTTCAGCAGCTCTCTTTAATTCATAAACCCAAGTCATGGAGACAGAGAGGTTTCCAGGCTGAGACCAGGGTTGTACACCTTGGAAGACCTCATACTATGACCTTCCCCCAGTAGTATACCTCCATTATGCTGTTAAATGATAGGTCCCTTAATTTGGGCAAAGGCTATGGCAACTTGAAGATCTGGTGACCTCTTTCAGAGAAATTTCAATAAAGAGATGTGAAATTGAGAAATGAATGAAAATAGAAAGCAGAAATATCAAGTGAGGAGATTCTTTCAACAAATCTGGTCCTGAAGCATGGTTAGAAATAGACTGGAGAAGGAGATAAGCTTGGTGAAAGGTCCAGTCTCACGCCAACCACCAGCTCAACATCCCCAAGCTATCTGCTCTTCCAATATGGGGGAGACTTGTTCAAGTCTGTAGGCTGAGGACATAAACATGAGTCCATGCAAAGGGAAACAGAAGTACAAGAAAGAGTGACACTAACCGCTAGATCAGTGCCCATCAGAACCAGGAGGGAATGAGGACAAGAACACAGAGGATTAACTTTGGAAAAATCCAAGACTCAAAGCACTTCTTCCTTGGAAGCAAGTGATGAACTTGGGTGTTTGGCAGTTTGATTTGAGGACAGGGCAGATAGAGATCTGAGGAAGTTTATAACGGATATCTCCTATTTGGGGGACTAATAGGGGATCTAGCAGGAGTGAGAATAACAAGAGTGGTTGATACCACAGCTTTGAAAAGATAGTAAGGGCTAATAGAGATAAGGCATCATGAAGGACACAAAAGGAAATAGACTAGGAATTCATTTAAGATTTATAGTTGAGGACAACATTCATGAAGGTGTAATAAAGCAAATTGCAGGCTTACCAGGTTTTACCAGCAACAGTGAGACAGCTGGAATAATTTCATTGTTTTGTTTGGTTGCTCTAAAGTTGGGTTAATTAGAAATGCGGCACAGAAATAAGAGTGCTGGTGAAGATATAGTTGAAATAATTCAGCAGGATATTTACACTAGGTGGGAAAGGAATTGACAAGAAGATTGGCTGGTGAAATCAGAAGGGATTAAGTGGTTGTAGGTCTCAGTGACATAGAGGGGTCAGTGCAAGGGGGAAGAAAGTGGAATGTAGGTGAACTTGTTGGAGCCTAAACTTCCTAAGATCTAGTTTTAGTTGGGTGGAGCTACTGACATGGAGGGAAGTGAAATTCATTAGAGTAATGTAAGTTAGAAAGCTCAGACTGTCTGGTCTCCCAGTCTCCAGACTCAATCAGGATGGCCCAGAAACAGGCCAGCCAGGTGCAGAGTCCTCAGTGGCTAAAGAGAAGTGACCTGGAGGCTATAGATGATGGAGATAGGATGAAGAAGCATGAGGGGTATTGGATACTGTGAGATTTAACGAGGAGGTCTTGAAGGATGCGTTCCAGACCTGGGCATAGCAATGGAATATAGGTAGAGAAATGCCTAGCCCAGCCCCTTGCACTTCGGTTTTACAATCAGAACAACTGCACTTTTTACTTTACATATTTCTGAGTAGGATTTCATTTGAATAAAGAGGTCTGCTATTTAAAGCTAGTTTAAAGGCATGCTTTTAAGGAAACGTTGGAGACATAGAAAGCCTATTAGTAGTAGACAGGGACTTCAAGAGAGCCAAGGGAAAGGCAGTACCAATAGGAGACCACAGGATAGAGAGATTAGTGAATGGAGGAACTCATCCTTTGGGTGAGGTGTTGGGTTAGATCTTTCAAGTTCAGAATTCCAAATGTATGCAATTATATATGATTTAACCAAGGCCAAGAGCATAGCAGGTGCTAAATAAAAATCTTATAATGAATTGATGACTTTTACTTTTAGGATTTTCTTTACTTTTCATATTCATCTTCCAGAATTTAGTCTCAAAACCTGCCAACTCTTTGGTTGAGAGCTTCCAGCTTTTTCCTCTCTGACAAATTACAAATAGATTGTCCGGTGAAATTCAACTTCCCTCACTGTCTATCTACTTTCTTTTTCTAGAAATGCTTTCCTATAAAACCACAAAGCTGAATTATGAGTTAGAGAAACAAAAACATATCATTTCTAGCTTTTTGTTATTACATAATAAAATTAGAGTGATAATAATCATAATATTTTTGATGAATCAATTTATAATTTCCAAATTATTACCTCAATTAACTTCCTATTGGCCAAACTCTAGGAGGTGGGCCAGCTGGATATTATCTTTTGAAATTTTGCACATCAGCCATTTAGAAAAATCCTGCTGCTTCCTAAGACCACCTTGCATTTCATAACAAACGTGGTGCAGCCACATTGGAGTGCAAACCCTTCAAATGTTAATTCCAAGCTCTTGGATAGTGATTCCCTAAACTTTAGCTTGAGATTGCTCTAAGTGCAGATTCAATAGGTCTGGATGGAGCTTTGGAACCTGCATTCAAAGGAAACATCTGGTGCGAGTGTTTCAATGGACACACTCAGAAAAACACTCATCTAGAAGATCCTTTTTGTTTTCATGCTTAAAAGGGGGGGGGGGGGGAAGCTGATCTTACCTCCTACCAATCCAAGAAATGTCTCTCCCCCCTTTTTTTCTGGAGAAGTGAAGCCCCCCAAGCTCTTCTCTTCTGCGACCTACCCATACGCCCTGATAAAGTTAATTATCTGTCCTGGCTAAATGACTTTCCCTAGCAACACCCTAGCAACTAACATCAGCTTTGCCTTAGGCTACAGAACTGCAAAGCGATTTCTTGAAGTCCAGAGTATTTTACAACAGAACAAAACATCTGAACAGGAAATTAAACAGAAAATAAACTCGAATCATTGCTAGGAGATGAGACATAGACACACTAAACAGTTAATGACAATCCACTGAAACATAATAGTAAAAATATGAAACTCTTTCTCATTTAAGTTCTATTGAAGTCGAGAGAAGGAGCGACTCCGGCATCTTTTTCTGTAGATGAGAGAATTTAAGATGAGAGAGGGTATTCTAGGTGATAGGAAAACTATAAGCAAAGGTGCTGAGACAAAAATGAAAGTAGAGGATGACACAGGAAGTGCAGCTGAGGGTGAAAACTCAACCTGGGATCCATGACCAGGTATCACCAGGCGGGGACAATGAGGACAGACTATGGAGGCCTTGAAGGCCACTTAAGAATGCTGGCTGAGAGATTCTCAAAGACTTTTTTTTTTTTTCATAAAACAGACATTTATTGAGCCTATATGATTAGAGTCCTAGTGTAATGCTATAAGATAAGCACTGGACTGCTAGGTGAAGAGTAGGGTAATTCAAACCCACCAGCCATTCCTGGGAAACTCTATACAGAGTCACCATGAATCAGAACCAACTTGAAAGCCGTAAAGATTTACACCCTCGGAAACCCTGTACAGGGTCGCTATGGGTCGGACCCGACTCAACGGCACTTAACAACAAACAACAACAATGATGTAAGGACTAGGGTATCCATCTGGTGATGGAGAGAGTCACCAAACCAAGTTTTTAAAAATTAGTAAGTAAGCAAACACATGATTGTGTACTTATTAATGTTGAGAATATTAAGAAAAAAAGCTATTGGGTTCCAGAAGAGTATATAAAAGAGGGGTAGAAAATATCAAAAGAAATCAGGGAGGGCTTCAGTGAAGAAATAGTTTTGCCTTGAGATCTCAATGATACCTAGGAGTTGGTCAGGAGAGGCACTAAAGAGCGTGGTAGGGCTTCAGGCAAACACTTAGTGATTGGAGAGAACCTTGGGGAGTTTACAAAACTGAAAAACCAGTGGTGGCTGGAACCTGTGATAGAGGAAGTGTGAAGCCTGACATCAAGTAGGGCCTTGGAGGCTATATTAAGCATGTGATCTTAATTCTCAGAGCCCTGAAAAGTCACTGTAAAAAAAAAGATTGAACCGCAGGATTGACATTCAAATCTGCATTTTTAAAAAGATCACTTGGGCTTCAGTGCAGAAGACAGGAATGAAACGAGTGGATGAGGACAGCCCAATTAGGAGGCTGATAGAGGATGACAACTCAGACTGGGGTAATGGCAGAGGAGATACAGAGAAGTGGACAGATTCAAGAGGTAATTGGAAGGTAAAGTCAGTGAGGGCAGGATGGTTTTAATACATGAATGAGAGACTAAAGGTAGGAAGTGTCAGCAGAGTTGTGCTAGGAAATCTGCCTGGTGTAAGGGGATTGATACTTGCTGGATTGGTTAGAGTCTGCTGTTATAACCAAAACTTTGGAGTCAACACTAATGGTGTTGGGAAGACCTACTGTGAATCCTGACTTTTGTCCTTACTAGCTAGGTACAGACAGGTAACTTTATAGGTTCCTGGTGTGGCACTGTGGGTTAATGTGCAGGACTGCAAAGTCAGTTTAAATCATAAGGTTAGTGGTTAAACTCAACAGCTGCTTCTTGAAAACCCTATATAGAGTCTCTATGGGTCAGAACTGACTTCACGGCACTTAACAACAACAATTTGAAAAATAGGAGCTATGGTAGCATAGTAGTTGCTAGTCGGGCTGCTAACCTGAAGATCAACAGTTCGAAAATATCAGCTGTTCTGTGGGAGAAAGATGAGGCTTTCTGCTCCTGTTATGATTTACATACAGCCTCTGAAACCATATACAGAGTAGCTATAATTCAGAACTGACTCCATAGGACGTAACTAGCAAACACCACCAGTCTGAAAAATGGTAGCAAACTGTGCCTCCAAGATCTTACACAGTGTATGTAACTGCTTATTACATTTTCAATACCCAATAAAATGTTAAATATGATGCCCCAACCTGTATCATGCTAGCCATCTTCCATGTAATATTTTAAAATATTGATTTAGATTTGACGAAAGTACATTCAAGAACATATAATTGTACATAGGATAATAAGCTCCACCATGACCTTGGAAATAAAGCTCTGGTAGTGTAGTGGTTAAAAATAGGGCTGCGAACTTCAAGGATGGCAGTTCGAAACTACCAGTTTTTCCATGGAGAAAGATGAGGCTTTCTGCTCCTGTAAAAATTTACAGCCTCAGAAACCCTGTGCAGGGTCGCTATCAGTCGGAACCGACTCCACGGTACTTAACAAAAACAACATCTTATTACACACTTGTCTATGAACCAATTATTTTTGTTTGTTTGTTGTTGTTGTTGTTAAACTTAAGTGCCATGGACTCAGCTTCAATTCATAACTACCCTGTATAAGGATAAGGTTTCCAAGGAGTGGCTGGTGGATTTGAACTGCCAACCTTGCAGTTGAAACCAACCTTGTGGTTCAGTGCTTATCATACAGCACTATACCAGGACTCCATACACGTTAGTGGTGGTTATGAACTGGGCTGCTAATCTCACAGTCAGCAGTTCTAAACTACCAGCGATTCTGTGGAAGAAAGATGAGGCTTTCTACTCCTGTAAAGATTTACAGCCTCAGAAACCCTATATAGGGTCACTATAGGTCGGAACCGACTCCACAGCACATAACCACCACCACTAAAGAACTATACAGTCCACAAAAGGAGGTAGCATATGTGTCTTACATCCCAGCGCTGAGCATATGGAGGGCCTTCAATACGAGTAGAAGGATGGACTATGCAACATGGAGTTTAACAGGAAATCTGAAGCAGTCTCAAGAACACTGGGATAATTTATTCAGCACACAGGTGTGAATCTAAGTGTTCCTGGTAAAGAAGTGTTGTTCAGCAGGATCAAGTGCTGCTGAGGGTCAAAGAGGGCCTGGGATGAGAAAAGGGCATAATTGGCTTCATCAAGGAGGCACTTTCTTGGTGACCTCTGAGAGAAGGCAATCAGTTAATAGTGGCAACTAGAGTCAGGGCACAAGGACCTGAGGAGTGTGGGGGAGGGGATAGAAGAAAGATAGAGCCTCCAAGCTGATGGCTCCGCCTTCAGATTGTTTGTTATTGACATGAAAGAGGAAACCCTGACTTGGAAAGCAAAAGAGATTGCTTTTTAAATGTAGGTACTTGGAGTGTGTTGCAGGCGCAAGGAAAAGAGGAAAGGGAGAAAATAAAGCTTCTGAGAAAGCCTGGGAGAGATGCTTCTTGTGGAGAGAAGTGGAGGCTTAAGGTATCCCCAAGGTGAGCATGGGAACATGGTGGCTCTGTATAATAAGCACTGGACTGAGAACTACAAGGTTGATAGTTTGAGCCCACTCAAACTGCTCCTTGGGAAAAAGATGAGCCTTTCTGTTTCCACAAAGATTTACAGCCTCAGAAATCCTATACAGGGTTGCTATGAGACGGAACTGATTCAACAGCACTTAACAACACAACAAAGGTGAGGTTTGGTCTTCATTGCTACCCAGGGCTAGCCCAGACCCACTCATTGAATCCAGGGAGTGGGACACACTGAAAACCAAGCCAAGTGCATCATTTTGTTTAATTCTAGCCACGCAAAGAAGACTTTATTAGCATGTCTTTTCTGCAGAAGAGGAAGTAGAAAGGCTGATTTGCCCAAATCTCACAATTGGTAAGGGGTAGGACTAAAGTTTGATTCAGGTCTTCTTCCCAGGACACACAGAGAGGGATTCTTGTATACCCAGCTATTTTTCAAGTGGGTGATTGGGGGCCCAGGTTCTGCCCATTGAGCCCTGGGCTCCCACTTTTTTGCATATCTGTCACCTGGGACTGAGAACCTTAACTAAAAATCTAAGCCAAGAAAAGTAAGGTTTCATTTTGAACTTTGCCAGGACTGCAAGCTGATTTTCATGGGCCCAAAACTGTGGAATCCTCCTTTTATTTAAATATATGCATTTATTGTTGTTAAATGTCTTCGAGTGGGTTCTGGCTCATACCCGAACCTCTATAGTGTTTCTGAGGAGTGACTTGTGTGTGAGTTTGAACCACCAGTCTTGCAGTTCAAACCAACCTTGCAGTCCAGTGCTTAGCTTACAGTGCCACACTATATATATATATACATATGAGACAGGGCTTTAAAAAGCTCATGGAAAAGTGGAATCAAAAGAAAATGGAATTTTTGATGCCACCTCATATATATGTATGTGTGTGTATGTTAGTGTGTGTATGTATTTTATGACAATGTATAAATATGAGCATGTGATATAAAAATGTTAACATATTTTTTTTTTACCTAAACATTTCCGTTTTTCTTCTGATTTAAAAGAAAACACTTTCATGGATCCCAAAGTATTGTAGGCTCTGAGTGTTGTGCCTCCAGGGCCTCACAGATAAATTTTTCTGTTCTTTTGTCACCCTTTAATATGACCTGTTCCAACAGGGCCATTCGCAAAGTCATGAAGGGACCCAGATAGGCATTATCGTAGTTGTTTAGATTCAAGCCTCAGTTTGCTTGCCTACGAAAGGATGCAATTCATATAATATTTACTAGGTGAGGTGGGAGCTCAGTGGCTCCATACGATAACCAGTGGACCGCCATCCACAAGGCGGATGATTCAAGCCCACCTGCTCATCGCGGTTCTGTTCCAGCAAAGATGTACAGCATCGGAAACCTTATGGTGGTGGTGTGCCATGGAGTCGATTCTGACTCACAGCGACCCTGCATAGGCTTTCTGAGGCTATAAATCTTTATGGGAGCAGAAAGCCTCATCTTTCTCCCATGGGACGGCTGGTAGTTTCAAACTGCTAACCCTGAGGTTAGCAGTTCGACTCGTAACCACTATGCTACCAGAGCTCCTTTGGAAACCCCACGTGGTTGTTGTCCAGTAACCACTATGCTACCAGAGCTCCTTTGGAAACCCCACGTGGTTGTTGTCCAGTGCCGTCGAGTAGGTTCTGACCCATAACGACGCTGTATAGGATTTCTGAGGAACAGCTGGTGAAACCCTTATACAGGGTCATTATGGGTCGGAACCGACGGAGTGTCGATAAGCAACATATTGCTAGACACCAAATAGGTGTGCAATAAAAGTTATTCTCAGCCTTTCCGTTCCTTCTCCATAGTGTCCAGACTGTGTCTCAGCAGGGTTTGAGATAGCATATTCTTTAGTGGTGGGACACTATGGCCCTCAGTGCCTCTTTTCCTTACCATTTCTTAGCCTGACCCTGGGAATCCAGCGTCGCAAAATAAACACCGCCACTAATCGCCAGCTCCGTAACAAAACAGCCCTGCGCTCGGGGATCTGGGCAAAACCAGCCCTCCCTCCTCCTCCTTCGCCGCCGCCCTCCCTTCCTCGCGCTGTTCTGCTCGCGTGGTTCAGCTCAGATTAGCGCAGCGCAGCAAGGCAGCAGCCAACCCGAGGCGGGCTTGGTCTCCGAGTCCTCAGTGCCGGCTCCGAGCTCCTGCTCTCCGCCCGAGCCGCGCTAGGTCTCGCCTCCGCGGGGACCCCTTCGGGCACAAGTCACGTCTCGAGGGCCAGCCGCAGCGTAACAAAGTTGGGGTCCCGCGATGATGAGGCTTTTCCCACAGCCGCTGAGGCTGAGCCAAAGTCCAGCGCTGCTGGCCCTGACGCTACCCCTGGTCGTGGCGCTGGCCTTCTCCGACGAGACCCTGGACAAAGTGCCCAAGTCGGAGGGCTACTGCAGCCGCATTCTACGCGCCCAGGGTACGCGACGAGAAGGCTACACCGAGTTCAGCCTCCGCGTTGAGGGCGACCCCGAGTTCTACAAGCCGGGAAACAGTTACCGCGGTAAGTGACCCGGCGTAGCGTTGGGGGCGCGGGACCTGGTCCCCGGAGAACGCCCATCGCTCGGTTCCGGAGGAGGGCGCGCGGTTCCCAGGCGCACCGTGCGGGTGCAGTCGGCAAGGGCCCTAGGACCTGGCTACCCTCCGCCTTCTAGCCACGAACTCAGCTCGGATCCCGTCGCGGAGGAGGCAGCCCTGATCTTTGGTGCGCGGTACCCAGGCATGAGCTTCAGAGGAACGACACGTTTCGGTGGCCTAGTTGGGAGGGAATCCTGCTTTCTCCCACAGCCAGCTCTAGGAGGGTAGTAGACTGGTGTTCCTCCCGACCGGTCTCTGGAGTGTAAGAGATCAGGGTTTCTCTAAAGTCCGGTCCTAGGCAAGGTGGGGATTCCAGCATTTCCCAGCTTCATCCCTAAAAAAGAGAGTATCAGCTTCTCCCAGGCTGATCCTCCTTGCGGGACGTTCACTCAGGTATCCCCGACAGGTCCTTTCAGGAGAAATAACCTCGACTTCCCCCTAATTTGTCCCAAGACTGGGGTAGAGAGGAAAAGAGCCTGAAGCTCCTCTGAAGGGTCTCTGGAAAGCACCTTCAATTTTTTTCTCTCGTGGTCCCAAGCGAGGGAGAGGATCCTAGATTTCCAAGACCCGCTTCCAGTGGGAACAGGAGCCCCAAAGAGCTCTGGACAGGCTCGGAGCGGGAAAGGGAACGTTCTGAAGATGTGAAGGGTAGCCCGAATTTCCCCCAGGCTTGCTGCCTTGAGGCCAGGAGACCTTGCCCTCCACAGTCTTAAGGCTTCGCGACCCAGAGATGTCGCGATTTACGGTGCTCAGCTGAGCGCGGGGTTTAAGAGAAAGTAGGGAGGGGGTGTCCGAACAGGTGAGCCCCTCATAGGCAGAACGCTGCCAGTCCGACCCTCACCGACCTGAAGACTCCCACTTCACCGTCACTGCCCACCGTGTTCCTCCCCATTTTTTCCCTAGCATCTTCCTTCTGGTGGAAGACAGAACCCCGGAAGAGAAGAACGCCAGCCTAGCCTCACCTGAGTCCCCGCGGGGAGGGAGTGAAAAGGCGCGTGTATCCTAGCCCCCGCCCCTTCATAAATTGGCTCTGGCACCCACCAGAGAAGATCAGGCCGTTTCCTGGTCTTTGATATATACTGGGGTAAATCGGCTCACAATCTCGGCCCTTGCGTTCCTTCCTTCTTTGATCCTAGAGCGGCACGAAATAAAACCGTGAAAGCAAACGCGAGAAAGTTTAGGCCAGTGTTTGCGGGCGCCCGAGTCACACAAACAACAAGAACTCGGGGTCACCCTTCTCAGAATGCTTCTTCCCGGGTTCCTGTCCCCAACTTTCTCCACTTGGAACTACTCAGAACCCGCGCCCGGGGCGCTCCCGACACCATGGTGCGCTCAACACTCGGTGAGGCGCCCCTGCGCGGTGTTCGATTGGATCCTCCACACACCAGGAATTTGTTGGGCGGAGAACAACCCTGCCCATCGCGGGAGACCGCAGGCAGGTTGTTCCCGGCAGCTAGACAAGCCTAGCGAAGGTCAAGCAACAGCCATTAGGTAGAGTCTTCCTCTAGTCTCAAAGAAGGAGGGCGTAATTTCATTGGCTTGGCCTCTTCATTTCTCCTAAAACGGAGGGTCTGGATTTGCATGGGAACTTGTCCCAACTCCCCGTATTGGGCAAAGGAGTGACTCTGGAATCCCTTGGGTTTAGGTTTAGAAGCTGTGTGGCCTTGTGAAAGTCATTTAAATTCAATGAACCTATTTCCTAGCTCTAAAAATAGTCTAACTTTTCTGGGTGGTTGTAAGGAGTAATGAGTTTGTAAAGGTGCATGTGCCCGAGTGCCTGAACTCCAACAGGTCGCCTAATTCACTTAAGTAGGAATTGGACAGAAGACTAATTGATTTAATATTGGAGGACTCTGGTCAGATTTGTTTTGTTGTTTGTATTTGGTGAGTGTGTGTTTAAAAGTAGGTTTCCTCGGTACTCCTCCTCCAATCTACCAGCCATTTTGAATTAATTGAATAAATGACACATTCCTATACACTAGGAACCTAGTTTGGGAGTATGCGAGCGGCTCTGTAGGATAAGCACTGGACAGCAAGGTCCGTTTGAACTGCCAGGTAGGCGGTTCAAACTCACCCGCTGTCCTTCCGAAAACCACTCTGTGCAGGGTTGCTGTGAGTGCGAACCTACTCTACAGCACTTAACCGCAACAACAAGCTAGTCTGGAGCCTAGGTCAATAGTCCTTCCAAGGAGGCATCTACTCTCACACTAATCCTTCATGTCTGGAAGAGCACGGACAGACCATAGCCCCAGCTTGCAGAAATCTGGAGACATGATATTAACCAAGTGTTCACAGCCAGTAGGTGGGGTAGCTCTGGCTGTAGGGGAAGGCACTCTACATGTCACTCCAGTCTGAATTCATGGCTTTTCTTGTGCCTCACTCAGACCAGCAAATTATAGTTTCTGCTTCCTCATGGCAAAGTGATCTTCTTGTTGTTAACTCGGTTCCAACCCATAACTACCCTGTATAGAGTTTCCCGGAAGCAGCTGGTGGGTTTAAACTATCTACCTTGCGGTTAGCAGCCCAGTGCTTATCCTACAGTTCTTACAGGAAGATATTGCAAATACAATTAGAAAACTGATGCTGCCACCCACAAGTTAAGGAAGGAAAGGGATTGGGCTAGTTTGTGGTATTTTCTGTTGACTTTCAGTTACACTTTCTAGAAATATTTATGTTAAAAGTCAATCTAATGTATTCTGCTTGGTGTATTGACTCAGGATTGTGGAAGATAAAATTCCCTAATGATCTATTTGCCTTTAATTTTTTCCCTGAATTAAGATCCCACACTAGCCTTAGAATCAATGGCTTCTTTTCCTATCTGAAATCTGTTACTGATACTAGAATTATCCCCATTGTTATAGTTCATCCTCAAACAGCTTCTGTTTTATGTGTCCCCCACCCAAGTAAATCCTGTAGGTATTCTAGACTGGAAGAAAGGAACCAAAACCAAATTAATTGCCCTCTAGTAGATTTCAAAAGGTCACAATTTAAATAAGAATGCTATTGCTATGTGCCATAAATAGAATGTTGCTGTTAAGTTCCTTGAGTTGGAGTCCCACACATAGAGACCCTGTATAGGTTTTGTGAGGAGCAGCTGGTGGGTTTGATCTGTTGAACCTGTGGTTCACAATCTAGTGCTGAGCCTACAGAACCACACCAGGAGTCCATAAATACAATACCAGATTAAAAATAACTCTACCCTTGGGTCAATTCTGACTCAGAGCAAACCTACAGGATAGAATAGAATTGCCTCATAAGGTTTCCAAGATGATCTCGTTTCTCCTGGAGAGCACCTAATGGGTTCAAAATGCTGACTTTCATTTAGCTGCTTAGTGCTTTAATCACTTGTCACCAGGTTTCCACTAGATCCAATGTTGCTGTTGCTATTAAGTGCCACCAAGGTGGTTCTGATTCATAGTGACCCTGTATAAAGTTTTCGAAGGAGCTCTGATAGCATAGTGGATTACAAGCTGGGCTGCTAACTGCAAGGTCAGTAGTTAGAAACTACCAGTCATATTTCTGCTCCCATAAAGATCTACAGCCTTAGGAACCCTATACAGGGTTGCTATGAGTTGGAACTGACTCGGTTGCACACAACCACCAACCAACCATAGGGTTTCTGAGACCTTGAGGATTTAACTACCGATCTTGAGGTTAGCAGCCCAATGTTATCCTACAGTGCCACACCAGGACCCCACTAGGACCAGCTGTTGTTGTTATTGTCATAAAGTCAGTTCTGACTCATAGTGACCCTGTACAAGGTTTCCAAGGAGCAGCTGGTGGGTTTGAACTGCCAACTTTGTAGTCTGAAGTCTAGTGCTGATCCTATAGCACCAAACCAGGAGTCCATGCTAGGTCCAGTGGGGATAATTATTCAGTCTTTACAAAGTTGTTAGCACTATGCTGACTTCCTCCTCCCATCATTTCTCTCTTCTTCCCCGCCTTCCCTGCCCCGCCTCTCTCCCTTGCAATAATTGTGCTTTAGAAAGTTCTGAAAGGCCTGCTCTGTTTCTGCCCATAGCCTCCTTTGAAAAGGAGATTACAGTGATTAAAAAATAACAAGTTGAGGATCCTCAAGGGGCTTCCCTTATAGGAGGACAATTTGCAGGACCAGCTTTTCCCAGATCACAGTTTCAAGCCAAATACAAGAAAATCTGTTGAAATGCCCAAGCCTTGATTGAAAATAAAAGAGGCTCTTTTGTCTAGCCAAAGGTCTGTTTATTAGGGAAATAAAGTCAGACCCTGGCTAATGAGAGTGGTTTTCCTGCATGTTCTTTAAAGAGAAATTTCAAGGAACTTTATGGAAAAGACCTTTCAGTTGAAATTTCAAAAGCAGGTCCAACTTTAGGCATAATTGGGGATTCAATCTAAATTGGGAGTTTTGGAGACCTCCAAAGCTGCTTTGTGTCTTTGTCTCATTCTGGGACACACACTGCCTGCAGGAGTACTCAGCTTAGCCAGTACAAAGAGCACAGCCCATGGTGTTTGGTAGCTTTCTATTCCTGCTAGGTCATAGATTCACTGTGTGACCTTAGGAAAGCCACTTCTCTGAGCCATAATTTTCCCATCTGTAAAATGAATCATAGTGCACTATTATTTATTTACAACACTGCTTTGAGAATTAGAGATAATTCATGTCAAAAGAAACTGCAACAAATTATAGATGTTATATATAGATGAGTATATAGAGAAGATTATTTTGGATTATTCAGAAAAATAATTAACAAGGAAGTGCTGCATAAGACAGTGTATTATTTCCTACTCATCTTGCTTATTTTTTTATAGTATTTTGAGATAGGCAATGATTCTTTTTAGGTAATGATTATTCCTATTTTACAGATGAGAAAGTTCTCAGAGAGGTTTAGCAATTTCTCCATGATCACATAGCTAATTATAATTGGAATCAAGATACAATCTGTGCTCTGAACCAGTCTTCTATACTGACTCACTAAAATGAGTTGGGAGTAGAATGAATTCCCTCAGCTATGCTTAGTCTTGTGGATGGTGGGTTTTCATGAAAGGAAAACAGCAATAACAAATCAAGATAACAGCTGCCATATTTCAGGACACAAAGTAATAAAGTGATGGGTCCTTATTTACCTTTGCCTTTTCTTTTTATAGTCTTCAGTATTACATTTTCCCATAAGCCACTGACTTAAATTACAAACAGGCAGAACGTTGTCAGTCTTCAACCAATTCCTTTTGTTGGTGGGGGAGCAGAAACAAATTGGAAAGAGAAAAAAAGTAATTTGATTTGCTTTACTTACTTATTTTTGATGATTGTAAAAAAATTATTAAAGAACCCATGATGTACTAGGGAAAATGACAACATGTGTTTTAATTTACTCACCAGATATGCAATGAATATTGTATATAAAAAGTCCTTACCTGGATTCATCCTAATGCTGATCCTGTGTTACATTAATGCATAAAGTAGAAAAAAATTATTAAATGAAGCATGAAGTAATGATATAAAGTTGTTCTCTGTTAATAAGAAGAGAATCATACAAATTATTTTGTTGATTACATTTTGGCACTTTTAATAGCAGCTGATTTGAGTTTGGTGTAAATTCTATTTTGTTTGTATGTTTCTACTGTTGCTTTATTGTGCATGTGAAATGTGTCTTTGAAATGTACATATATAGGATCTTAGAAACTTAAGCTGGGTGAAGTTTTAAAAATGAATTATTATATATAAAGTTTTTCAAAAATTCATTAATGCCAATGATAATCTGGTGGTGGTATTTATATGCTGTGAAGTTGGTTCTGACTCATAGCAATCTTGCATAGGGTTTCTGAGACTGTAAATCTTATGGGAACAGAAAGCCTCATCTTTCTCACTGGGAGTAAGTAGTTGGTAGATTCAAACTGCTAACCTTTTCAGTTAGCAGCTCAGCTCATAATCCACGACAATACCAGAGCTCCTTGTTGTTGTTGTTGAGTACCATGGAGTCGGTTCTGACTCATAGTGACCCTGCACAGGGTTTCCAAGGCTGCAAATCTTTACAGGAGCAGAAAACCTCATCTTTCTCCCATGGAACAGCTGGTAGTTTCGAACTGCTGACCTTGAGGTTAGCAGCCCAATTCATAACCAATACCCTATCAGAGCTCCTTAATGATATTTTAATTAATTGTAAATCACTCCCTCACTTTTTTCTTGTATCTGCACAGACTCTATTTATCATGTATTTTAATTTTTTAATCTTTCCCCTTTCTTGAGTATCTAGTTCAAGCTGATCCTAAAAATTAACCGGATGCATACATATCTAAATGTAGAGATTGTTGATTGCTTTTAATGTCACAAAATGAATGAATCAAAATATCCAATCAATAAAAACATATCAAATTAGAAACTTGATTACTTACCTATATACAGTTTGGCAATATTGTCACACCCCTGCATTGCTTTGTAAAAAGTTTTTTAAAAAATTAAATAAAAAACAAGTAAAACAAAACAAAACAAAACAAAATCACACACATTGTCACTGCATTGCAACTGACTCTTTCAGCTGGAACTGGTTGTGATCGCTGGTATGTTTCATGAACATGTTGATGTATTAAGATCTTTCGCTACCACGCTGTCCATTTACTTGTTATATGGAATATCAGAGGTAGAGCAATATCAAATTTTGTGGGGGAAATACAAACTTTTGCCATGTTATATTAGTCAGAGTACAGGTTAATCTCATGTAACAAAGAGACCCTAAAATATATAGTGTTTAAAACAAATGGTGAATGTGATGTCTTAGATGATGAGCAGCTTTGTGCCATAAGGTTATCCAAGGAGCCAGGTTCCTTCTGTCCTGTTTCTCTACCCACTCTGTGGTCTAGTGATATGTAGCCATTAGTCACATGTGGCTCCTAAGCACTTAAAATGTCAGTTGACTGAGTTGAGATGTGTTATAAATGTCAAATTTATGCTGGATATTGGAGAGTTGGTATGAAAAGTGGAATGAAATCCTCAGTAACAATTTTTATATTGATTACATGATAAAATGATAATATTTTAAGTATGAGGGGACTTCAAAAAGCTCATGAAAAAAATCCATTTTCCATGAACTTTTTGACGTCTACTTGTACATACTAAATTAAATAACCACCAATTAATTATCTGTCAGTTTGTCATACTGGGGTAGCTTGTATGTTGCTGTGACCTGGAAGCTAAATTACCAGGGTTCCTCATGGTGGACAGGTTTCAGACCAAGACAGACTAGGAAAAATGACCTGACCATCTACTTCAAAAATGATTGACCAGTGAAAACCAATGGATAACAGCAGAACATTGTCTGTTTCAGTACCAGAATATAATCCCGTCAGACAGGATGGCGCTCAAAATACAGCTGCTTCCTCAGAATAAAGTTGACCTTAGTGATGTGGATGGAATAATGCGTTCTGGGCCTTCATTTGCTGATGTCGCATGACTTAAAATGAGAAACAACTGCAAACATCCATTGATTGGAAAATGGACTGCATGAAGCACGAATCTAGGAAAATTAGAAGTCATCAAAAATGAAATGAAACCCATTAAGACTGATCTCCTAGGCACGAGTGAACTGAAATAGATTAATTTTGGCCATTTTGAATCAGGCAATCATGTGATCCACTATGCAGGCATGACAAATTGAAGAGGAATGGTATGCTCACCATCAAAGAGAACATTTCACCATTTATTCTGAAGTACACTGTAGTCAGTGATAAGATAATACCCATATGCCTACAAGGAAGACCCGTTAATATGATTATTATTCAGATTTATGACCCAACCATTAATACCAAAGGTTAAAAAAAAAAACCCTGAAGATTTTACCAACTTTTGCAGCTTGAAATTGATCAGACATTCAATCAAGATGCACTGATAGAGTAGACAGGGATGGGCAACTTGGACATTGGCTACCCAAAATGGGGGGTGGGGGCTACAAAGGCAAGAAGTGACTGGCTTACAAGCTTTCAAGAGGGAACCTAGATCCAGAGGGCATGGAAGAAGGTAGAATCTCCACTGAGTAGTATCCAATCTGTCTAGGCAGGGCTAATGAAAGGAAATGCAGACAGGTCTCTTGTGATACAATAGTGAATAATTGTTATCAGGACTGATTGTGAGGGTTGGAAATGTAAAGGTAGACGTTTTATAGCAAGGAGGGGAGTGATTAACTTTTCAGGCTGGAGCGGAGGTCCCTAGGACCATCAAGGGAGAAGAGCAGAGAGCGGGACCCTACCCGGAGAAGCAGTGATGCCTGAAATGGAGCCAGAGATGATGACGTGGAGCGATGGAGCAGCTGGAGACTTTAGATCCAGAGAGGGAGAGCGACTGTGTGCTGAAGACCTGGGAGATACAGGGGAAGGATTGCATGGAGGGGATTATAACCATAGCAATGAGAGACAATATACAATAGAATGAATGTAAAACTAATGTTCTCCCATGTAAACTATCACATAATTCACAATAAAACATTAAAAAAAAAGATGTACTGATAATTAATGGAGATTGGAATGTGAAAGTCAGAAACTAAAAAGAAGGATTAAGTAATAAAATGAAGGCAGAGTTTGCATGATAGGATTTTTCATGACAAATGAATTTCAGATAAGCCTTTTCAACAACATAATGAGAACTAGACACATAGACATCATCGGATTAAATACACAAGAATCAAATCAACTACATCTGTGGAAAGAAACTAGGAGAAGCTCATTATCATTAGTCAGACAAGGCCAGGAGTCAACTGTGGAACAGCTCAGCAGTTGCTCATATGCAAGCTCAAGTTAAAGCTGAAGAAAACTCAAACAAGTCCGTGAAAGCCAAAGTCTACCTTGAGAAGACCCTACCTGAATTTAGAGACCATTTCAGGAATAGATTTGATGCATTAAACCTGGTGACTCAAGACCAGACAAGTTGGGGATGACATCAAGGATATCATACACGAAGAAAGCAAAAAGTCATTGAAAAGATCCAAAATGAATGTCAGAAGAAACTCTGAAACTTGCTCTTGAATATAGAATAGATAGCATTGAAGAGAATAGGTATTCCAGAACATTTGCTTGTGTTCATGAGAAACTTGTACATAGAGCATGAGGCAGTTCTAACAGAACAAGGAAATACTGAATGGTTTAAAATTAGGAAAATGTATGTCAGGGTTGTATCCTTCCATCATGCTTTTTCAATCTGTACACTGAGCAAATAAACTGAGAAACTGGATTATATGAAGACGAATGTGGTATAAGTTTTGGAGGAAGATTCATTAGCAACCTGCAATATGCAGATGATATAACCTTGCTAGCAGAAAGTGACAAGGACTTGAAATACTGATGGAGACAGACTACAGCCTTCAGTATGGAAAATGATATTACTCACAACTAAACCAATAAATAACTGATAAACTCAGGAAAGATTGAAGTTGTCAATGGCTTTATTTTACTTGAATCCACAAACAACACTCACGGAAGCAGCAGTCAAGAAAACAAAGAACGTATTGCATTAGACAAATCTTCTGCAAAAGACCTCTTTAAAGTGTTAAAGAGCAAAGATCGTTTTTTTTGTGGACTAAGGTGCTCTTGACCTAAGCCATGGTATTTTCAATCCCTTCATATGCATTTGAAAGTCAGGCAATGAATAACAAAAAAACAGATTATCTTTGAATTATGGTGTTGGCAAAGAATAGTAAAAGTACCATGGACTGCCCGCCCGAAGAACAACAAAAAAAGCCTGTCTTGGATGAAGCACAGCAGAAAGATCCTGATAAGTGAGGATAGTGAGACTTCATCTCTCCTGCTTTGGCCATGTTTCTGGAGGGCCCAGTCCCTGAAGCAGGACATCATGGTTGGTAAAGTGGAGAGTCAGTGAAAAAGAGGAAGACCTCCAGTGAGATGAACTGGCACAGTGATAGCAATAGGGGCTCAAACCTAACCATTATGAAGGTAGAACAGCACTGGACAGTGTTTCGTTCTGTTGTCCATAGGGTTGCTACGAGTCAGAACCAACTTAATTGCACCTAACAGTAACAATAGAGACTAGAGATAGAGGGCAAAGTGGTGGCAGTAGAGAGAAAGGATGCCTAGTGTACTGGAGGTATTGGCAAGAGGATGAGATCAGACAGATGACCTGGGTCTAGGGTGAAAAGTGTTGGGAAGGGACAGCCAACTGTTGTGTGCCTGGTGGAAAGTCGAAATGCTGATGATTCAGAGATAAACAACAAAACAACAGCAGACAATAGAGCAAAGGGAAAGGACTTCCAACTTTGACACTGAGTTTGATTTTGTGTCTAAGTAGGGCAGAGGTTCTGCCTGTGGACTGGTGGGGATTGTTGATCCATCAATCAAACATGCCAATTAAAGTGACTTTCCCCAGCAGTTGATGGGGTCATTTGTGGTGGTTTTCCATTACTGCTATGCATCAAAATCACTTGGTGAGCCTTTTAAAAAATAGCTTCCAGGGGGTCTATCCTGACAAAAGTCTGGATTCTAGATTCTATATATTGTCTTTCTTTTTTTCTTTTCAGTCAAGATGGTGGGAGGGATACAAAGAGAAGGTGGCCAAAAGGTGGTGACTTTCTTATAAGGATATCTCTTTGCCAACACATCTGCCAGCCCTACCACTCATATACTTTAGAACCTGGTCACATTACTGCCCTATTCTGCTATAGTAGGACACTAGTGCCTAGGTCAAGGAATGGCCTGAAAGCTTATAGTTGATAGCATTCTCCTCCTGACCTGGCAGTGGATTGTTGGGGGAAGAAAAGTCATGAGCTTCTTTTTGGTGATATCACTCACAGGTGGGCCAAGCCTGAGCTAGATTCGAAGTAGTTGTGTTTCTCTGCTGTCAAAATTGGCCTCTTACGTAGCTTCCACAAACTAGCTGTTGATCTTATGTAGCTTCCACAGACTAGCTGTTGATCTTAACCAAAATAAGGTCTTCCTTTGTCAATCTGTCAGATCTTTGGGTGTTTGTGGGCAAATAGCTACTTTACCTTCTCTTCTGCCTAAAAAGCCCATTTCTTCGACCATTCTTTAGAGGATACTGTTTCTTGTTCCCTCAAACTTTGTACTCCAGATGTTCTTAGACCAGGGCAGAACGTGGCAGGATAATTATCTCCCTCATCCTGGACACTATGCTTGTACTAAGTTTGCCAAGTCTTGTGTTTGTGATTTTGGCAACTGTGTCATACTCTGGAATCACATTGAGTTTGCAGCCAGCTCAAACTCTTACAATTTTCTGGAAAGGCTTGCTATCTCTTCAGCCTATTCTGGTGTAACTGCTACTTGGACAGAACATGAGATTTATTAGACTTAATCCAGCATGTTTGGATACTTTCCTGTAACTGTCAACCATTTGTGAATCTGGATTTTGTCACTGAATAATTTATTCATACAATCTGGGTTTGTTATATCTACAATCTTGATAAGCGGGATTTATGCATCTTTCATCTCAAGGATAATAACATACCTCCCAATCAATTTGGTCACAAATGCTCTTCCCTTAGCCTTAAAGATGATTCTTAAAGTCTAGAAAAACTTACTTTCTATGCCTTAAAATGAGTCAGGGCTGTTTCCATTGCAAGTGACAAGAACACAGTCAAACTAACTAAAGCAAAAAAAGGAAATGAATTTATTCCCATACTTAGAAAATCCAGGAGTAGCTTTTTCCAACATAGTTTCAGGCATAAATGGGTCTATGGACTTATACTGGGTCATTAGGTCTCTCTCTTTCATCCCCTTCTCTCTTTATCAATTTTCCCCCCTCCCTTCCACATTTGTTGTCTTAATTCCTTCCATCCTTTTTGTCTTGGTTGTGTTTCTGTAGGTTGTATATATTCTTTCTTATTATAAATAAAAAACCTTCAAAGAAAAGTCAGTTAGTTCTGTGACTAAAAGAAATCATCTTTCCTCTATATCTGAGCAATCCCAGGGAAGGATTAAATGGTCCAGTTTGGGACGCATGCCAAGGGGAACTAGATGTGGCAGTTGATTGGATCTTGGTCACATTCACTTTTGTGATTTGGGGCTTTAGGAAGAGGGACATTATGATTGCAGCCCTAACGATAGCATGGTTGGAGTTAGATAAGGACCAAGGGGCTTAGACAGTCTCTGTCCCCTCAAGCCCCCTGTCCCACCTGTATTCCCAGGCCCATTTTCCTTGGTTGATATATACTGAACCCCAGGAATATCCTTCCCACCATTTCTCTTTCTATCCACATATTGTTCAGCTCAGGACTCAATTCATATGACTTTCGGCTGTTCCATGATAAGATAATACATGGAAGGAATAACATTTTATTAGATTGCTGCAATGTGCTTTACATGCATCATCTTCTTTAATCCTCATGGAAAATCCATGATCATTGTGACCTCTATTTTACAGAGGAGACATTTATTTTTAATACATTTTATTGCTTAAACAAACATTTATATGACTTGGAGTGATACTGTAAGATAAGCACTAGACTTGTAACCACAGATTAGTGGTTCAAATCCACCGGCCATTCTTTGGAAACCTTACACAGGGGTGCTATGAGTTGGAACCAATTTGATGGCACTTAACAACAACAACAACATTCCAGATGATAATTAATTGTCATAATAATTTGTTGTTAAGTGCTGTCAAGTTGGTTCTGACTCATAGTGTCCCTGAATAGGGTTTCTGAGGTGGGTTTGAGCATCAACATTTTGGTTAGCAGTCTGGTGCTTGTTCTACAGTAAATACTATCACCATCATTTCACAGGACACCGAGACAAAGAGAGGTTAAGTAATGTGCCCAAGATTACACATCTAGTAAACAGAGAGCTTGAATGCAGATCTCTTAGCTACATCCATTATGCCTCAGTGCTTTTTTTCCCAGATAGAAAAATGATCCCAACAATTTTATACTCAGATATACTTTATCTTTAATTTGGAATGGGGGATATTTCATCTCTGTCTGGGAATGTGTCAGCTGGGAACACTGGCAAAAGAAGGTCATTAAGGTTAACAGAATAATCCAGTCCCAACATACAAAATGCTTACCTTTGAACTGTTAGCCCTGCCTTCCCATTACCCAGTCAATCACCAGCAAGTCTTCTCTTGCTTTATCCTAGATGTGTGAGCTGAATGGAGCCAATTTCTAAATTAAACATAGAAATGGCAATTCCTCAGAGCTCTGAAAGTTGTGCTGAGTAGAGAGAGGGGAACACTTCAGTTTACTTAATACACCAGACATTTTAATAATCCCTTGTTACTGTTAAGGCAGAAGCTGGTTTATTGGGGTTGAGGTCTTGGGCATGAAGACTAAGGCATCTCAGTAACACATAGCTAGTGGGGTTGGGGAGTATGAACTGGAACTGAGATTTGAATCATAACTTTCTCACTTAGATTGGGGTTTGGGTTGTGAAACCCCAGAAGCGATGAAGAGTGTGATGACATTGGGCAAGGTACAATTGATATTTTGAGTATAGAAGAGGAATTGGGTCATCAGAGTTTCTGTTAGAGGATTGATATACCAATGTTTTGGGACCAGAAAGCTGTTTGGGAATTAGCTATGACTGGAGTATCCATATGGCAGGTCTATCCTGACCCTCTTGCATCATCATCAAAGCCAATTTTCTCCATTGAAATCCTTCCAGTGGTCTTTCATTGGCATCTACTATAAATTTTCTTTGGAAGTTCAATCATTGTCCCTGAGGACTAGTTCTTTGAAACTCTATTGGCTAATTAGCTTATTGAAGATCATCATCTTCCCTATCATCATTATCATCATCATTATCATCATCCTTTATTGAGTCCTTTGCCTGTGCCAGGCACTGTGCTGAACATTTATTTAATTCACTCTATGTTGCTATAAGAAAAACAATATCATTAATTTCTCTTTTACAGATGAGAAACTAGGAAAGTTAAATAATTTGTCAGAGGCCACATAATTAATAATTGCTAACTCTGAGATTCTAATCTTAAATCTTTCTCTTAAAGAGTTTCCTTTGTGTGCTCATGGGATGGCCCCAAATGGACATTTTCTTTTCTTTTAAATCTTTCATAAGCCTTTTTCTTGAATTTCTTGAGTCTCTTAATAGTGTCTCTTGGGATGTACTTAGGAGGAGTCATTAGAGAGAAGATTCTATTATTTATGCCAGCCAGTCATCTTTAGTCATTACTGGGACTCCACACTTGCTACACATTTGGTTTTTTTTTTCAGGAGTAAGCCATATAATGGGGTTTTCTGAGGGGTCAGGGTCTTCTCTCTGCCTCAAATTATAATGTGTAATAATATCATCAATGATAATTACAGATTGAGAATCCACACAGAGCTCAGTTTCCTGAGCCTCCTTCTTGTGTTTTGTATTCAATAAGGTATAATAAAATCTTTAGTTTTTAGAATGCACAGGAATACAGCATTCTGGGAAGATAAGTTTATGAGAGTAACTCTTTAAGAGCACTTCAGAGGCATGCCAAAAGGGAAAAAAGTGTCTATTTGTCATTAATAAGCATTGTTTAGTAGCATTTTAATGAAAATATAGCTGGCATAACGAATAAATTCAAAAATCATACAGCATATGAATTATTATCATATGATTAATGCATCCCATTTGCCTTATTAAGGAATAAAATATGACCAGCATCCCAGAAACATCCTTTATCCTCCCTCCAAATCAACCTCCCTCCTTCTATTCAAGTGTAAGCACTATCCTACCTCTAGAACCACAGATTACATTGCCTGGTTTTGAATTTTATACAAAGATATATAAATGAAACGGTGCCATTTGTATTCTTTTGTGTTTGTCTTCTTTCAACGGGCATTATGTTTGTGAGATATATGTTTGTTATTGTGTGTAGAAGTAATTTGTTCATTTTTATTGCTATTGTGATTGCTGTTAAGTTCTAACTCATAGGGACCCTGTATAGGATTTCTAAGGGTATATATCTTTGCAGGAGTAGAAAGCCTCATCTTTTTTTCCAAGAACAGATGATGGGTTTGAATTGTCAACCTTGTGTTTCATAGTCCAGTGCTTATCCAACACAGCCATTGTGCTCCCACTTAAAAAAAAAAAAAAAAGTTGTTGTTGTTGTTGTTAAGTGCCATGGAGTCTGTTCTGACTCATAGTGACCCTGTATAGGGTTTCCGAGGAGCAGCTGGTGGTTTTGAACTGCCAACGTTGTGGTTTGCAGTCCAGTATTGATCCTACATTGTATCATTTTGTGAAAAATAACACAATTTGTGTATTTTCATTCTACTGCAAATGAACATTTGAGAGTTTCCAGTTGAATACTATTACAAACAATGCTCCTATTAACATTCTTATATATGTCTTTTGTTAAGCATATGTATGTATTTCTGTTGATCTAGGAGTAGCATTGCTGAGTCAAAAGAGTATGTGTATGTTCAGCTTCAGTAAACATTGTCAGCATTTTCCAATGAAAATCACACTTTTTCATTTCCATCAGCAGTGTGTGAGAGTTCCAGTATTTCTATTATCTTCTCAACATTTGATATTGTTAGTTGTTTTCATTTTAAAAATTCTAGTGTGTGGCAGTATTGTGTTGTTGCCATAGTGACCCTGTATAGGGTTTCTAAGGAGCAGCTGGTGAGCTTGAACTGCCAACCTTGCAGTTCAAAAGGCTTTGCAGTCTGGCACATTAACCCACAGCGCCAGACCAGGACTCCATGGCAGTATTATACTGTGGTCTTAATATTATTTCCCTTTTGAATACTAAGGTTGAGTACCCTATCCCCTATCATATGTTTATTGACCATTAGGGTTTCTTCTTTTGTGAAGTGTTAATTCATGTCTATTGCATATATATATGGGTTTTGTTTTTTTTTTTTGTTTTGTTTTTTCCTGTTGGGTTGTCTGTATTTTCTTATTGATCTGAAAGCATTCTTTATATAGTCTAGATAAAAGTTGATTGTTGGGTTATAGATTACAAATATCTCCATACACTCTCTGGCTTGCTTTTTCATTCTTAATGGTGTTTTTGATGAGCAAAGATTTGATATCATTCCATTTATTTATCTTCTCCTACATTATGGTCAGTACTTTTTATTTCCTGTTTAATAACTCTTTCACACTTCTAGGTCATTAACATATTACCCTGTGTTATCTTCTGAAAATATTGCTGATTTTACATTTATCTTTATAACTTACCTGGAATTTATTTTGTGTATGATGTTAGATAAGGGTCAACATTATCTGTTGTTGTTATGTGCCATGGAGTCGGTTCTGACTCATAGCGACCCTGTGTCCAAGGCTGTAAATCTTTATGGGAGCAGAAAGCCTCATCTTTCTCCCATGGAACAGCTGGTAGTTTTGAACTGCTGACCCTGAGGTTAGCAGCTTGATTCATAACCACTACACTACCAGAGCACCTTCAACATCATCTAGAGGTCTTTACTGAAAAGACAGTGAAAAGAGAATTCTGCTGTGCATCCTTTGTCATAAATTAAGTTTTCATATGCTTCTGGAATTTTTTTCTGGACTCCAAACTGGTTCATTTGGTCTATTTTTTTCTTTCTTTACTACAGTTGCTGTTGTTGTTAAGTGCTGTCGAGTCGATCCTGACCCATAGCGACCCTGTGTAGGGTTTCCGAAGAGCAACTAGTGAGCTTGAAACACCAACCTTGAAGTTCATATGGCTTTGCAGTCTGGTGCATTAACCCACAGAGACACACCAGGACTCCAGTTGTTGTTGTCAGATGCCATCAAGTCGGAACTGACTCATAGCGACCCCATGCACAGCAAAACGAAACAATGTCCGATCCTGGGCCAACCTCACTACCACTGCCACACTTGAGTCCATCAACGATGCCACCTGGCCAATCCATCTCGTTAGGGGTCTTCCTATTTTTCTCTGACCCTCCACCTTACCCAGCATGACATCCTTCTCCAGCGACTGTTCCCTCTGGACAATATGTCCAAAGTATGAGAGACGAAGCTTAGCCATCTTGGCCTCCAAGGAGCACTCTGGCTGCACTTCTTCCAAAACAGATCTATTGGTTCTTTTGGCAGTCCATGGCACTTTCAGTATTCTCCTCCAACATCACAACTCCAGTACACTAGCTTAAAATTTGCAGCTTCATAGTCTTGATACCTGGTAGTTCTCTGACTTTGCATTTCTTTTATAAGATTGTCTTTGATATTCTTGACCCTTTGCATTTCCATATAAATTTGGAATCTGCTTGTCAATATTGTGTTAAAAAGAGCATGTTGGGAATTTCATTCAGATTGTACTAAATTTATAGATCAATCTGAGGACAATTCACATCTTTAAAATATTGAGTATTTAGTCATTTTAATTGTGCAATAACTCCATGCTAATTACTGCCCTGAGCTCAGGTGTGGTCCTTGCCCTTGAAGGGCTTCCAAGCAGGTAAACAAACACTTAAACACAAACTATAATTAATGTGATAATGTCATCTTGTTAATTTTAACATAGAACTTATGTTAAGTCTTTATTAGATACCAAACAAGATTTTAAGGGCTTTGGTGGTAGTGGTGGTGTGTATGTGCTATGGAGTTGATTCCAACTCATAGAGAACCTACATAGGGTTTCTGAGGCTGCAAACCTTTATGAGAGCAGAAAGCCTCATCTTCCTCCTGCGGAACAGCTGGTGGTTTCTAACTGCCGACCTTCAGATTAGCAGCCTGACTTGTAACCATATGCTACCAGAACTATTAATTCATTTAAACTTCATTCTGATATTTTGAGGTAGACACTATTTTTATGACCATTCTAAAGCTACTCTTAATTTCAAAAATGAACAAGAAAAAAAAGAGCACCCAGGTCTTTATGAGAAGTCAAAGGAAACATCACAAAAAAGGTGACAATTAAGCAGATTTCTCAAGTTTTCCAGGAATGTTAGGCATATGAGTAACATGCAAAATATGAATAACATTCAGGGAGAAATGTTATGGTTTTTTCAGGAAAAAAAATTTAAAGAACTAAACCTGTTGTCATTGAATCAATTCCAAATCTTATTGACCCCAGGTATGTCCAAGAATTGTGTATTGCAGGGTTTTCAGACATAGATCATCGTGTCCTTTTTCTGGGGTGCCTCTGAGTGGCCTCAAAATACCAACCTTTTGGCTAGCAAGCAGGCACAGTAACTATGAGCAACATTCAGGGATTCTCTTTTTAGGAAACTGCCAGTGAGCCCCATGACTGATACGTAGGGTGGCAGAACAGGTCTATAGAAGTGCAGCTGAAGGCAATGATGAGGAGCAAGAATTGATTATCTGTCTTGGGTCAAATTCTCTAAAAACAGACCCTCAGATGAGAATTTAGATTTAACTGATTTAATAAGAAAGTGCTAAGGGAAATTTAGTAAGAAAGTGAGGAGGGCAGGGCAGGGAAAGAAGTCCAGCCATGCTGTGACCCCAGGCAAAGTCATTCATGGAAGTTTCTGTCTGATCCTGTAGCAACATTTTGGGGTGTAAGTTGTCCCTCAGAGTTGTCTTCATCTGATGCTCTGGGATACACTGATCTAGGTATAGGTTGAAGAGGGTAAATAATACTAAAATCCTTGACTGCCTTATGAATGTTAGTTTCCCTTGCCTACTATTGTAAAATAGACACTTGAGTGGGATAGAAAGGAATGTTGGGAAACATGATTAGAGAAAACTTGTCAGCCTGTCTTCAGCCTGAAAGGGTTCTAGAACTTGCCCAGTGAAGTAGGCCTCTTGCAAAGCCTTTGCAAAGTATAGGACTTTAGGTAGAATCCTGAGTCCCATCCAGGACCTTATGTGGTGGGTCATTCCCACTAGAAAGGACAAGCAGACTGGAACAGCTACAAGACAGAAGATGCATCATCAAAGAAAGATCATCAGGAAAAACCCAAAACAAAAACGTCAGCATGACTGGCTACTACAAGAATAAGCAAGCTGTTCACCAGGAAGACATTAGAGCAAGCAATCAAGTTCCTTCAGGACAAAGTCCGCTCTAAGACCGAAACTCAAAGGGAACACACAAACAAGCATGGTCTTTCATATTAAGCAGAATAGCCTTTGACACCCTGAGGACAGGTCTCCAAAAAAAAGTCACAGGTGCTGACTGCTGGAAACACACACATCAATCTCAGAGTCATATAAAAATGGCAAAAGAATTTGTAGACATCTGCTGTTTTGTGCCCCCGTTCCTCTTTCTCCAGAATGGTCATATAAGGGTCTTTAAGATCACCCCACCTCCACCTCAGACAGCGCTAGCTTTCGAGCTGTCTGTCTGTCCTTCAAAGAACCCAGCTCTGTCTCTTAACATCCTGACCACAGTTTTTTTTTGCTGAACACTAGATCACCACACTTTTTCACTTCATGGTGTTTTTTATTCATCATTTCTCCTTGCTCTTTATCTGATAATTTATAGACATTACTAGCCTATCAGAAGACTCCTTTATTTTTATGGGATGAACTGATAATACCATCAGGGCATTTGCAATCCTTGTGTCTTAAAATTCTTCCTCAGTGAGATATCATTGTGTTGGTAAGCTAATGGCTACTGCTACATTCTCCAAGATGATGGTTTTATTCTTTGGAGCTTCATTTTCAGGACTTAAACTAGTATGAAGAATTTGAAAGACTAAATTCTCCTCCCCCAGAGGATATTTCTTAAAATCACATAAATACCATACTAAATGATTTCAAATAAATAATAATAATAATCAATCAATTCTCATGGAGTACCCATACCATGATGAATATGTTCAGTACATGAAGCCATGTGGAATGCTTAACTAGGGAGGGTGAGGCAGGCTACAGTTCTGGTCCTAACTCAGTCTCTGGTGGCTTTGTGGTACTCATCTATTCTTGTCTTGATTCCCTATTTGTGAAACTGGAGGTTTGCATTGGAAGAACCTTGGAATCTTGTGAAATTATAACACTTTATAATTGTGTGTCTGAAGGCATTATCACTTTAATTCAGGTAGTAAAGTAATTTAAATCTCAATTTACATAAATTTCAAGAAACTAGAATAGATCATCTATTAAATGTCAGGCTCAATGCTGGGTGCTAGTGATGTAAAGAGAATTGAAACCTAGCCCCTCTCCTGTATTAGTCACAGTCTAGTAGAGAAGGCAGGTAAAGAAAGAATTGCAATTCAGTGTGAAATTTTTCAATAAAGGGTATGTATCACAAGAGAGGAGTGTGACCATCATTGCCTGGCTGAAAGACTTGTGAGATAGATTTTAATGGAAAAAATAGTCCTCTGGATAGATGTTGGAAGAAAGAGTATAGTTTATAACTCTAGCTTTTATAATAAACAGATCGCCACAACATAAAATTATTTCTAATTCATGCAAATACAATATAAGTACATTCTGGTTAATGGGCTATTCTCCATGTGGTTATTCAGAATCCCAGGTTTCCTTCAATCCTTCTTCTGGACCATCAGAAGCCCCTCCATTTATAGGTCAGATGTTGGAGAATGAGAGTGAAAGATCATGTGGAACATTTCTAAGGTCCAGGCTTGAAAGTAGCCTGCATCATGGATTCTATATTGTTAGAATTTGGGTACAAGCACATCCAGTTGCAGGGGAGACTGGGGAATGTGGCCCAGCTTGATGCCCACAGGAAAAAGGAAATGGATTTTGGAGAATATACATAAGAACAAATATATACTGTACTATTGTAGGATGCCCATGTAGAGTACATGCTATGAGCAACTAGATTTCTCTTGGACCATTCTAATGGATGCATGGCATTATCAAATTATCAAAACTGGAGTGTCTGGCCAGGGACTACCTCCATCAAATGTGCTTACTGGGGATTGAGCTCAACACCATCTTGAATGGTTTAAGAATTCCCAAGTGAGGATGTATTTCGGGCATTGAGCAAGTTCTGAAATGGAAGAAGGTGGAGAGTGGGAAAGTTCTCTACTCTATGGGACTATCCTCTCACTGTTCCCTGCCCTCTGACCTTAAGGTCTGGGATATTGGAGAACTCACATCCATCCTGTGATTAAATGATGGCACCAAGCATTCTTCCCACAACCTTCTCTACTTCTCAGTTGGATTTGATAATACATTACAACACAGAACTCAAGAGATAATACTGACTGTTATGGGGTGCAACAGGATTGTATTATTTCACCATACTTATTCAATCTGTATGCTGAGCAAATAATCAGAGAAGCTGGATTATACAAAGAAAAATATGACATCAGGATTAGATGAAGACTCATTGACAACCTGCAGTATGCAGATGATACAATCTTACTTACCTAAAGCAAAGAGAACTTAAAATACTTACTGATGAAGAACAAAGACCACAACATTCCTTATGGGTTGCCTAATGTAAAGAAAACAAAGATCATTACCACTGGACCAATGATTAACATCAGGATAAATGGAGAAATGAATTGAAGTTGTCAAAGACTTCATTTTGTTTGGATCCACCATCAACACTCATGGAAGTAGCAGTCAGGAAATCAAATGATATATTGCATTAGGCAAATCTGCAGCACATGACCTCTTTAGAGTGTTAAAGAACAAAGATGTCAGTTTGAAGACTAGGGTGCGCCTGACCCAAGATATGGTATTTTCAATCATCTCATATGCATATCAAAGTTTGACAATGAATAAGGAAGACTATTGAAGAATTGCTGCATTTGAAATATGGTGTTGGAAGAGAGTATTAAAAGTGCCATAGACTGCCAGAAGTACAGACAAATCTGTGTTGGAAGAAGTACAGCCAGAATGCTCCTTAGAAGTCAGGATAACAAGACTTCATCTCTCATACTTCTGACATATTATTAGGAGGAGTAACCAGTCCCTGGAGAAGGACATCATGCTTGGTAAAGTGGAGTGTCAGCAAAAAAGAGGATGACCCCTCCCCCCCCCCAACAAGATGGATTGGCACAGTGGCAACACCAATGGGCTCAAGTGTAGTAAAGATTGTGATATTGGTTCAGGACAGGGCAGTGTTTCATTCTGTTGTGCATATGAGTCAGTACTGACTTGACTGGATAAAAAAAAAAACAGGGTTTATTAGAGAAGTTAACAACAGATTACAATACAGAATCAGAAAACGCTCAGGGCACAGTTGTTCCAGACACTTGCTAATACACCATTGCTCCAGTCAGTTGCAGGACATGCCCCTCCTCCACAAACCTCAGTCTTAAGGCTCTCAGACCAAGCTCCAAGGATTAGCAAACCTAACTCCCCAACCTAAGTGCCTGGAGGCACCCCACTCTACAAGCAAGCTTCCTTGTGTCGTGGACTGGGAAGCTCACTGCTCTGTTCCATGCTCTAGTTTTCCGTTTCACTGCTGCTGCTCTTCTACCACTCCTCCAATATCACAACATTCTATCCCTGGGTCAAGGAGGTTCAGTGCACAGGTATCTCAGGGTCCAAAGGATATGCTCTGCTCCTGGCTTTTTCTTCTTGATGGTAGTGAGATCCATCTCCTGCTTGTGAGATGTCTTGTTTTAAATCCATAATAAAGTTACAAATTTGTACAAGGAACTCTGCTAACATCCACAGCTGAATCGTGCCATTGCATCACTATCTTCTCCCACCTTCTCTTAAACAAAAGCTAGCAGGGAGGAAACTGTCTTTGTGGAAGTTACAGACTATGGCTAGATGAGACATTAGATAATTCATTACATCACATAGCCCATCTGACAAATGGAAGACAGTTGAATACTATGCTTTTAACCTGCTTTCTTCTCTCTCCACAGTAACACTTTCGGCAGCTCCTCCGTCGTACTTCAGAGGATTCACATTAATTGCCCTCAAAGAGAACAGAGAGGGTGATAAGGAAGAAGACCATGCTGGGAACTTTCAGGTAAGGTCTTCATTGGGTTATCCCTTCCCTTCTTTGCCAAGTGGAAGATGGACATATTGAGGAACCTGAGTCAAAGGAGAGGGACAAATGCCTGACATGGCATTCCATGCAAATCCCATGATCAGTGTCTACATAAGACAGGTCCATTTTAAAGACCCATAATGGACAGGCAGCAAATACCTCTAGATCATTTCAAGATCTTCAGGGTTGGCCACCTGGCATAGAAGGTTTGCATTGCAGATGTTGGGACTCTTCTCTGGGTTTACAGTGCATTTTGGCAGCTGGCAGTCCAGCATGTTGAGAGGGCATGAAGCCCTGGCTAGGCATAGTGGTTTATTTCTGCACCGTAATTTCCTGATTGACTGGTAATTCACAAGTGTAAACGGAACAAGAGCTCCAGACTGCCAGGCTGGAGGGAGTTCAAAGCGCAGGAGAAGGACTATTAAGGGAATGAAGAGATTGATTCATGATGGAAGATTAAAAGAATTAAACATGCTTTGCATGGCAAATGAACAGGGATGAGTTTAAGAGGTGGTAATGGTCTTTAAATGTCAGTCCTTTAAGAGGAGGCTTCATTTGACTTTGTACAAAAGGGCACAGCAAGACGAAAGTGGGTCAAGAGAAGAAAGGGAATCTCAAAGGCAAGGACCCTGACAGTGAGTCATATTTCACTGTGGAATATTCTTCCAAGGGAAGTGGTGGGAACATCATCCCCTTTCAGAGGTTTACAAAGAGGCTGGCAAGTTGTTAGAACATACCCAGAAGGACTGGGGCAATCCTAGGAGCCCTGGACAAATTTGCTGTAACCATTTCTCATCTCATATTTCCATTGTTCTGGGATTCATTTTTATCTGGCATTTTCATACATAGAAGAAGAAAAAAACCTAGGAAGAAGAACACTTACATTTGTAGATGATTACTGGAGACTCTGGTTCAATTTAAGGGTTTGGCAGAGAACCCTGCCCCCAAATAGCTTCCTCATCCAAAGATCTTTTTTGATCCTTTGTTGTCAGTTTGGAATTTTCAATCTCTGTGATAAAACATGTCCATTGTTACTTCTGTTCTAGTGGGACTGTGAAATCCAGGTTAATTGTAATGTTCTTCTGTGTTCCTAGATGGTAGGAACTTCTTGGCAAGTATCTGAAGAAGTGTTCCAATAATAATACTAACTACAGCCAATATTTGTTGAGTAATTTCCATAGCTAGGTATTTTAGTTTAATTCTAAGAGCAACCATAGTATATAGGAACTATCATCGCCATCTCACATATGAGTACAGATCAGGAAATTGAAATTATTGACATTAAATCACTTGCTTAGGTAAGGCCAGCTGAAGTACGGTGAGACCTGGGGTCTCCTGAGCCCATGGACAAGGACATGGCCACAGAGGGCTAGAGCTTCAAGTGAAGGTTCCACTTGATATGAAATAAAGGAATGTAAACAAGGGCACCCAAACTTGCAAATAGTGCCCATTGGACCTAGCTTTAATGGCTGGATGTTCAGAACCTGACTAGAGGAAGGAAAGGAAGCAAAAAAAAAAAAATGTGTAAATTGCTACAGTCTGATGAACTTGGTCTATACTTATATATGTGTTGCTGTTGTTGTTATGAGCTGTGGAGTTGGTTTTGACTCATAGCGACCCTGCACAGGGTTTCCGAGGCTGTAAATCTTTACAGGAGCAGAAAGCCTCATCTTTCTCCCATGGAACAGCTGGTAGTTTCGAACTGCTGACCCTAAGGTTAGCAGCCCAATTCGTAATCAATACACTGTAGTAGTGTAAAATACCAAGCAAGAGGGAAATGATCTTTATAGCAATAATCATTCCCATCCCTTCTGTATACAAGGTTGAAGGGATGGGCAACTTAGACATTGGCTACCTAAAATGGAGGAGCTGTAGAGGCATAAAGTGACTGTCTTACAATTTTTAAAGAGGGAGTTTAGATTCAGACTGACTGTGAGGGAAAGGTAGAATCCTCCCTGAGTGGTTTTCATCCTGTGTAGACAGGTCTGATAAAAGGAGATGGGGACAAGACTCTCATGATTCAATAATGAGTAATTGTTATCACGACTAATTGTGATTGTCACAACTGTAAAGGTAGAAGTTTTGTAGCAAAAAGGGGTGCATGGTTGATCTTACAGTCCTGGAGCAGAGGACCCTGGGACCATCAAGGGAGAAAAGTGGAAACAGAGTGTGGGACCCTACCCAGAGAAGCGGCAGTGCCAGAGATGGAGGAATTGATGATAATATGGAGAGACGGAGCCGCTGAGGATTCTAGACTCATGGAAGGAGAGGGGATGTGTGCTGGCTGCTGGGGGTGCAGGGTGTGCCCTTTGACTGTTTTGAATGATTGTATATTCCTGAGTGTTTTGGTGCACATCCAAAACAAAAACCAAAAACAGAGGGAATAGAAGCAATACTGTTGAATGATGAATCATGCAGGAGATTTTAATCATTGCAGTGAAACTAACTGATGTTCCCCATGCAAACTATCACTCAATTCACAATAAAACCTTTAAAACAAACAAACAGCAACAAAAAAAAGTAAGGCCAGCACCCCTAGCAGATGTTGGGTTCCCAAGGTTATTGCTTCTGTAGAACAGTGATCAAACTCCTGGCATAGATGCGTTTAGACAATATATCAGTAAGGTTGTTAGTATAGCAAGAGGAAGATTCATGAATGCACTCAGCCCATAAAGCATTAACATTTAACCCCCCTGCCCTTGTATTAATTTATCTGGAGGTGTGAGTTCATGACCAGATTCAGGCAGCTGAGGAAACTTGGAACCTGAAAGATAGGAGGAGTAAGTTCTAAGAGGGAAATAGAAGGAGGGTGGAGAAGAGAAGGAAATAAAAGAGATCTGATCTTAGTCTTCACCGAAGACAAAGTTGAACTGCTTTACAATGATTCTCAGAGCTAGGCCTGATATGAACATGTGTTCTTTCTTTAATGCACTTTGATAAGTTGACATTCCTCTCTGACTCAACATTGTTTCTGCTCATTTTGCTTCTGGTCCTTGCAACTGATTGATGAACACAGGGTCCTGTTCACAGTGGATAGTGAGTGAATATTGAATGAATGAATGGCTCTTTCTAGTGTCTCTAACAGTCCTGTTGAGCACTGTTTCAGACCTCCTATCTCTATATGCCCCCCATTTTTTCTTCCTTCTCTTGGAGCTCCTGACATCCTTTCTTGTTACACTGAACTTGTTCTCAAAGCATGGCCTCTGGGTCAGCAGCATCGGGACCACCTGGAACTTGCTAGAAATACAGATTCTCAAGGCCAGACTTAATGAATCAGAAACTCTGAAGGCTGGGCCCCAGAATCTGTTTTTGTTTTTTAAAAACTTTATTTTGTTGTTGTTGAGAATATGCACAGCAAAACATGGCCAATTAAAAGTTTCTACATGTGTAATTCAGTGACGTTGATTATATTCTGTGAGTTGTGCAACATTCTCAACCTCCACTTTCCTGAATTGTGCTTCCAACATTAACCTGAATTCACTGCTCCTATCTAATAGTCCGGGTGTGGCACTGTGGGTTAATGTGCCAGACTGCAAAGCCATTTGAACTGCAAGGTTGGCAGTTCAAGCTCACCAACCACTCCTCGGAAACCCTATACAGAGTCGCGACGGCCCTTAACAACAACAATATCCAATAGTTCAAGTTCCCATTTGTCAATTTTATCCCATATGTTTTTGTTAATTGCCCTCTAGTCAGTTCTGACTCATAGCGTTCCAATATAGGGCTTCCAAGGAGTGCTGACCTTAAGGTCCAGTGCTGATCCTACAACGCCATACCAGGACTCCTGATCCCATATGTTGTTGTTGTTGTTGTTGAGTGCCATCGAGTCGGGTCCGACCCATAGCGACCCTGTACAGGGTTTCCGAGGGTGTAAATCTTTATGGGAGTAGAAAACCTCATCTTTCTCCCGCGGAGCGGCTGGTAGTTTCGAACCGCTGACCTTAAGGTTCGCAGCCCGATTCGTAACCACTACGCTACCAGAGCTCCTTCCTGATCCTGATCCCATATAGGTAGTTCTTAAAGAGCACAGTGCTCCAGGCAGCCAGTTTTTGGTAGTAAGCTACAGTACTGCTTGATTTTAAGACTTCAGGAGATATTTTTGGTTTAAGAAGTAAGGAAGATTTCAGAACAATAGCTTCAGGGCTCACCCGGCTTCTGTGGCTCTAGAAAATCTGGAGTCCATGAGAGTTTGAAATTATGGTCATCATTTTCCTACTTTTGATAGGATTCTTCTATAGAATCTTTGGTCAAATATTCCTTAATGATAGCTGAGCACCTTCCAGTTTTTCTGGTCTCATGGAAAAAGAGGCAGTTGTTCTTGGAGGCAATTAACCATACATTCCATATCCTTCTCCTGTCCTTGATGCTGCTTCTTCCTCATCTATTCCAAGAGAATAGAGACCAATTGTTGTGCCTTAGATGCCCCCATGCAATCTGTTTTTACAAGCCTTCCTGGTGATTATGAAGCAAGCTGAAATTTGAGAATTATTGTTATAATGGATACCAACTCAGCCCATTCAACACGAAGCCCTCCCTCATCACAGCAACACACCTGTCTGTTCCTATCTATCCTTTCATTGCTTCCACCAGTCCAAGAGGGATCAAAGTGAGCTGGGGAAAAAAATGTGAAAATGCCTAACCTATAATAATAATGACAGCTAACACATACAATGCTGGGGCGCCAGATACAGCTCTAAGTGGTTTACGTTTGTTAACTCATTTAATCCTCAGAGACACATGATGAGGTAAGAATTATTATCCTAGTTTTCACAGATGAAGAAATTGTAGCTTGGAGCAATTCAGTAACTTTTTCCTAAGACCACCCAGCTTTTAGGAATAAAGCTGGGATTCTAACCCAGGCAATCTGGCTCCTGGTCCCTGCTCCTAACCAGTGCGTACATGTTAAGTGAAATAATGAGGGCCTACTATGACCTTTTCCATAGTAGCAGTATCTGTGCCAGATTCTTCACATACATTATTTTACTTCATTCTCCTAACCATCCTATGAGGTTGGTATTGTTAGCTCCATTTTTCAAATGACGAAGCTGAATCCCCAAGGGGCAAAGTAAATTGGCCAAAGCAATCTAACATCTACCAAGGACCAAACACTGTACCCTGGATTTTCTCATACTCTCTGTCACCCCTACCCTGTCTTTGTGCTGTTAAATGCACACTCCTCTTGTACCATTTCAGAGGTTAGAGAGGGAAGGCATAGACATGTGCCTCTATTGTCTCTTTCTGCTTCTAAGAGATTTGACCCTTATGCGCCCATACTCTTCTCCTCCCAGTAAAACATTCTTGTCTTCCTGTACCAAAGCTGTCATCTTTGGAGCCAGTCATTTATTCAACATCATGTACTAAGTCATACTATGTACTAGGAATTGAGTTAGGTCCTAGGGGTCCATAAGTAAGAAAAGCAGACGTAGTCCTGTCCTCCTGGAGCTTGCTGTATTCTCCTTGTAATTATACCTATTCATTCATCTCTGCTGCTTAACAGGTATAGCAGAATGTCAATAAGCAAGCAAACAGAAGCTACAAATGCCATCAGAGTTAAAAATACATGCATACATGTGTGTATGTTGTTGTTGTTAAGTACCATAGAGTCAATTCCAACTCATAGTGACCTCGTATTGGGTTTCCAGGGAGTGGTTGGCGAGTTTTAACTGCTGACTTTGTAATTCAAACTGACCTTGAGGTTCAGTGCATTATCTTGCAGCACCACACCAGAACTCTCTCTCTCTCTCTCTCTCTCTCTCTCTCTCTCTCTCTCTCTCTCTCTCTCTCTCTCTATATATATATATATATATATATATATATTAGCTTAGTGGTTACGAATCGGGCTGCGAACCTTAAGTTCAGCAGTTCGAAACTACCAGCTGTTCCGCGGGAGAAAGATGAGACTTTCTGCTCCAGTAAAGATTTACAGCCTCGGAAACCCTGTACAGGGTCACTATGAGTCGGAACCGACTCCACGGCACTTAACAACAACAACAACAACATATATATATATATGTATATGTATATATGTAGTTTTCACAAAGTTCATAAAAAGACAGAATTGAAAGATAATGGAATTTTCCCACAAACTTGTACATAGTGACTAACAAATATTTAGATGTATTTCCTTATTTAACACCCTCACTGCAAATATTATACCTTTGATGACTCAACAACAAGAAATTCTACTTCTCTAGTCTTTTAGGAGTCCCTGGTTAAGCCCCTAACTACAAGTTGAAAGGTTGCTAGTCTGAACCCATACAGAGATGCCTAGGAAGACAGGCCTGGCAATCTGCTTCCAAAAAATCCCTACCTTGAAAGTCATATGGAGCTCTGCATACTTGGGCTCACCATGATTCAGAATTGACTCTGAAGAAACTAAAAACTCTTTTTTTAAAAAATATAACTGGGAGAAAGATGAGGCTTTCTGCTCCCATAAAGATTTACAGCCTCAGAAACCCTATGCAGGCTTGCTCTGAGTCAGAACCAACTCTATGGCATACTACCACACCATATAGATATATAAAGGGAAGTTTATTATCTTACAATTGTAGAGTCCCAGGTCCCCAGTGGGAGAGTCAGAGTCCCTCCTACATGTCCATTATATTGGGAGTAGGCCACACCCCCAAGGAAACATCCTTTCAACTGATTGGCTGCTTGTAGCCGCTCATCATAGAGCTAACTATGCCTATCTTAGCTTTCATCACCATGGGAATAAGCACAGCCCAAGTGCTAAACTTCTGGAAATTCTGGCGTAGTCAAATTGACACAAAACCTTAACCATTACATTCTACCTTTGTCAACTTGACACCTATGAACTAGATGCATAATTTCTAAACAAAGGAAATTATAAAGTCATACTTGTGCCTAACATGCTATAACTAAAGCACTTACAGCTGAAAATGCACTGGCTCCATTTACATCTTATATGTCACAAATGAACAGAGCAGAAATATTTGATGCAAACATACAAAACAAAACAATATACTCATTTAAATATTCAAAGGGTACATTCTACAAGCCAGCCTCCTGCCCATGGCCTCGAGTCCATAGGTGCTCTGTCTTTCCATGCCACCACCTTTGCCACAGTCTCTGCTGTAGCTGCTTCTCCAGGTAGGGGTCCCAAGCTCCAACGATGCTTTTTCTTCAAGATGGTCCTGGAATCATCTGTTCCTGAAATGAAACATAACTACTCCCCCCTTTTAGGTTTCTATAATTACAGTTTTGAAAGTCACAATCAATTCTAACAAATACTCAAAATTAAATCATAAAATCCTATCAGAATCATCCCCCATTCCCTTTCACCAGACCCATCTTGAAAAGAGGAAAACTGTTCAGTAGGGATTCCATCATATCCCCTTTATTCTAAAACTAAGTACACTCATGAAAGCTTGTAAGCCAGCCACTTCGCGCCTTTATAGCCCCCTCTACCCCTTACCTATATCTAATAGCCAATGTCTAAATTACTGGTCCTTACTAAACCCAGTACACCGAGGAGAAAAACATGTTCCTTGAGTTGAAGAATCTTACATTCCAATTGGAATTTTGAGCAACTGCATCCATAAGCAAAAGTCCAGTCAAACAAATTGTAGCAATTTACACTTGCTCATAGTATCAAACATCTTTATCTTCATCTGCTCAGATTCTGGTCAGCTCAATCCTAGCCACCCAAGCTAGGTCAAATGGGTATCAGCTGCAACTTTGGGAGTTCACACACCTCCTTGCTGCACTTCAAACAAATCAGCTGCCCCTTCACTCTCAGCCCTAGCCCCCATGGGCTAGGTCAGTGCCCATAGACTCAGGAGTTCACACAACTACTTAAATTTCAAGCCAGCCAGTCTTCCTGATCGATCCTCTTATTTCAAGGTCAACGCGTGCCAATAGAACATGTCCAGACTCAGCCCATGTCCTTGTTGCTGCATTTCTCCAGTTCCACTCACATGTAGATCCAGGTGGTTGCAAGTGAGCCTATGACCCTGGTATCCTTTAACTTTAAGGTGCTGTTAAGTACTATTGTACCATTGAGGCAGTTAAGTACCGTTGAGTCTGTATAGGGTTTCCGTGAGCTTCTGGTGAGTTTGAACCACCAACCTTGTGGTTCAAAAGGACCTTGCAGTCCTGCACATTATCCTGCAGTGAGGCCTAGAAGGGAGTTTTCTCTGAATGGCCTACTTTGCCTTGATGCCTCTGAACCTGGAAACACCAAACTGTCTGCTATTTTTCTCTGCTCAAATCTCCTGTTTTCCCTGCAGTTTTGAGTTGGTCTGCATGTCTTTTCAAATGCAAATGAACCAACTCTGAAGGTTGTAGGTGGAGCTCAGGATTCCATGTAAGGCCCCATACTCTACAAAGGCTAAACTCAAAATAACTATTTGTTCCAGGCAAATTCTAACTCCCTATTTAGTAAATCCAATCCGAGTACAGGCTGAAGGTAGGCTTGCAAACTGTCTGTAATCATAATTTTCAATATTACTATCACGCATGTATATCTATTTTACAATAATGTTGTTGTTGTTAAGTGCCGTCGAGTCGGTTCCGACCCATAGCGACCCTGTACAGGGTTTCCGAGGGTGTAAATCCTTATGGGAGTAGAAAGCCTCATCTTTCTCCCGCGGAGCGGCTGGTAGTTTCGAACCGCTGACCTTAAGGTTCGCAGCCCAATTCGTAACCACTACGCTACATAGGCAGGAGAAAATAATATCCATGAGGTCATCAAACATATAAATCTTTCAAAATACTCAAGGTCAATCTTTTCTTCTCCTTTGGACAAACCCCGTTCAGACCCATGGGGCCTTGGGCCTGTGGCAGTGTGGATTCCAGTAGGCCCAAGCGCTGTATCAGCAATCATTTTTAACCTGCGTGTCATGGGCTCCAGGCAACTCCAGAAACCGCCACTCTCCCTTCTGCTTAAGTATTTTATCTCATGCCCCTTCATTCTTTCTCTTACAAAATCTCATCATTTCATAGGTCTGGAGTCATTGCAATGAATCCTTCTTACAACGCCAACTACTTAAACCAAGTGGGGACTGTGTCTAACTTCTTCTGACTCCACAAGGGGAAAAGAGGACCAACCTCAAAATCAGCCTTCACCCTGTATCAGTGCCTTTAAAATTAGTCAGATTTGAGAACCAATGTAGATAGCTCATCATTATGATTTTGTTTCTCTAGAACACCACTCTCTTGGTACCACATGTCTTAGGTCGGGTTTTCTAGAGAAGTAAAACCAGAGATGTGTTTATGTATATTAAGTGAAGTTTATTATCTTACAATTGCAGGGTCCCAGGTCCCCAGCAGAAGAGAGCGCCAACTACTCTTTAAGTCAGTTTAAAGATGATAGTCCTAGTTCCTGAAGTATTCTTAATTCCAAAAGTGACTTTGAGAGTGGGTTATTCTTCTCCTAAATGAATGAGCCTTTATTCAGAAAACATAAATGCACCAGCTACAAATACAAGGAAAGCAAATTTAAATGCTGTCTTCATGCTCCTTTAGATTCGGTGAGGAGGAAATGGGACTTTTCTTGGTTTAGGATACAGAAGGGTTACAGCTCTCATCATGCCAGGCATACAGCCCAAGGAGAAAGGGGTGGGTCTCCTTCCTCTGGTTCCAACAGTGGGTTACAGCCTAACAGCATTGGCACAGACTAGAGTATTTGTCTCTGGCTGCCAGCATAGGAAGAAAGGAGAGAGGAGAGACACAGGAATCTCTTTGATAAGCTAACTGGGTATACTCATGGTTAATTGAAAGTGGCAGAAATTCAGGGCCTGCACTGCCTGTACAAAACTCAACTACCAACCATTTAAAACTGTATTACTTATTAGAAATGAATTGCTCCCTAGAATGTTTTTGGCCTAGCCAGCTGCCTGTCATTGTCTCTGGTCTGAAGGAGAGACTAGGAAGGTCTGCCCCAATCACCTTATTTAAAAATATCTTCCCCAACTTTCACTTCTGAAATTGATCAAACATGCAATCAAGTTGTGTTGATAGGTGATTGGAATGAGAATGTTGGAAACAAAGAGGAAGAATCAGTAGTTGGAAAATATGGCCTTCGTGATAGAAATGATGTTGGAGATCACATGATATAATTTTATAAAACCAATGACTTATTCATTGCAAATAGCTTTCTTAAATCATATAAAAGGTGACTATACATATGGACCTCACCAGATAAAATATGCAAGAATCAAATTGACTATATCTGTGGGAAGAGATGGTGGAAACGCTCAATATCGTCATCCAAACCAATTCCAGGCACTGACTGTGGAACAGACCACCAATTGCTCATATGCAAGCTTGGTTCCATGAGGCAAGGACTTTTATCTGTATTGTGTGCTGCTGTGTACCCAGTACCTAGAAGTATGCCTTAAAACACACAATCCCACTGCTATCAAGTTGAATTCAACTCATAATGACCCTGTAGAGGTTTCTGAGGCTGTAAATCTTTACAAAAGCTGAAAGCCTTATCTTTCGCCTGAATAACAGTTGGTGGGTTTGAACTGCTAACCTTGTGGTTACCAGTGCAGTGCTTATCCTACAGTGCCACCAGGCCTGCTTCTGCAGAGAATTGTTGTTGTTGTAAAGTGCCAAGGAGTCAGTTCCAACCCATAGCAACTCTATATAGAGTTTCCAAGAAGCTGCTGGTAAGCTTGAACCACCGACCTTGTGGTTCAAACCGACTTTGCAATCCAGCGCATTAACCCACAGCGCCACACCAGGACTCCAGGCACTCTCAAATATTTATTGACAGAATTTTAAACATAAAATTTACCCTAAAATTCAAGCTGCTAATTTATAATACCATTGCTTTATTTTTTTAATTTAAACCCTAAAGACATCAGTGAATTTGGGCAATAGTCTGCCTATCAAAGGAAGACAGTGTCATTATAAAGGCATGCTTGCCAGAGGAGCTCCCCTTCAACACCACACAAAGAAGCATCTTTTCATGACTAATTCTTCAATATCTCAAATCATCTCTTTTTAAACTCTTTTCATGATCTTTATCATTAAAATAAATATTTATTACATCTAATGTGTTCTGGAGCCACGTGAAAAGTTAAAAGAGTACTTTTCTAAAAATAAAATGGTATCATGAGCTAGTTCTCAAGAATTCTCTCTGCATTTATAGGAAAAGTTTATTGCGTTCATGTAAGTTTAATAATTTTCTTCAAAAGTTATTAGGATATCTTATCTGCTGTTCACTAACATAAATAATGGAGTAAAGTTCATGTCTAACATAAAACTCTTTTCCTTATTTGGTGTTATTTCCTTGGAATAGATTCCCAGAAGTGGAATTATAAATGCAAAGGATATGGGCACTTTTATGTTTTAACGTGTGATTTCAAACACAAAAATCCACTCAACTCTCCTTGCAACAGCCTGAACGTGGGCAAGCCTCTTGATGTTCACACCCTCTGATGACACAAATGAGGTGAAAACACTGGTCCACGGAATCTTGGCAGGTTAGATTGATAGTTAAAATCTAGCAAGATAGAAACGAATAGAGAAATACAGAAAGTCTAGTACTTAGATCCAAATTATCAGTTGTAGTAAAACAAGAAGAGGGATTTGGTACATTAGATAAACTATCAACAAAGATTAACTAACAACAAAGTCTATAACTTCTAGTTGCCTGTAAGGAAGTTCAGAATGAGTCATCCAGAAGATAGAATCATAGAAAACAAATGAAGTTTGAGGACACATCAATAGGTGCATCATGTCAAGAATAGATCACTTAGATTTTCTTGTGGAATTCTAAATTCATCCTAAGAGAGGACACAGTTATTTATTTTCTTTCGTTCTCTGTAGGATACATCAAGCACTTCAAATTTATATAATCCTACTCTATCATTTGGAGTCCTGGTGTGGTCCTGTAGGATCATTGTGTTGTTGTTGTTAGGTGCCATTGAGTTGGTACCAACCCATAGCAACCTTAAGCACAGCAGAACGAAATACTGCCCGATCCTGGGCCAACCTCACTACTGTTGCCACGCTTAAGTCCATCGATGCTGCCACTTGCCTAATCCATCTTGCTGGGGGTCTTCCTCTTTTTCTCTGACCCTCCACCTTACCAAACATGATATCTTTCTCCAGCAACTGGCCCCATCTGACAATATGTCTGAAGTATGAGACGAAGTTTGGCCATCTTGGTCTCCACGGAGCACTTCTTCCAAAACGGATCTGTTGGTTCTTTTGGCAGCCCATTGCACTTTCAATATTCTCCTCCAACACCATAACTCAAAAGCATCAATTCTTCTACGGTCTTCCTTATTCACTGTCCAGCTTTCACACGCATACGAGGTTATTGAAAATACCATGGCTTGGGTCAGGCGCACCTTAGTCCTCAAGCTGACATCTTTGCTCTTCAACACTTTAAAAATGTCTTGTGCTGCAGATTTGCCTAATGCAATACGTCATTTGATTTCTTGACTGCTGCTTCCGTGAGCATTGATAGTTGATCCAAGAAGAATGAAATCCTTGACAACTTCAATCTTTTCTCCGTTGATAAGAAAGTTGTTTATTGGTCCAGTGGTGAGAATTTTTGTGTTCTTGACATTGAGATATAATCAATACCGAAAACTGTGCTCTGATCTTCATTAGTAAATGTTTTAAGTCCTCTTCACTTGCAGCAAGCAAGATTGTAGCATCTGCATATCACGGTTGTTAGTGAGTCTTCCTCCAATCCTGATGCCACGTTTTTCCTATAGAACCCAGCTTCTCGGATTATTTGCTCAGCAGTCTGAGCAGAGGAAACCATGGGCATCACCTCTAGCTACTATTCCTGTTGCTTCATATATATTAATTCTCTCTTTCTTAGCTGTAGATTTCATGAGATCAGGGACTGTTAAGAAAACAAAGATCCTCACAACAGGACCAATAAGTACATCGTGATAAATGGAGAAAGGACCACATTTTGCTTGGGTACATTCTCAACATTCATGGAAGCAGCAGTCAGGAAATCAAACAACACATTGCATTGGACCAATATGCTGCAAAAGACCTCTTTAAAGTGTTAAGGAATAAAAAGATCGATTCAAGAACTGAGATGTGCCTGACACAAATCATGGTATTTTCAATTGCCTTATTTGCATGTGAAAATGGAATAATGAATCAAGAAGACAATAGAAGATTCGATATATTTGAATTGTGGTGTTGGAGAAGAATATCACGAGTATTCTTCCAGAAGAATACTTCCAGAAGAACAAGTAAAGCTGTGTTGATAGAAGTACAGCCAGAATGCTCCTTAGAAGCCAGGATGGCAAGACTTCATCTCTTATACTTCCAACATGTTATCAGGAGGGACCAGTCTCTGGAGAAGGACATCATGCTTGGTAAAGTGGAGGATAAGTGCTGGACAGCTTCCCTCCAAGTCAGTAGCTCAAACCCACCAGTCACTCCTTGGAAACACTATACAGGACTGCTATGAGTAGGAACCAATTCAAATGTACTTAACAAACAAACAAAAAAGGTGGAGGGTCAGCAAAAAAGAGGAAGATCCCCAATGAGATGGATTGACAGAGTGGCAGCAGCAATGGGCTCAAATGTAACAATAATTGTTAGGATGGTTCTGTAGGACTAGGAAGTATTTCGGTCTATTGTACGTAGGGTTTCTATGAGTCAGCATCTACAACAAGGACAGCCTCTTTCACAACAACACAACCAGTACCTGATGCAGTGCCTGGGACACAACCGTGCTCAGTTAGTATTTGTCACATAAATCTATTAATATCCTTTCATCCTCAGACCCACCCTGCCAATGAGGGAGGTATTTACTCCCATCTTGCAGACTTTGAGGTAACTTTGAACAAGTAAATAAATCTGATGAGGACACAGAGCCAGTAAGTAGTAGAGAGCAAGGGTGAGAAGAACTGAGGTCTTGTTTCTATTTTGCACCTTTTGTAAATCCAGGGGCAGATGAGTCAGGGAGACAAAGGCAGAAATCAACTACTTGTTCCCTTAAAGTCCTTTCTGGGTCTGATATAGTCACCTCTATTGTTTCAGGAAGACACAGGGTTATCATTTTCATAGATCCTATAGCCTCCAGTCCTCAGTCCTTTAAATGCTGTTTACTTTGTCTTTGCTGACATCCATGTCTTACTTTCATCCCATCACTGAATTTTCAAACACTTCTTACATCCCCTTGTTATGTTTCCTAGTACACTGTGTTGCTTTGCTGTGTTAAATCCCATTCTCCTACTTCTTTTTTGGAAATTGCTATCAAGACAGACCCAATTCATAGTGACCACATGTGTATCAGAGTTGCACTAGGACCCACAGGTGTCTCTTTTTAAAGGCTTATTTGTTGTTGTTGAGAATATACAAAGAAAAATATTCAACCATTTCTACATTAACAATTCAGTCACACTTATTACATTCTTCAGGTTGTGCAAACATTTTCACCCGCCTTTTCTAAATTGTTCCTTCTTTATTAATATAAACTCAACATATCTTACTATTGATGTGTGGTGTTTACGAAGGCTCCTGTCTAACCTTTGAAATTGCTTTTGTCACTTTAATCACATATTGTTGTTGTTAAGTGCTGCTTAGTCAGTTCCCACTTATTGTGACCCTGTATGAGGTTTCTGAGGAGCAGATGGTGAGTTTGAACCATCGACCTTGTGGTCCAGTGCTTATTCTACAGTACCATACCAGTTCTTAAAAGAGATTAAGTCTCAGGACAGATATTTTAAAAACTAGTTAAGCTAAATGATTGGTTTTAAGAAGACTTTAGGGGCTATTTTTTAGTTTAAGTTTTAAAGATTATCTCAGAACAATATTTTGAGGGGTTCATCTAGTCCACTTGACTTCAGAAAGTCTGGAGTCCATGATAATTAGGAAATTCTATTATGCATTTCCCCGCTTTTGACAGTGAGTCTTCTATAGGATCTGTTATCAAAATACACCATCCAGTTCTTCTGCTCATGCCAAAGGAAGCAGTTGTTCATATAGTCAATTTGCTCTACGTTCTAAATCCTCTCCCTAGTTCCTTACTCTCCTTCCTCTGTTGCTCCAAGCACATAGAGAGCAATTATACTTCCTGGGATGGTCATTTATAGGCTTTTAAGATCCCAGGCACTATGCAGCAAGTTAGGAGGAGCAACAGAAGCCCTAAACAAATGATTAGATCAATTATCTGAGCTGTTCCTTGCAGCAATGATCATATACCTCCAAACCTAGGAACCAAATCCTAGGAGGATAAGGCTACACTTAAGTAGCCTCAGCAACTACTTTATTTGCCATTGTTTTAAATATGTACTACCAGGTAACTTTGACAGTCAATTTTTCAGAGGTTTACAGCTTCAGAAGTTTGAAAATACCAGCAGTTCCCTGGAAGAAAGATGAAGCTTTCTATTCCCATAAAGATTTGCAGCCTCGGAAATCCTATTCAGGATCGCTATGGGTCAGAACCAACTCCACGGCATATAACCATCACCACCACTACCACAACTTATTGACAGCAATTTCAACAATTATCTGTGCAATCCTACCCATAATCATGTATTTTTTCCATCCTAATTAACCTCAACATAACATGAAGAGAAACAGCTGTAAATATCCATTATTCTTCGGAACATGGAATGTATAAAATATGAATCTAGGAAAATTGGGAATTGCCAAAAATGAAATGTAATGCATAAACACTGATATCCTAGGCACTTGTGAGCTGAGCTGAAATGGGCTTATATTGGCCATTTTGAATCTGACAAACACAAATTGAAGAGGAATAATGTTGTATTCATCATCATTAAAAACAAAACAAAAGCACATCAAGATCTGTCTTGAAGTACAATGCTGTCTGTGATATCTACAGACCTATAAGGAAGACCAGTTAATACCACTATTATTCAAATTTACGCACCAACCACTAAAGTCAGTGATGATGAAATTGAAGAATTCTATCAACTTATTCCGTCTGAAATGAATCAAACATATATCAAGATGTTTTGATAATTAGTGGTGATTGGAATGTAAAGCTTGGAAACAAAGAGGAAGGATCAGTAGTTGGAAAATATGGCTTTGGTGATAGAAATGATCCTGGAGGTAGCATGATAGAAGAGGAAGATCCCCAGCAAGATGGATCAGCAAAGTGGCAGCATCAATGGCCTCAAGTGTGGCAACAATTGTGATGTTGGCCCAGGATCGGGCAGTGTTTCATTCCGCTGTGCATAGGGTCGCTATGAGTCGATATTGACTCGATGGCACCTACAACAACAACCTGACTTCTTCATTGTAATCACCTTTTTTAAACAATGTAAAAGATGACCTTACAAATGGACTTCACCAGATGGAATACACAGAAATCAAACTGACTACATCTGTGGAAGAGACCATGGAAAAGCTCTATATCATCAACCAAAACAAGGCCAAGGGAAGACTGTGGAACAGGCCCACAATTGCTCATATGCAAGTTCAGGATGAAGCTGAAGAAAATCAAAACAAGTCCATGAGAGTCAAAATATAACCTTGAACATATCCTACCTGAATTTAGAGATCATCTGAAGAGCAGATTTGATGCATTAGACCAATACCAAAGACCAGAAGAATTGTGGGATGACATAAAGAACATCATACAGGAAGAAAGCAAAGGGTCATTTAGAAGACAAGAAAGAAAGGGAAGACCAAAATGGATGTCAGAAGAGACTCTGATATTTGCTCTTCAGCATAGAGATGTTAAAACAAATGGAAGAAATGAATAGGTAAACGAGCTAAATAGAAAATTTCCAAGAGCAGCTCGAGAAGACAAAGTCAAACATTATCACAAAATGTGCAAAGATCTGAACTTAGAAAACCATAAGAGAAGAACATGATCAGTATTTCTCAAACTGAGGGAACTTAAGAAAAAATTCAAGCCTCGACTTGCAATATTGAAGGAATGGAGTCCTGGTGTGGTGCATGGACAGTGTTTCGTTCTGTTGTACATAGGGTTGCTGAGTCAGCACCGACTCAATAGCACCTAAAAACAACAACAACAATTTGCCTCCCTCTACTTCCCTCTATCTCTCGTGTCACTGATAACCACTATGAATGTTGGTTTCCATACATTTGCCTTTCCTCATCTTTTAATATAAGTTTGCCCTTTTGTGACTGACTTATTTTACGCAGCATAGTGTCTGCAAGATTCTTCCATATTGTACATTCATTTATCAAGACTTCATTTCTTTTACTAATTGAGTAGTATTCCATTGTACAAGGTACCACATTTTATCTAGTCATCTACTGATAGGCATTTCGGTTTAACCCTGCAATGAACACTAAGTCTCTACTTTTAATTTATGTCTTTTTGGATAATACCTAGAAATGAAGTTTGCTGGGTCATATGGTAGTTCTACTTTCAGCTTTTTAAGGAACCACCATACTATTTTCCACAATGACTAAACCATTCTTTATTCCCACCAGCAATGGATGTTGTTGTTGTAAAATACCCATATTTTGGTCAGTTCCTATCCATAAGCAACACTGTATAGGGTTTCTGAGGAGCAGCAGGTGAGCTTGAACCACCATGTTTGCTGTTTGCTTGTTTATCTTAGCCATCTTGTTGTTCCTATTGCTCTTAAGTGCTGTCCAGTCAGTTTCAACTCTTATCAACCCTGTATAGAATTTGCGAAATTACTAGGTTGTTTGAACTGCTGATCTTGCATTTAGCAGTTCAGTGCTTATCCTACAGTGCCACACCAGGACTCCTTAGCCATCCTAGTGGAAGGGAAATGGTATTTCCTTGTGGTTCTGGTTTGTCTCTTGATGGCTTAATGATGTTGAACATCTTTTTTTGTGTGTGTGACCATTTAAATGTCCTCTTTGGTGAAATGTATATTCAAGTCTTTTGCCCACTTTATGATGGGGTTGCCTTTTTTGCTGTTCAGTTTTGAAGTTTTACATATATATATTTTGGTGATTAGATTCTTATCCAGATACATGGTTTACAAAGATATTCTCCCAGTTAGTAGCCTTTCATTATCTTTTGATGAACAAAAGTTATATAATAAAAAGACAATTTTTAAAAAAAACTTGTATCTGTTTTTTTGTGGCTTGTGCTTTTGTTGTTGTATTAGATAATGCATTGTTAAAACTAGGCCTAACAGTGCATTTTTAATAAGAATTTGATGTTTTTAGTTTTCAGATTTAGATACCTAATCTATTTTGAATTTATTTTTGTGTATGACGTGAGGCATAGATCCCATTTCATTTTTCTCTGCAAGTGGAATGCTAGTTTTCTCAGCACCATTTTCCACTCCATGTAATGTGTTGTCCTTGTCAAAAGCAATTCACCATAGGTGTAGGGGTTTGTTTCTGGACCGTTCCTTCTATTCCATTGGTCTACGTGTCTGTTGTTAAAGCTGTACCAGACTGTTTTGATTGCTGTAGCTGTATAATGTTTTAAAATCAGGAACTATGAGTTGTGCTTTGTTCTTTTCTTTCAACATTGCTTAGCCATAGGGCTTTCAATGGCTGATTTGTTTGGATGTAGATAAGCGGACCTTCTGTAACTCTTCTGGGTGCAACTGAAATTCCAGTCTTTTGGTTCACTTTGAGAGTGTTGACTATGTGCACTACCTAGAGGCTCTTGGGCCACAGCCATCTTTATATTCCCATGGCCTCACCAAGGCCTGGCATACTGACCAGTTGATAAATGTTGTCCCCACTGAGCAAGGAATTTCTGCTGCTGGGATTTCTGGCTCTACTTACTTGCTTACTGGCATTAGTTGGTCTCATGCATTCTTATGTGGGAACTAACATTGTTTCCACATCTATTTTCTAAGGGCCTGGAAAATCTTTTTCAAATACATTATACAATGACTCAGCAGACAATATCTAACTTTTACTGCCCAAAAAAGCTTTTATCACGTACGTATTTAGTAGTGTAAAAACATCAACAAGTCACTGCATGGTTTTGCAATGTCTTCATCTTTAAAATGAGAGTGATGGTCCTCTATCTAAAGCTAACAACTTTATAGGAGAAGTTTGAATTCTGGTTTTGCAAAAACAAATCCCTGCTCTCATGGACATTATGTTTCTGTGTCTTAGATCATATTCTTGTTTCTAGATCAAAGAGTTAGAATAATTTTCGGATCTTGTTACATATTTTTATATTCTTTTCCATCACATCTGATCAGTTAGGAATTTGAATAGGAGCCTGACTCAGAGCTTACTTTTAGAGACAGCGTGTCACATTGACAAAGTTACTTTGTTGTGGTTTCCTTCCTTGGACACAAAATTGTCTATCCAGCTGACACCTGATGTCTCTAATGCTTGGGGAGGCCAGGGGTTATCTGGGGGAAATTACCATCCATCTACCACGTGATTGCTAAACTATATCTCCTAAATCCTGGTTTTGTGCAGTCATCTTGGAATAGAGTTCAAGACCTTAGCTTTTTACCCTATTAAATTAATTTTTCTACATGGCCCATGTCTCCAGCATTTCAAGATTCATCTAGATCTTGTGTCTTTTATCTAACATAGTTAGTCCCTGTCCCCTCAGCCTATTCTTCTGCAGATTGAATGAGCCTGCCTCCTCAGCTAAGCCATTGGTCTATGACTCATGGACTCTGTGTGTGCTCTTCCTTCTACCTGAAATGCTCTTCCCACAGGTATGCATGGGCTTGCTCTCTCATTCTCTTCTGGTTCTTCTCAAACATCATTATCAACAACCAGCTCAATTCTGAGTATGTTTTATGTAAACATACTAATTATATTTTCTTTATCAGACTTACTGTCACTTGACATGTTAAATATATGATTGCTTGCTTATTACATATTTCCCCTTACTGCAATGTTAACTCCAGGATTGGGGACATTGCTTTGCTTAGCACTGTATTTCTGTACTTATAACAATGCTTGGCTCATATTAGATATTTAATAAGTAGGAAGGTCACTATGAGTCAGAACTGACTCAATGGCACTTAATGACAACAAAATCAATGAACAAATACATGAGGTATGCCTTTTAAAATACAGATGAAGGTGCCCATTTTCCTCTTTGACAATGACTCTGAGTGTAATAAAGACAAGGGTTGTGATATCCTCTGTCTGCTGTTAAGCTGATAGCTCCTGAATTTTTCACATGTACCAATATGAGGACACATGTGAACATGCAACCCTTAGTCTCTCCTAACTTAGTTGGAGTAGCTAAATGAACAGGTGGTGTGCTTTTTCCAGGATTGGGAAGCTCAGGAATATGGTGAGAGATGGAAAGGTACAGGCATTGAGCCTAGGGAAGTGAACCAGGGTACCATTGAGAAGGCTGCCTATGTTCCAGGCTGGGAGGAAGGCAGTGCCTTCGGTATCTCCTATCATAACTGTAATTACGCAGTGTCTTTTGGACCCTAGTGTAGGACTTTGAGGAGCTCTGATGGTGTTGTGGATTGGGTGTTGGGCTGCTAACAGGAAAGTTGGTGGCTCAAACCTACCAGCCATTGTGCAGGAGAAAGATGAGGCTGTCTGCTCTTATAAAGATTTACAATGTTAGAAACCCTATAGAGTTACTGTGAGCAGGAATCGACTTGATGGCAGTAAGTTTGAGTTTATTTAGTAGGTCTGTATCTAAGCTTCCATTCTATTTCATCATTTTAGTGGGAGCATATCTATCTACTTTACCTCTCACCAACTGCATAATCCTGAGCTACTGGAATTTAACCTTGTAGGGCCTCAATTCCCTCACCTGTCAAATCAGAATGGTATTAATTCAAAGAGTTGTTGTAAAGACTAGATAAAATAATGAACAAGAAAGACTTATCACAATAATACCTGGCATATTGTCGTTAAGTGCTGTGGAGTCGGTTCTGACTCACAGCCACACTGTATAGGATTTCCAAGGAACAGCTGGTGGGTTTGAACTGCTGGCCTTGTGGTTCGCAGTCTAGAGCTGATCCGCAGCACCACCCCAGGAGTCCATATTAAGTGGTCAGTGATCAATAGCCATGATAATTGCAGCTACCATGATCATCATCACCTTTGCTATTACTAGTTGATAGCTCTATGTGCCTGAGAAAGAAAGAAGAAATAGAATTAAAGGCAACAGTATTAAAAGGACTTCATCTTGATCAGGAGTCGTGGGTGTGCAAACAGGTAAGCACTCAGTTACTAACTGAAGGGTTAGTGGTTTGAATCCATCAAGAGTCATCTTCGCATTATAGGTCTGGCATTATACTTCAAAAAGATCATTGTTCTGCTCTGACACACATGGGGTCGCCGTGAGTGGCAATCAGCTCAATTGCATTGGGTTTGTCTTGATCCAAGGTGGGACAACTCTTTTGAGACAAGGGGAAAGACAAAGAAAACCGATGAAAATACACAGCAATGTGATCATGGGAAAGAAGGAAGGTGAAAGATTTCATAAAGGATGTTCCCAATTTAATTCTGGCATTCAAAATAATGTATCTCTTGCAGGATTATTGAGAAGATTAAATAGTGCTTATAAATGATTTTTAAGAATCTCCTAGGTGCTTGTCTTCTCATTGCCCTGAGAACTGAGAACCCTGCTTCTCATTCTCTTGTTTGTTGTTGTTACTTTAGATTTTTTTAAATAATACTTTGTTTTGCTTTTGCTGAAAGTTCACCCAGCAAATTAGCTTTCCATTGACACTTTCCATCCAAATTGCTCAGTGACTTTAGTTACCTTTATCACAATGTGTCAGCATTCTCTTTTTGTGTTCAGTTCATTCCCTTTCCAGTACTCTAGTTTCTCTGTCCCCCTGTCTTCTCATCTTTGCTTTTGAGTAACTCTCGACCTTTAGTCTCATACTGATGATTTGTAAGTGGGGCACCCATCTTATGGGTAATATTCTTTTGGGGTTGTGCCACTCTGTTATATTGCTAAAAAGATGATCTCAAGGGATAGGCTCAGTTCTAGGTTTAAAGAGTGTCTCAGGGTGACAGTTTCAGGGAATCCTCTGTTCTGTTCCATTTTAAATAAGTACCTGGGTGAATCTGATGCAGAGGGCCCACAGACCCCCTTTAAGAAACACATAAGTACATTGCTCAGAGCCTGTCTAGAAACATGCTTAACAAATATTTCTTTAGTAGAAGGAGGAAAGCTCATCTACAGAAGGAAAGGACAGAGCTGGGGACAGAGACTGAGGAGCAGCTCAGGGAATCAGGAAACAATTGTGGAAGGAATTAACTAGGAAGTTTATAAGCGGCAGATGGAAGGATTGCCTACCAACAGAGAGACCCAGTTTAGAAAATACTCATTCCTAATGGGAATTATCAGATTGAATTTGTAACTTTCTCCATCAACCCTTAAGAACTTGGTTGCAGCAGCCAAGTGAACAGGTGGTGTGGTTTTCCCAGCGCTGATAAATCCCGAGGGCATGGGCATAAAGCCAAGGATAGAGAGAGCGAGGGCACCTTTGAGAAGGCTAGTCTGTGGTCCAGCCTTGGAGGCAATGCCTCTAGTGTCCCCTTTTCAGTAATAAAAGTAAGGTCCCCTGATCCCATCTTCCTTCCAATCGCTACTTCATTTGTCTGGCCACCTTTAAAGCCAAGCATCTTAAGAGATTCATGCCTGCATGTGTCTCTCCCACTTTTTCATTGTCCATTCACTCTTCACCAGCCCAGATTTAAACCCCCATTACTCCAACAGCATGGTGCAAACAATGAACACAATAGGCTGTTAACCAAAGGGTTGGAAATCCAAGCCTACTACTTGCATCTTGGAATATAGTCTTGGTGATCTATGTCCAAGCAATCAGCCATAAAACATTACTGTCTACTCTGATAGACATGGGTCACCACAAGTCATAATTAACTGGCTAGAAACTGGTATTCATACTCTACCAAAATGGATCTTCTCCATTTTCTTTGATGGCTTCTATGCCTGATCCAAGCCATAGTATTTTCAATAGTCTCATATGCATGTGAAAGTTGCACAAGAATAAAAAAGACCATAGAAGCGTTGATGACTGTTACAGTGTTGGAGAACATTAAAAGTACCATGAACTGCCAGAAGAACAAACAAATCTGTGTTGGAAGAAGTACAGCCAGAATGCTCCTTAGAAACCAGCATGGTAAGACTTTGCTTCTTCTACTTTGGGCGTGTTATCTGGAGGGAACAGTCCCTGAAGAAGGACATCATGCTTGGTAAAGTGGAGGGTCCACAAAAAAGAGGAAGACCCCCAATGAGAAGGACTAGCAAGTGGCAGCAGCAATGGGCTCAGGTGTTAGAATTGTGAGGATGGCACAGGACTGGGCAATGTTTTGTTCTCTTGTGCATATGTTGTTCATGGGGTTACTATGAATTGGAACTGACTTGACTGCACCTAACAACAACAACAACATTTTGCCAGACCCTTCTCCATCATCCTCTTGGATCTCCTCTGAGTATCAGAGAGAGGAATGACTACACCTTCTTTCTTAAAACACTCCGCCTTGTCTTCCTATTTTTACTTATATTTCTTTCTTTCTGTGCCGGTGCTCCTCTCCTCAACCTAACCTCTAAATCATGGTTTCTCAAGCTCAGCACATTTTGGCCTAGATAATTCTTTGCTGGGTGTGGAGGTGTCCATTGTAGGAAGTTAGCAGCATCATTGTTCTTTACGTACAAGATGCTGTTAGCTGTCCCCTGCTAGTTGTGACAACCAAAAATATTTCCATGCTGTTGTTAAGTGTGGTCAAATTAGTTCAGATTCATAGCAGTCCTGTATAGGGTTTCCAAGGAGTAGATGGTGAGTTTGAACCACCAACCTTGTGGTTAAAACCAACCTTATGGTCTAGTGCTTATCTTATCGTGCCCCACCAGGGTTCCATATATTACCAAATGTAAATCACCCTTGGTGAAGAATCACTGCTCTAAATGATGTGCTCCCCAAATCTCATTCTTGTTACCTTTTCCATCCCCTCTCTATACTCTGTTAGACTCATTAGTTACTACAATATTAAATGCCATCTATGTGATGATAACTCCCATTCATGCTTCACTTAAACATCTGTTGCCTACTTGGATGTTCTAGACTCGGGGCTGAGATAGAACATAAGTTAAGACTTGAGTTTTTTCACATTGAACTGTGTGGATTTAGCTAACTACCCCACCCTTGCTAACTATGTGACTTTCACCCTTCTAGCTTCCATTTCCCTGTTTTTAAAAGAGAAATAATAAAAAACTCAAACAGTATATAGTAAGTGCTTAAGTGTACTTATAATTTTCATAATCATTGTCACAATACCTTAAGGATATGCACCAATGACTTCTAAAACACAAAAGAGGGCTTTGTTAGTTTAGGAGGAGCTAACTAGTCTATAGAAGACTTGGATTCAAATTCTGATTTGACTTGCTTCTATGACCTCTCTAAGCCTCAGTTCTTACTTCTGGTAAAATAGGAACAATAATATTATTGAACTTGCTGGATGAAGGAGCTCTGTGTAGCGCAGTGGTTACAAGGTGGGCGGCTAACCTCAAGGTTAGCAGTTCGAAACTACCAGCCATTCTGTGGGAGAACGAGGAGGATAAAGATTTACATCCTTGGAAACCCTATGCAGGGTCACTATGAGTTGGAACTGACTCCACAGTACATCACCACCAACAACAACAACAACTTTCTGGGTAAGTGGATAATAATATCTAACTTTCTGGGTACATTGCTTACTAAAACAAAGAGGACTTAAAATACTTACTGATGAAGATCAAAGACCACAGCCTTCTTTATGGGTTGCACCTCAATGTAAAGAAAACAAAAATCCTCATCACTGAACCAATAAATAACATCATGAAAAATGGGGAAAAGGAAGTTGTCAAAGACTTCATTTTGCTTGGATCAACCATCAACACTCATGAAAGCTGCAGTCAAGAAATCAAATGACATATTGCATTAGGCAAATCTTCTGCACAAGACCTCTTTAAAGTGTTGAACAGCAAAGATGTCAGCTTGAGGACTAAGGTGTGTCTGACCCCAAGCCATGGTATTTTCAATAACCTCATACACTTGTGAAAATTGAACAATGACTAAAGAAGACCTTAGAAGACTTGATGCATTTGAGTTATGGTGTTGGAGGAGAATATTAAAACTACTGTGGACTGCCAAAAGAACAAACAAATCTGTGTTGGAAAAAGTATAGCCAGAATGCATTAAAAGCCAGGATGGCCAGATTTCGTCTCTTATACTTTGGGCATATTATCAGGAGGGACCAGTCCCTGGAGAAGAACATCATACTTGGCAAAGAGGAGGGAACAAAGAAAAAAAGGAACACCCCCAAAGAGATGGATTGGCCCAGTGATAGCAGAAATAGGCTCAGGTGTAGCAATGTTTGTGAGGTTGGTGCAGGACTGGGCAGTGTTTTGCTCTGTTGTGCATAGTGTCGCTATGAGTAAGTACTGACTCACTGGTACCTAATAACAGCAGCGAGTTGTTGGATAATCAAATGAGTTAGTTCTATGAAGAAGATTTGACATGAAGTTTAACACATTAAGACTTTATAAAGTTAGCAATTTGAATTAGGGGAACATGGGAGAGCTAATCTTTACCTGAGTCTCAGAGGTTGAGGGAAGGACAGTCCAATTCAAGTGGAGAGCATGAACTTAAGTTTGGAGGCATGGAAGAGCATGCTATAGGAATGGCAAGAAACTCTGGATGGCTAGTGCATAGGTGGGAGCATGAGGTGGAAGTGGTTAAAGCCAGAATTGAAATGCCCTTCTATGGCAGTTTAGGGTGATAGACTCTTTACTCTTTTAGCAACTGGAGACAGATATATTTTTGTTTTGTTTGTTTCCTTGCTTACTGACAAAGGAATGGGGATAATGAAGAGTTTCAAACTGGAGATCAACATGATAAGACTAGATTTTCATTTTAAGATGAAAACTCATCGTTCTGAAAGAGGGGCAGGAAGTAGGCTTTGGAGATTGTGGCAAGACCCCAGTGAGAGGTGACGAGGGACAGGTTCAAGAGAAGAATACCAAGGACATTACATAGACTATTCAATGGAGCAGTTGAGTGCCTGGGGCAATGAAGGACTGAGCAGGATTCTAAGACTTATTTCTTGGGCTGTTACTGCAGCTCTAAATCCTAGAGTGTTACAGCAGCTCTAGATCTGTCACCAAAGAAACTGAGGCCACTTGGAGAGGTGAAACAGAGTTTCAGATTTTATTAAACTGGCTGCCTCTGAGTAGCTAATTTCTTCAGATTCTGAGGCCTGAGTATAGGTTGTTACAGGTTTATATAGGGGCTGAGGAGGGGATGTGCAGGGCTTGGCTTAGGACCTGTTTGAAGACAGGAAGGAAATCAGGAGACTGGTCCTGCTGGGTAGCCTAATTAGCATTCCAGCTTGTCTCCTGGGAAGAGAAGGCAGTTAATGGTTTCTGGGAGGGGGAGGTTAATGTTTTACCTTTTCCTATTCAGGACAATAATGAATGGTGGTTGGCTGGTCCACCAATCTACTATCTTCCCATTCAATTGCCTTCTCTCTCCTCTTTCCTCCTTGTTTATCATCACAGTAACATTTGTGCTTAGTCCATAACTTCCTTCTCCCTTATGTCACACCATCTGGAAAACACCAACCCTGAGTGAACACATCTCTTCTTTGTAATTCTACCTGAGTCCCACACTTGGAGAAAGTCACATTTCAGTGCAGATTGATGGACCCATGTCCACTCAGGATCATGGTCCTCTGAGAGCCCTTGACCTGCCTGACAGTGTGAGGAAATCACTCTGGAAACTTCTCCCTACCACTCCCTTTAATAATGATTTCCTCAAGTTTCCAACCCTTTTGATTCTTCTTTCAATATCACTCTCAAAACCAGTCTTGTCTCCCCACAGGAAACACAGAAACAAAAAAAGGAAGTCACTGGACCAGAACTCTTTAACTTGTAGTTAACAAGTTAATAAACCTGTTGGCATCTGCCGCTTTCCTCTTACTAAAATAATGGTGTTTTCTGTCTTTCTCCAAAGGCCAGTTACTTTGTAGGCTCTGGATACCACCCTTCTCCTGCCTTCTCAGGAATCTTGACTGTTGTGCAGTCTTTTCCTCTTAATTAAATCCTTCCCTTCAACCCGAGTCTTGTGACTCTTCCTTCAATAATCTCCCTTCTTAAAGCAACAACAATATTAACGTCTTACAATGAACAAAAACTCCAACCCTTGGTCAATCTCTAGCTCATTCTTATGGATTGCACCTTCTGAATTCTTTGTAATCCACCAGCTTCTTCCACTCACCATCTATTGTTGGGCCAGTCTATTATCATGTATCCCTGAATGGCCACAGTATCCTCCCTGCACCCACGTTTGGCACGTTACAATGGTTCTTCTAAGCACTCTTTAGTGTTGTGTATCACCAGTATGCCAATTCCATGAGGGACTTTGTTTCCTTCCTATCTATGTTTCCTTCCCTACTATGCCTGGGACATAGTAGGCACACAAGAAAGGTTTGTTGAAAGTAGTCAAATAACTTAACAGTATTTTTAGGCAAAAGACAATATAGACTATAACAGATTGCAAGGCGCAACAAGGCGTGGTTCCTTCTTATCTCTCCACCTCTTTTCATGTCATCTCTTTCCTCTCTAGGCTCCAGACACACTGGTGTTCTGTGAATGCTCTTATCACAGGGCCTTTGTAAATAAATGTATGCCTGTTGATTGGAACACAACCCCTATCTCATCTCCAACCCAACTTTACTTTTTCCAGTTAATACCTACTCAGTCTTGAGATCACCGCTCACCTGTTTTAAGCTACACCCCTAGCAAAGTTATCCTAAGCACACTTCTTCCCAGGGCCATTTTATAGTCTCATAACATTCACATCTTTCTCTTGTGAAAAGTTTCTCAGTTATAATTGTACTTGCATTTGGTGATAATGCGATCACTGTCCGTCTTTCCCATCAGATTGCCTGTTCCCCAGGGACAGAGGCCACTTCCTTCCCAGTGCTTAGTGTGTTGTCTGATGCACATTTGTAGGAACAAATGAATGGATAATGGAGTAAGAGTGGGGTTGAGATCAGCTGCTGAAGAGGATTCAGGGTGAACCAATTTTGTCCATGTTAAAGGGATCAGTGATAATTTAGTTGGAGATGTTCACTGTTAGTTGGAAATTTGGACTGAGAGCACAAGACATACTTCTAACTGGCCCTTTAAACTGTGGCGGTTGTTGACACTGTTACAGACAGGAAAAACTGAAGACACAAGAATAGTGTCCAGAAGTAGGGTTAAGAGCAGATTGGGAGCAATTTTAAGGAAGAGGGGATGCAGGTATCAAAGATGAATGTGGGCAGAGATAAGCTAAAAGGGGAGGGAAGAGAGTGTTGGAGACCAGAAGTAGAAGGTGAGGCCAGATGAAAGTGAAGGAGAGGATAGGAACTAGAATGAAAACTATTTCAATTTTTTGAGAAGAGGAAAGATCCTGTTGACCTAGGCCAAGCAGGTATCTTATGTGAGTGAAATGTGTGTGTGTGTGTGTGTGTGTGTGCCTATGGGCATGTGTATAGGAGGAAATCATCTCACTATTCTCAATGTGATCCTTTTTCTCCTGCATTTTTTTCACAGCAACCAGATTTTCTGAGATAAGTAAGGTAGACATGAATGATCTTTCTTATCGAGCTGCAGTGTTAAGTTGGATTCACATCTTATGCCTATGGCCTCTCCACTAAACCACGCCATTTCATCCTGCTGTAGTCTTAATGTTTGGAGACTTGAGGCTGTCTCACTGTCCTCTCTCAACATTTCAGTCTACTGGAGATGAAAGTGGTGCCCAGCAGTACTGATGCTGTGCCACAGCTATGTTCCCGGGGACGCAGATAATGGTTGGCTTTTGACCCTAGTGAGATACCTGGGAACCAATCACCTGCTCCTTTAAAGAACAACTTAATTATGCTAGGCATTTTCTTACTGTGGAAACACTCAAACTACATTTACCCTGTATGCTTTGGTTTGCATTTTTCTTTTTAGAGAAAAACACAGCCATCTACGTATGAACCCTGTTTGACCAGTTTGTTTGGTACGCCTGGCAAACACCAACTCCTTAAGACTCAACACAAGGTCATCTCTGTGAAGTCACTCATGTCTCTCCCCTCTGTCTAACCCCCTTTGGGCACCTACTATCCTCAGACTGCGAGGACATTACATATAGTCGTACATCTTTGCTTCCCTCCTCTGGACTGCAAGTCCCTGGAAAGCTATGAATATTTAAATCATCTTGGATTCTTTAGGGCTCAATACAAAAATTGGTTCTTCATAGTTAATTAATAAATGCTAAAAGAGTTTAAGATAGCTACATGGTAGACTCTCATTAGTTATTAAATATTAAATATGTATATTTACTAAAGAGGTGTTGCATATTCCTGCACAAGATGGTCACAAATGACTGCTCTCTGGTCTTCCTTAAATCTTTTCCCTTTGAGTGTTTTTCTAACAGCAACCCCATTTTCTGAATGCAATTTCATATGTTACTATAGCAGTTTGCTCCAGTCTGAACCTAAGTTCTTGCTTCTTCAGAATCAACTGGGAAACTGGAAATATGGATCCAAGCAACCCCAGAAGGTCTTAGACTGATTATGCAGGTTATTGAATAGATAGTCCTTTAACTTCTTATCCTTTATACCATCTAAGGTTAGCTCTGCCAGTTTCATCAGTACTTTCACCAGAAGGAGGGTGGGCATGGAGGCAGGGAGACTGGAAAAACTACTTCCATTGGCTGGCTTTTGTCCCTAGTTAAAAGAGTTTAAGTAAAATATTGACTCTATTAGTAAAGGAGGAACCCCTGGGTGGTACAATCCTGAAACGCTGTAGGTCTCAGAACCACCGAGAAATACCTCACAAGTTAAGGTTTGGTGATCTGCTTCAGGTCAGGTGATAAGGTCACAGCCTTGAAAATCCTCTGAAGCAGTTCTACTCTGCACACTTGGGGTCACCATGAATTAAAATCAACTCAGTAGCAGCTAACAACAATTAGGAAAGAAGTGATGGTTAATAATTTTAGAGCCATTCTCTGAGTAAGATTACATTCTACTTTTTTTAAAGAGGAAGAATTAACGGGTATTGTGACAGTTGATTCCTCAAACTCTTAAGCTCACTGATGAGTTTGTGCCTGCAGTTGCCAGAAGTCACGTTCATTGGGTTACCTGAATATTGAGTAGGATTGTCCTAGGGCATACGCAGTTTGAATGAAGTTTTGGAAGCTGTATTGTAAGATAAGCACTGGACTGATAACTGCAAGGTTAGCAGTTCAAACCCATCAGCCACTCCTCAGAAACCTTATACAGAAAACTAATACGGTACTTAAGAACAGCAATAACAAATTAATGAATACACTGGTTCTTGAGTAATCAGTTTACCCAACTAGTGGAAATCTATCTCACTATATTATTTAAAAATATATAGTGTGCTTTGTTGTTGAACAGACACAAGAGAACTTCAATAGCTTCTATCTGTGCAATTCAATGACACTGATTATATTCTTTGACGTGTACAACCATTCTTACCCACTTCTTCCAAATTGTTCCTTCATTAACATAGATTCACTTCTCCCTGATGTTCTTATCTAATATTTTCAGCTACGGTTACCAATTTGATCTCATATGGTGGTGGTGGTTATGTGCCGTGGAGTCAGTTCCAACTCATAGAGACCCTGTACAGGGTTTCCTAGGCTGTAAATCTTTACAGGAGCAGAAAGCCTCATCTCTCTCCCACAAAACAGCTGGTAGTTTCAAACTGCTGACCTGGCGGTTCACAGCCCTATTGTAACCACTATGCTACCAGAGCTCCCTTTGATCTCATATAAATAAATCTTAATAGAGCACAATGCTTGCTATATTAAATTTTAAGTTCATCTTAGTGAGTTTTTTCCCTCAGAAATGATAGATTGTAACAAACAATTCTAAAATGTCTGGACATGTCAGAAAATTTTTTGTAACTATTTATATTTAAGAGTTTAGGCTTCTTTGTATACAGATAGCAGTAACAACAAGAAAGCTTTATTCTGGTAGTTTTATATTGATAAATTAAAAAAAAACTTTAGCTGCTTTCCTATTGTATTTATCCCCATACTCCTCTTATGGAGTGCCCACTGTATGCCTGTACCTATTCTGGGGGCTCTATTTGCTTTAACTCTAATCTTTACAAGCAATCGATGAGAACAATATTCTGACCATTTTAAAGATGAGGAAACAGACTCAAATCGGTTATTTACTTGCACAAGTCCATATGACAATGGCACCCAAACTTGTGGGGAGATTTTTTTCCCTGGGTGATTTGTAGATGAGGATGTTTTGCCCTCACCCTCCTCTTAGTCCAAGCTTCTCCTGACCTACCTGAATCTGACAATATCTTCTGTATCTTGGCTCTTCACTTTCAAGCCTCAGAAAAATGAACTACATGGGTCCAGTCCAGGAATTTATGTCTATTCTGTGACATCATAACAGTAAGCAAGATGGCGGCAAGCGTAGAACGCCATCATTGAGGACAGAAACGAAGTCCTACCACAGAACCAGGGAGATCAGTGGAAGCATCCCACAAATTCTAAAATGCCCACTTTGCACATGGCAACATTTTAGAAATCTGAATGTACCTTACATTGATATGCACACAAAATGTAGGATTCCTCTGTCTCAGATGAACTGCTATATAACACCACTGACGCCTCTTACACATAGTGGCATCTTATATTCAAGGACCTATGACAGGTTTCATCTTGTGTGTTGGTTGTGATCCATTGCTGGAAACTTGATTGAGTTTGGGGATGGGAAGGTTGTGATGCTGTGTCCTGGCTCAGTGAGAAATGATGAAAAGCAGGACCTTCAGTAGATACAGGAGATGGCATAGAGGCCTGGGAGCCAAATGTTGGCACCATTAGGCCATGTTTTTGGTAGTAAATGGAGAAGCGTCTGGCTTGTCTTCAGTTGTAAACTGAGGGATACATGCACCAGGACCAGGTCAGAGTTCTGAATCTTCTCATAAAAAACTCTACATGCTTATTACAAAACTAGGACTCAAGAGTGTTCTAATAAAAATTGAAAATCCTTGATCCCGCCAATTTCACTCCCTAAGAATAGCGACCATTATTAGGTTAGTTTGTATCCTTTATCCTTTAGTACTAGTCATGAATATACAAGCTTGTATATTCATGTACACATACATGTATATATACACACAAATACTGGGGGCTTCAAAAGGTTTGTGAGATGGGAACAAGAACCACATAGAGGAAGTGGGATAACTGTTGTTACAATGAGGGGATTGCAATCATTGAGATGAAACAAAGTGAATGATTTGCTAAATGTGAAAACTAGTGATCTTCTCTGTAAACCTTCACTCAAGGCACAATAAAAAGTTTGTGGGAAAACTCCATTTTCTCTTAATTCCATTTTCTCAGAATGTTTTTAATCCCCC
>NW_006408601.1:3175957-3200304 GCF_000296735.1 Chrysochloris asiatica
TGTGTGTGTGTGTATGTTTGGTAAGGTGGAGGGTCAGAGAAAAAGAGGAAGACCCCCAATGATATGGATTGGCCAAGTGGCAGCATCGATGGACTCAAACGTGGCAACAGTAGTGAGGTTGGCTCAGAATTGGACTGTGTTTTGTTCTGCTGTGCATAAAGTCGCTATGAGTCAGTACCAACTCGATGGCACCTAACAACAACAACAACTTCTATATACCCACTACTCATGTATTGGTATGGTTTGGTTCTAAGACCAGCTTGTTATATGAAAATTGATTTTATGCAGAAATAGAAGAAGACCACATCAGATCGCAAGATGGAATATGACTACGTCATTACATAACTGCTGAATTACAACACTGCATAGTTGCCAAACCACTAAGAATCATGGTCAGCCATGTTGATTATTTGGTGACTTTCTGTGCTAGGACTGGAGTAAGTCATGGAGTAAGCCTTAAACATGACAGCCAGCATAACTCTTATCTCACACATCAGTGATTGTTACTGCCAGACAAAGTCATCAGTGCATAAAGCATTGTATAATAGACTTTCTAGTATTTCTGTGAGGGGGAAAATTCAGAACCAGGCAAGAAGTAGATGATGTTTTTTCAAAAAGTGGTATACTATCTAGAATATTTTGCTTGTTTTTTCTAACACAGTAATCCAGCATTTCATTGTATTGATGTTGTTATTAATGACCACATAGACGGTTTTACCTTTTTTTTTTCTATTGCAAATATATATGTGAGAATCACCAGGCACTCCTTGGAAACCCTCTACAGGGTTGCTATGAGTTGGAACTGACTCAGTGATCAACAGCACTTAACAACAATGTGTGTGTGTGTGTGTGTGTATATATATATACACACAATGTCAGAAGCAGCATACTTGGTACACATAATTTTTAATGTGTGTACTTAACATTTCCCCATTGATATATATATACCTGTGGATTACTTCCCGTTTTCCATTATACAGTATAAATATGCTAATAAACACAGAAAAATGCTTGTTTTAGATTAGTTCACTAAATTGGCTTCCCAGAAGTGAGATTACTAATTTAAGGTATATGAACATACCTAAAGCCTTTGATAATTTTCAAATTACTTTTCTAAAGGCTTGCTTGCTTTACGCTTATAACTACAGATACGTTTATGTTCATTAATAAAGTCTTTGTGCTTTTACTGAGACTGTTTAAAATATCTCAATGGACAGCCATGTTGATTATTTGGTGACTTTCTGTGCTAGGACTGGAGTAAGTCATGGTGATCATATGCAGTGTATCATGGGTCTGGGGTCAAGCCCTAGCTTGCCTTATTGTTTACTTACCTCAGCTGAATTGCCAATAGCAGGTTGGGGAAATATCCATGCTCCCAGGACTTCAGAAAGGGTCTCTGACGTTTGTTTCATCAATGCACTGCTTTTCCTTCTCATGGTCTATGTGCAGATGGCACAGAGGACTGGTCAAATGATGACTTCCCTGTGGCTGTCATCCAGTCTTGGGACTGACTCTTTGAATATCTTTTTGCAGGGGAGGGGAAGAAAGAGGAATGAGACAGGGGGACTATGATAGCAGCTTTTCTTAACTGGACACTAGGTTTCTGATAATGTCCACCAAATTCCCTTTTCTTTGATGATGTAACACAGTCTACCATTCACCAGGATATTTACTGTGTTCTAAGCACTTTTCTACATGACTGCAAATACTATGATTTATTTAAGTGCCAAGAGACAAGGTGGCTTAAGAAGCTGATACGGCGATTCTATGATCTGGGTAGGCTGTGTTAGCCTGTGGGAGGCTTTAAACTGATAAAGTAAACAGATGTGTTAGACAGTCACTCACACTGTCTACATGTTCTTCATGAAAGCAAAAGTGTATGCATTAATGTAGATGTTTATGTTAAAACAGCAGTCAGCTTATTCATTTATTTAGGAACAAACTTACATAATGAAAGCACAGGTCATGATTTCCCTAAATTTGAATAGTAATCAGCTGAATATTTGTTGTTGCTGTTGTTAGATGCTGTCAAGTCAAAGACCCTTTGTAAAAAAGAACAAAACATAGCCCAAACCTGAGCCATTCTCATAATTGTAATGTTTGAGCTCACTGCTGCTGCCACTGTGTCACTCCATCTTGTTAGGGGTCTTGCTCTTTTGTGCTTACCCTCTACTTTACCAAGCATGATGTCCTTCTTCAGAGACTGGTCCCTTCTGACAACATGTTCCAAGTGCAAGAGACAAAGACCCATCATCCTTCCTTCTAAGGAGCATTCTGGCCATACTTCTTCCAAAAGAGATTTGTTTATTCTTTTGGCCGTCCACGGTACTTTTCAGTATTCTTCTCCAACACCATAATTCAAATGCAACAATTATTCTACAGTCTTCCTTATTCATTGTCCAGTTTTCATATGCCCATGAGATAATTGAAAATACCATGACTTGAGTCAGACACACCTTAAGCCTCAAGTGACATCTTTGCTTTTTGACACTTTAAAGAGGTCTTGTACAGCTGTAGATTTGCCTGACAGCAATCAAACTTTTACCAGCATTGACAGTAGGTCAAAGAAAAATGAAGTCTTTGATAACTTCAATCTTTTCTCCATTTATTGGTCCAGTTGTGAGGATTTTTATTTTCTTTACGTTGAGGTGCAATCCATAATGAAGGCTGTGATCTTTGATCTTCATCAGTATTTCAAGTCCTCTTTACTTCCAGAAATCAGTTGTGTCATCTGCATATTGCAGGTTGCTAATGAGTATTCCTTCAATCCTGATGCCACGTTCTTCTTCATATAGTCCAGCCTCTTGAATTATTTGTTCAGGAACAGACTGATTAAGTGTGATGAAAGTATACAACCTTGGTGCACACATTTTCTGATTTTAAATCATTCAATATCCCTTTGTTCTGTTCAAATGACTGCCTCATGGTCCATGTACAGCTTCCTCAGAAACACAATGAAATGTTTTGGAATTTCTATTCTTTGCAATCTTATCCATTGTTGGTTATGATCCACACAGTCGAATGCCTTGTTGTTTTTGTTAAGTGCCACTGAGTCAGTTCTGACTCATAGTGATTCTGTTTAGGGTTTCCAAGGAACTGCTGGTGGGTCAACAAAGCACAAAAGTAAACATTTCTGTCTCTGGTATTCTCTGCTTTTAAATAAAATCAATCTGATGTCAGCAATGATATCCATAGTTCTACACCCTCTCTGAATCTGGCTTGAATTTCTGGAAGCTCCTTGATGTGCTTTAGTGGCTGGTACATAAATTTGGTATTAACTGATCGTCCTTGTAGGCACATGGATATTATCCTATCACAGACAGCATTGTACTTCAGGGTAAATCTTGAAGTGCTCTTTTTGATGATGAATAGGATGCCATTACTCTTGATTTTATATTTCCAGGCATAGTGAGTCATACAATTGTCTGATTCAAAATAGCCAATAACTGTCCATTTCAGTTCACTAATGCCTAGGATATCAAACTTTATGCAGTCCATTTCATTTTTGACAAATTTCAATTTTCCTAGGTTCATACTTCATAGCATTCTAGGTACCAGTTTTAAATGGATGTTTGAAGCTGTTTATTCTCTGTTCGAGTTGTGTCCCATCAGTCAATGAAGGTCCTAAAAGCTTTGCTTCATTTATGTCATCACAGTCAACTCTACTTTGAGGAGGCAGCTCTTCCCCAGTTGTATTTTGAATGCCTTCCAACCTAATGAAAGAGGCTCATCTCCTGTCGCTATATCAGACAACGTTCCACTGCTATTCATAAGGTTTCCAGTGGCTAACCATTCAGAAGTAGTCCACCTTGTCTTCTTCTTATTCTGTCTTAATCTAGAAACTCTGATGAAACCATTAATAATACCCTTGCTGGCTTGAAAATATTGGTGCATAGCTTCCAGCCACACACAAGCCACCAGAGTATGACAAATTGGCAGATGAACATACTATTTGTTTATTGTTAATAGTACTTTAAATCTAGTTCTCAGGTAAAATTTTTGTCCTGTTATATTTTATACTCACATTTAAAAAGAAATATATACCCAACACTTTCCAAAAATTTAAAATAGCTCTGTCTAGTTTCATCTAAAATTAATAATTTCAAACTAGAATTTTGAAGTTATCTTTTAAATAATGCTTTGGAGACTCAACTGGAGAAATCAAGAAGTTTGGCTTTGACACCAGAAATAATGAGCCGTGTTTTCATTTCAACTCAGGCAATCCCCCTCCTAAGTGCAAGATGCTGCATTTGGCCACTAAGATTTCTATATGCATTACATGGCAACTGACACCAGAGAGGCAGGCTTTTGTTTCCATGATGGACAAGGTGTCCTGCAACTTTTCAGAGCAGCTTTATGAGCCCATCTGGAGTGAGCCAGTGGTGGTTCAATGGCAGAATTCGCATCTTCCCCACAGGAAACCTAGATGTGATTCCCAACCCATGCAACTGATGTGTAGCCTCTGTCTGTCATTGGAGACTTGCATGTTACTACCACATTGACCAGATTTCAGCAGAGTTTTCAGAGTAAGACAGAGTAATGAGATAAGCTTGGCTATCTACTACTTAAACTCAGCCAGTGAAAATCCTAAGCATCACAATGGTCTGCTCCACAACGTGTCATGGTGATGCCTCAGGACTGGGCAGTGCTTTATCCCATTGTACACAGGGTCTTTATGAGTCAGAAACCTCTTGATGGCAGCTAACAGCAAGCAGGTAGCCCTGGACTGGTGAGATAGTGAAGGAAGACTTTTATACATTCAGGTGTTGGTTTTGAGCCCATTTTTACTGGCAGTGGGCCTCCTGACACATGTTGCATTTTCTTACGTTCCCATGAGAAATTTAATTTTACTGTCTAGAAGTATGCATTTTTAAAGGAAATAGTGCAGCCAATTTTCAATTTGAGACTGCAGCACTGGTCACATATTAACTGAATGCAGGGCCCCAAATAATGTTATTGTTTCTTTAAATCATTTTCATTGAGTTAAAAGCCACTGAGGTCACATAAAAGCAATTTACTCCTTAGAAGAAAATTCAACCCCTCAGTTCATACAGTCAGATAATAAAATAGATTAAACAAATTGACTTTTAAAATCAGTGACAGTAAATTATATCGGGAAAAAAAATTGTTCGAGGGTAAAAAAATGAGAAAAAAATCACTGTCAATGTTGTTGTTTTTTTAAATCAATATCATTGTTTCTGGTTTAAGCATTAACAAATAGATTTTTAACTGGCTTTAGTTATCATTATTTATGTTTAGCAATCTGTGGCTTAAGTTCCTCTTCTCTTTTGGCTGTTCTGTAGTTGGACTGACTCTTTTTCAAATGTATTTTACATTTCTAGAGAATTTGGCAGTATTTAAAGTTCACATTCATCTTTTTACCTGAGTTCCATGACAGCTCTGCCATGGGGACAACTGGGCTTCTATCTGGTTTTGACAGATGATGAAGCAAAGGTTGAACAACTTGCTTAAGGCCACCTAATCAGGAAGGGACAGAGCCACTGAATCATTAGTCCAGGTATATTTCATGGGACCATGCTGACTTTTCACTCAAATGGAAGCCTTCCATCCAACCTTGGCAAGAGTATTGCAAAAGTTGTTGTTGAATTAGGATTCGCTAAATATATTTAAAACTATGTATCTTCTGATAATGGAAGTATTACATCAACTGAGTCTTTTTAGGCTTCTTTGTTTTTGTGCATGTTACATCTTTGTAATGTATTGATCTAAGTCATAAATCATGGACTATTTGGAACAAGCAGCTCACTATTATTGAATCCTGTGTTTGGTGTTACATTTTATTGATCACTTGCCTGATCGATCAGTTTGTACTCTACTTGATTTTAAGAAGATTTTGGCAGCGCTACTAAACAACTTTTTAACTCACTTTTCTAACAAAACAACCCTGGAGCAAGATGCTGTCTAAAATAGTTGGTCTTGTGGCTAGTTTGTAGGCTGAAAGAGGTAAATTGTGTTACATATATGGGTGTGCTGCAATAAGATAATGTGCTGGATTGCAAGGTCAGTTTGAACTGAAAGGCTGGCAGTTCAAACCCACCAGCCACTCCTTGGAAACCTTATACAGGGTTGCTATAGGTCGGAACTGACTCAACAGCACTTCACAACATCTACAAATGGTCAAAGGCCCTCTGCTCAGATTTGAACCATCTTTCAGACTTTAGCTCCAACTCTCAGCTCTGCAGAGAGTCCCTATAAGATCCACAATGAGAAGCACATCTACTTTTGTCAAAGCCATCTTAAGCAAAGATCTAAAAGTGCCTAGATACTCATTTGGGAATGGAGGAGCAAGAACAGCATTTTAGAAGTAAAAATGTGCTTGTAGGGGGTTAAAGATGACATGGAAATGTCTAGCTTAATGATGTCGGGTTCGGTAGTTGAGATAGAGAGCAAAGGAAGGGCAGGAACTAGGGCAAGGAGAAGAACTGAGTCTGAGCTATTGTATTCTGCTCCTGCAGAGTTTATAGCTTGCCTTTGGAGTAGGAGGTTGTCACAGCAGAGACACAGATAAGTAAATAATGATTAACTGAAGTGTGATGCAGACTGTGATGAAGATCGGCAGAGTATCATGCAGAACAATATGTGGAGGTCGGGGAATAAGAGAAGACCTTTTGATGGATGCCATAATTGGGATAAATTGTGAAGGAATTAATTAGGGGGACTGCAGTGAAGAGCATGCAAAGCAAAGGGGATAATATATACAAAGGTCCAAATGTATAAAGAACAGCTGGTAAATCGAGCTAATTCAGTGGGTTGGAGGATTTTGGATAGGAAAAACAAGACAAGTAGGAGACAACCATTTGATTATGAAGAATTTTGTAATAACAGCCAGCATTTACTGATGTAAGCCAAGCATAGGATTATATTCAGAAGGAAGAACTGTCAGCATGTGGCAACTAATCAGATGGTGGAGGAGAAGACAGACATAAGAATTCAATAAGACTCCTAGACTTCTGCCTTGGCTAAATGGAGAATTTCTGAGGGAGAGGGAACAATGAGCTCAGTTTGGGACATTTTAAATTTGAGGTCCCTTTAGTCATCCGTGTAACTGAGGGGCAGCAGAGCAGAATGTGTGCTGTATGGTCTCTGAAATCAAACTGACCTGGTTTGAATCCTTACTTGGCCACTTATGAGATGATGACCTTGGACAAGTAGCTTCACACTTCTGTGCCTCCATTTCCCCATTAATAAGAGAGATAATAATAGCGTTTACCTTATTGAATTGTTGTTAAGTGCCATCGAGTTGGTTCCTATATAGGGCTTCTGAGGCTGTAAATCTTTATAGGAGCTGAAAGCCTCATCTTTCTCCCGTGGGGCAGCTGGTGGGCTCAAACTACTGACCTAATGGTTCATAGTCCAGTGCTTGTCTTACAGAGCCACAATATTTCCTTATAGAATTGTTGTTGTTAAGTGCCATCAAGTTGATTAAGACTCATAGTGACCCTGTATAGGGTTTCTGAAGAGTGACTTGTGGGTTTGAACTACTGACCTTGTAGTTAGCAGTTCGGTGTTTATCCTTCAGTGCCAAACCAGGACTCTATAGAGTTGCAGTGATGTTTAAATGAAAAGTAGATAGATCAATAGGTAGATTGGTAGATATCGATAAGGATATAGCTCTAGATATAAATTTCCGAATACCTCTTAAGTCATAACCAAACCCAAACCTATTGCCACTGATTTGATTCTGACTCCAAGACCTTTTAGACAGATATAACTGTCCATAGGGCTTCCAGGCTGTAAATCTTTATGGAAGCAGACTGCCACATCTTTCTCCTAGAACGACTAATGAGTGCCAACCACTGACCTTTGGTTGGCAGCTGAGTGTGTAACCACTGCACTACAAGGGCTCCTGATTTCTCTCAAAATAGGTACTTAGTAAGTTATAAGGAGCTCTGATAGCGTAGTGGTTATGAATCGGGCTGTGAGCCTCAAGGTCAGCAGTTCGAATCTACCAGCTGTTTGGTGGGAGAAAGATGAGGCAGGCTCTCTGCTCCCGTAAAAATTTACAGCCTCAGAAACCCTGTACAGGTTCACAATGAGTCGGAACTGACTCTACAGCACATAACAACAACAACAACAATGTTATTGATTATTATCATTATCATCATATACAATTCTGAGGCTCAAGAGAGAAACCTGATTTGGTAATCAAGATAAAGTATTAGGTTAAGAGGACCATTAGGTACTTCTTAGGAGGTATGTAGTTCTAAGAAACAGAAAACCCAACTCAGATTTATATCATAGGGTCTTTTATTGTTTAACAAGGAGATAACTGACATCCATAGCAGAGTGATGCCAGGTCCCTAAATTGGTGGCTCTGTGATTTACTTGGCCTTTCCTTCATGGCCCAAAAAACTTTACTTCTCTAGCTCTTAGCGCTAGTCCCTCACCAACAGTGATACAAATAAGAGAGAATGAAGCTAGTTGGGGCAGGAAAACACTCCCTTACATGGCTTTCCATTAATCAGAGAGAAAATCCAAGAAACCCTTTAGCAGACTTTCAGTATGTATCATTGACCAGAACTAAGTCACATGGTCACCTGTTACTACAAAGAAGGGGAACAGGGTTGCCATAATAGGTTCAGCCCATTCATGATTCATCTTTAGGGACTGAACACTAACCGTGAACAAAATTGAGGTGCTTTAGAAACAGAAGGAGGGACCAGCCATTTGGGCAGGCAATTAAGAAAGTCCAGCATAGCTGAGGGTACCTCTGAGTGGTACAAACAATTAACATGGCAACAGCCAACCCAAATGTTGACATTTGAGTCCACACTGAGGTGAGCAGAGAAAAATGTCTGATGATCTATCTCCAGAAAATCTGCCACTGAAAACCTTGTGGAGCACATTTCTACTCTGACATAGATGAGGTCACCATGGACTTGATGATAACTGGTTTTAACTGGAATAAGCTAGGTGTCGGGAGAGGGAGTAGGGGGACTTTAGAGCATGAGCATAAGTAAAATGATGAAATTTATGGCATTCATGGGTCATACAGAGAAAGAGAAGCCAGGGAAGAGATTTCAAATATAAAAGTGAGCCAGAGGTGAGCCCCAGGGAACACCAGAAAGAGTTCCTAAAAGGATGTTTTATAGGGTAGTTGAGACAGTGCAGTTGAGTATGGTGAAGCTGTAAAGAGCTGTCATGTTTGGCAGGAGGATTTAATAGTGGCCATTGCCAGAGCAGATTTAGCTGTGCCAAGGACTGAGGAGAGAATGACAATTTCTATCATATGCTTTTGATGGGAGTGTGAATTAATTCAGCATTTCTGCCATGTTGGCAATGTGTCAAAATCTGAATGCTCATATCCTTTAACTTTGAAATTCTACTTCTAGGAATTCATCATTTCTAATTGGACAAGTGTAGGAACAAATGGTTAAGCACTTAGCTGCTAACCCAGAGGTTGGTGGTTTGAATCTTCCCAGAGGTGCCTTGGGAAAAAAAAAAAAAAAAGGGCAATCTACTTTTGAAAGGTCACAACCTTGAAAATCTTATGGAGCACAATTTTACTCTGTACACTTGGGGTTGCCATGAGTCCGAATCAACTCAACAGTAACTGGTTTGATTTTTGTTTTTGTTTTTAAAGCTAAAGTATGTACAGAGATAGTGATTGCAGCCTTGTTACAGAGAAGTAATCCATTTAAATGTCCATCAGTACGGAAGTAATTAAAACAAGTGATAGTACATATTCACAGTGGAACATTACGTACAGTAGCTAAGAATTGAACTTCTGGATTCCTGTAGTCTAGATGTTAATTCTGGCTTTGTAATTTACCAGCTGAGTTACCTTAGCTCTCTGAGAAATTTTTTATTACTCAGATTCCTTAGCTATAAAATGGGATAATTATAATACTTACTCATAGAGCTGTTGTCAAAGGTTAAGTTATGGCCTGTGATCTGTTCATATTTATAAAGAGGTCATTTATCAATAGAAAACCTAGTAAGAGTAATTTCATGACGTAATGAACTACCTCTCCATTGTTCTTGTATCCACCGATCAAGAGCAACCCAATCAGATCCCTGTGTTGGAATCTACAGGGAAGGCCAGGCTGACTTGAAGTTGCGAGGCCACCACAAATTCAATAACTAAGCCTTCTTACATAGTGAAAATAAGCATCTGCTCAATCTAAGAAAGCATTAGAGGTATGACTGTAAAGATAAAAAGAAAAAAAAGGCAAACAGGTATATTTTCAGACCTTGACCAAAGTCTTGGGTCAGCTGTCACAAGGGTATATAAAATGTAACCTTCAATTCTCTGGTGTGTTAGATGGTCTAAAGAGAAGTCTTAACCATTTTAAAAACTGATAAATAGATCCAAGGTTTGGTGTGGCACTATGGGATAAACACTGCACTGTAGTGGTTCAAACCCACCAGCCACTCCTTGGAAACCCTATACAGGATTGCTATGAGTCGGGACCGACACCATGGCACTTAACAACAACAGCAATTTGGCTGTACATGGATTGATGAGGAAGACTAAGTATATCCCTTCCAATGAAGTTCTAATGAATCTTTCATTAGATGCCTCTTCCAATATATAAGTGCAAGTCAAAAACTATTGCTATACATTGTTATTATGTAACATGGAGTCTGCGTTTCTACTCATAGTGACCCTATGTACAATAGGACAAAATATCCCCTGGTCCTGCCTGTGCCATTCTTATCATAGTTATGCTTGAGCCCATTATTGCAGCCACGGTGTCAATCCATCTTGTTAAGGGTCTTTCCTCATTTTCACTGATCCTCTGCTTTACCAAGGATGATGTCCTTCTCCAGGGAACGATCCATCTTGATAACACATCCAAAGTACATGAGACAAAATCTTGCCATCCTTGCTTCTAGGGAGTCTTCTGACTGTACTTCTTCTAAGACAAATTAGAATATTGGATTAAACATTGGCAACCCTTCAGTAATTCAAGTTGAACAATGTTAGGGGCTTTGCTACGAAGACTGCAGTAGTACAATGGTGGAATAAGGTTCAAACCAATGTGAAAATCTACAAATAATTACAAATACATATTCATAACAACTTAAAAGTGGAAGCTGAATAAAATCTAGCTGCCATTTAAGCATAGGACAAGAAGGTAAGTGTAGGACTTTAAGGTGTTTTCCTGGAGTCCTGGTGTGGTGCTGTGGGTCAATGCACTGGACTGCAAAGTCACTTTGAACTGCAAGGTCGGTGGTTCAAGCTCATCAGCTGCTCCTCAGAAACCCTATATAGGGTCACTATGGGTTGGAACCAACTCAACAGCACTTAACAACAACAGCAAGGTGTTTTCCAGAATTGTAGCAATAACAAATAGGGCAGTGAGTGGCAACATGTTCTGGAACTTTGAAAAAGTTTGCCCACCGATATTTTTTAAGGTCTGAATAATTTTGTTTGTTCCCTGTGGCAAACTTGCTATAAGGCTAACATCATCGGAACAGGCAGGGGATTGGGTAAGACCATTTTCTTACTCTGCCCAGTGCACACTTTAGTGTCAGGATCATGGTAACAGCTTTGACTCTTTCCATGCCTTATATTAATCTGTTTAGGCTAATTGTATGTACTTCAAACGTTTTTCTAAGGTTAATTAATGAAGGTTGGAGTTCTCTAGAGTCAAATATGGGAAGTCCCTTACTTTATCTATCATATGCAGAAACAAAGGGAGAGGCAGCTTGCTTGACTGCCATACCAGAAAGATTATTTCCTCAGATTTCTTCAGTTTACTCCTTTTGGTAAATGAGCTTTTATTTATATCACAGCAATTTCAGAGTTAGTATGCCTAAAGCATTTATACTTACTTCATGTACAAATAAGGAAAAATCTAGATGGTAATTAAGAAAACCTAGAATAGGCGTGTTCATGAAAGCCCTCTTTTAATTGAACAACCTCTCAGTTCTCCGGTGCAGTTGGAATAGGTCTGGCTCAGAAGCTTTTAAATATTTGCAAATGGTTGAGCCAACAAAGAAAGATTGAGAATCCAGGTTTAGCAATAACAAACAGTCCTAGAAACCCCTGTACTTGTTTCCCTGTTTGGGTTATAGAAAAGTACAAATAGCTTCTTTCTGTTAAGGATCGATGGAGATGATTTCTGTAGAAATTTTACTGGTATTGTTAGGTGCCATTCAGTCTGTTCTGACTCATAGTGACTCCGTACACAACAGAATGAAATACTGCCCAGTCCTGTGCCATCCTCACAATTGTTATGTTTGACCACATTGCTGCTACCACTGTATCAATACATCTCATTGGGTATCATCTTCTGTTTTGTGGATGCTCCACTCCAAATGTGATGTCATTCTCCAGGGACTGGCCTCTCCTGATCACATGTCTGAAGTAGGAGAGATGAAGTCTCACCATCCTGGCTTCCAAGGAACATTCTGGCTGTACTTCTTTCAACACATACTGGTTTGTTCTTTTAGAAGCCCATACTTCTAATATTATCCCCCAACACCATAATTCAAATACATCATTTTTTCTATGGTCTTCCTTATTTACTGTCCAATTTTCACATGCTTATGAGGTTATTGAAAATACTATGGCTTGGGTCAGACACCTTAGTCTCCAAACTGACATCTTTGCTCTTCAACACTTTAAAAAGGTCTTGTGTGGCAGATTTGCCTAATGCAATATGTCATTTGATTTCTTGACTGCTGATTCCATGAGGAGTACTTTATTAAGGGTCCAAGCAAAATGAAGTCTTTGACAACTTGAATCTTTTATTCATTTATGATGATATTATTTACTGGCCAATTTGTGAGGAATTTTGTTTTCTTTACACTGAGGTGCAATCCATATTGAAGGATATCTTCATCAGTAAATATTTTGAGTTCTCTTTGCTTTCAGAAAACAAGGTTGTGCCCTCTGTATATTCCTTCAGTCCTGATACCACATTCTTCTTCATATAATCCAGCTTCTTGGATTATTTGTTCAACATACAGATTAAAGAAGTGTGATGAAAGAATACAACCCTAGTGCACACCTTTCCTGATTTTAAACCATTCAGTATTCCCTTGTTCTGTTCAAATGGTTGCCTCTTGGTCTATGTACAGGTTCCCCATGAGTATAAATAAGTGTTCTGGAATACCATTCCTTCACAATGTTATGCATAGCTTGTCAAAAGTCTTTGCACAATTACAAACCCCCTTCCAAGACTAAAACTCAATGGGAATACACACTCTGATTGGTGACCACACTCATCACTGATAAGGGGAAGTGAGGGAAAAACAGCAATGAAGTGGCGAGCTAAGCTCAATAGACTTCTATGAACCTGGGTGGAGACCTGGTTGGCTAGCAGTGTGGCAAGACCTGGGGACTCTTGGGCCCAGAGTCAGTGACATAGCCACAGAGGACTAGAGTGGAGAGTGAAGTGTCCAGCTGATAAGAAGAGAGGGCATATGCACAAGAACACCCACACTTGCAGATAATACACACTTGACCTGGCTTCAATGACTGGATGATCAGAGTTCAACCAGAAGAAGAAAGAAGAGGGAAAAAAAAAGTAATCTGATACAGTTTGATGAACTTGACCTACACCTATGGAAGCAGTAGCTCAAAAGAGGGAACAAGTCCTAACAGCAAGAATCATTCCCACCCCCTCCACACACAGAGTAGTCAGGGATGGGCAACTTGGGCATTGGCTACCCAAAATGGGGGTCGGGGGAGGTACAAAGGCAAGAAGTGACTGACTGGCTTACAAGCTTTCAAGAGGGAACCGAGATTCAGAGGGCTTGGAGGAAGGTGGAATCTCCAGTGAGTAGTATCCAATCTGTCTAGGCAGGGTTGATGAAATGCAGATGGGTCTCTTGTGATACAATAGTGAATAATTGTTATCAAGACTGATTGTGAGGGTTGGAAATATAGAGGTAGACATTTTATAACAAGGAGGGGAGTCATTAACTTTCCAGTCTAGGAGCGGAGGTCCCTAGGACGATCAACGGAGAAGAGCGGAGAGTGGAACCCTACACAGAGAAGCAGTGATGTCTGAGAAGGAGGCAGAGACAATGAAGTGGAGCCATGGAGCAGCTGGGAACTTTAGATCCAGAGAGGGAGAAGGACTGTGTGCTGAAGACCAGGGGGTGTGTAGGGGGCAGGCTTGCAGGGTATGCCCTTTGGTTGGTTGATGATGCATGGAGGGGATTGTAACCATGGCAATGAGACGATATAGGACAGAATGAATATAAAACTAATGTTTTCCCATGTAAACTATCACATAATTCAGAACAAAACATTTAAGAAGAAAAAAACAATAATAAAATAAAGTAGACAGAGCGGGGGGAAAAAGTCTTTGCACAATTAATAAAGCACAGATAAATATCTTTCTCTGCTTTCAGCCAAGGTCCATCTGACATCAACAATGATATTCCATGTCTTCTGAATCCAACGTGAATTTCTGGCAGTTCCTTGTTGACATACTCTTACAACCCTTTTTCAATTGTTGAATGATGCAGAAAGCATCAAAGGAAGATGGAAGCAGTACACAGAGTCACTGTATCAAAAAGAAATGACTGATGTGCAACCATTTCTAGAGGTAACATATGATCAGTGACTAAGGCTCTTGAAGGAAGAAGTCCAAGCTACACTAACAGCATTTGTGAAAAATGAGTTTTAAAGAATTGATGGGAAGAAAATTGTAATCTTTGAATAAACTCATACAATACTGGAGGCATTCATTCATCTATGCTAAGAAATTTGGAAGACAGCTACCTGGCCAACCAAGATCCATATTTGTGCCCATTTCAAAGAGAGGTGACCCAACAGAATGTGGAAATCATTGAACAATAGCATCAATATCAGATGTAAATAAAATTTTGCTGAAAGTAATTCAACAAATTTTTGCAGCAGTACATCAACAGAGAAATGCTAGAAATTCAAGTAGGATTTAGAAAAGGATGTGAAACTACAGCTATCATTGCTGAAAGTACAGAATACCAGAAGGATGTTTAATTGTGATTTACTGACTATGCAAAGGCTTTCAACTCTGTAGATCATGGATCTACTAAGGATAATATTGCAAAGAATGGGTATTCCTAAATACTTAATTGTGTTCAAGAGGAACTTGTACATAAAACAACAGGCACTTGTTAGAACAGAACAAGGGAACACTGAATGGTTTCAATCAGAGAACGTATGTACCAAGGTTGTACTCCTTTGACCATATTTATTCAATGTGTATGCAGAGCAGATAATATGAGAAGCTGGATTATATGAAGAAGAATGTGGCATCAGGATTGGAGGAAGACTTATTAACAACCTGCGATATGCAGATGATACAACCTTGTTTGCTGAAAAAGCAAAGAGGACTTAAATACAAACTGATGAAGATCAAAGAGCACAGTCTTTGGTATGGGCTGCACCTCAATGTAAAGAAAACAAAAATCTTCATCACTTGATTAATATATAACATCAAGATAAATGAAGAAAAGATTTGAAGTTGTCAAATACTTCATTTTGCTCTGATCAACCATCAACACTCATAGAAGCAGCAGTAAAGAATAAAGTGATGTATTGCATTAGGCAAATTTGCTGCACAAGATCTCTTTTAAAGTGTTGAAGAGCAAAAAGGTTAGCTTGAGGATTAAGGTATACCTGGCCCAAGTCATGGTATTTTCAAGCATCACCTATGCATGGGTAAATTGAACAATGAATAAGGACGACCTTATGGATAGAAGAATAGATGTATTTGAATCTTGATGTTGGAGAAGAATATTAACATACCATGGACTGCCAGAAGAAAAAATCTATCTCGGAAGAAGTACAACCAGAATGCTCCTTAGAAGCCAGGATAGTGAGATTTCACCTCTCATACTTCACACATATTATCAGGAGGGACCAGTCTATGGAGAAGGATACCATGTTTGGTAAACTGAAGGATCAATGAAAATGAGATGCATTAACAGTTGCAGTAGCAATGGGCTCAAGCGTAACAGCAATTGTGAGGATGGGACAGGACCAGACAATGTTTCATTCTGTTGTACACAGGGTTGTGATGAGTTGGAACTGACTCAATGACACCTAACAACAACAACAAATGTTAGTGTTTTGCTTATTTTTTAACTTATAGCATTCATTTTACCCATGACCAGGATTTTTAGAATTGTGAAAAATATCTACCTTTGTGCCTTTGTAAGGTTTAACATATTTCTTTCGACAGGGAGTTGTAATTGTTTTAAATGATGGGCTATTTATTAGCCTTTGCAACTCTTTTGGCTTCAAAATTTTGGGACAGTTTGTAGGCGAAGTTGATTAGCTCAACAATAGGAGCTGTCTCACCAGCAATGCCTCTTTTCTAAAACTGAACTCTCAGTTTCAAGACTCAATATGACAACAGCATTGAAAGCTCCAGCAGTGTTAGTTAGGTGTGGTCAAAGTCAAGTCAGAGTATCTGGAAAGTTTTAGGATAGCCAAGTCTGATAATCATAATTTTATTCATAAGAGTGAATTTTGGTCCAATCAAAAATGGAGGAAATGCCTCTAGCTATGCTTTACTCATTACCTGAGAGACTTCCAACAACATGGTGGCCATTTTCTCAATATTTAAGGCTAAACTTTATTGTGAAAATTTTCTATTCTTCCTGTTCTAGACAAAATTGGGCTTTCCTTGTGCCAGTAATCATGTGAGCAAAATATAATTTGGGAGCTCAGGGTGGTAGACTTTGACTAGAAATTAAAATTCTTCAGAAATTTTATTGGGTTCCTCACAGAGTTTAGGAAAATCCTCCATTGTGTTGTTGTTAAGTGCTGTTGAGTTATTCCCAATTCATAACGACCCTATATAGGGTTTCCAAGGGGTGATTGGTGAGTTTGAACCACCAACCTCGTTGTTCCAACCAACCTTATGATTGAATGCTTATCCTACAGAGCCACACCAGGACTCCATAATTCTGAGCATGTCCACAAGGCAAATGTGAGATGAAGGGAATCTTACTGAGCATCATTTCTGAGACAAATTTTAAAGGCCATTTCAGGAAAGATTTATTTGCTGCTTTTTTGTTTTGTTTTGCTTTGTTTTAAGGAAAAGTGATGTTCAGATAAAGTGTTACTAAAGTAGTAAGAAGGCAAAGAAAGATGTAAAGAGATAGCAGGCAGCATGGGAACTGAAATTTAGCATTGGAATTCTTTATTCTGCTTATTTAATTTAGAGAATGTCCTGCAGGGAAGTAATTTTACTGTCTTGATATTTCTCAGAGGCCTCAATATACCAAACACATAAGACATCCTACTGGAACTGCTTAGTCTGGCAGCTTTCATTCTCTAATTTACTACACAGAAGATTTAACTTGGAGAGATCAAAGGAAACTCAAACAGCTACCACTGTTCTTAGTAGCCACTGTTCCAAACTGTCTGTAGTAAAGTTATGCCAGACAGACAAGAACATTCACAATAAGGGATAATGCTTGTTCATGTTGTTAGCTGGAGTTCCAGAAGGTGGCTGTAAATTTTCTTTAGACATGGCATTCCCCATTTTATAACAATGATAGCAACAAAACAAATTTTTACTTATAGAACCAAAACAAATTCACCATAGAACTCTAAGAGTTATCAATGCAAAGGGAGTAGTGCTCAAATTCAAGAGTTTCATTGTTTGTTTTTACCTCAAATGAATCCTAAGGATTCACAGAAACAGAGAACCCAAATGATTCAGCAGATACCATGCACCTATCCAGGTGCCTCAAGGATCATCAAAAATAATATTACTTTTAAAATCCCATTTCTGGTACCAGAAGTGTCAAAGAAGAAAATCCTGCACAATCAGGGTAAAATAAAAGAGGTTTATTGAGGAATACAATACAGCACAAGCTGGGCAACACTATGTAAAACCAGAAGCACTCCACAGGTCAAGGGGAAAGAAGGACTTATATGCATAGAGAACAAAGAGAAGACAGGAGGTTAATGATTGATAATAGACTTCAGCTTGAAGTCTTTTGAAATGTAGGTCACTACATTGGCTAGGCAGGACAGATAGAGTTACCACGTAAGGGCTTGATGCCAGCCAATTTGGTTATATATGATGGTAGTCCTGAACAGATATTTCCTGGAAGAAATTGTTTACATTTTGATACATTCTTCCCATGGGGGAAAAAAAAGACTTATATTCTTACTTTTTGCTTCTTGGGAATGCATGTAGGCCCATGAGCCTTAGGTCTGACACAAGTGCCTCCAGTTAGAAACTTCTGTTTACACTATTGTGAGTATTAATCAAGTTAATACATATTGGGACACATTATTTTACAGACATTTAACAAGATATGGAAGCTAGAACTATATGTATGAAAATAGAGAGCTGTCAGTGAGATACTAAAAGGCAAGAAAAGAAAAAAGTCACAGAATAACAAAATAGTATGATCCAAAACTTAAACAGTGATTTTTATCTGGGAGGTAGAACCACAGTCAAAAAGAACATCCAGATCAGTCATGAGGTACAACGTTGTCTATGACAGGATAATATCCATACGCCTACAGGGAAGCCCAGTTAATATCACTATTATTTAAATTTATGCATCAACCAGTAAAGCCAGTGAAGATGAAATAGAAGAATTCTACCAACTTCTTCAATCTGAAATTGATCAAACATGCAATCAAGATGTATTGATCATTACTGGTGATTGGAATGCAAAGGTTGGGAGCAAAGAAGAAGGAACAGTAGTTGGAAAATATGGCCGTGGTGATAGAAATGATGCTGGAGATTGCATGATAGAATTCTGCAAAATCAATGATTTGTTCATTTCAAATACCTTCTTTAAGACCCCAAAAGAAAGTCACCAAGGCAGATAATAATCAAGCTCTCCAAAATCAAAGAAAAGGATAGAATACTAAAAGCGGCCAGGGAGAAGAGAAATGTCACTTATAAAAGCAAGCAAATTAGATTAAGCTCTGACTATGCAGAATAAACCATACAGGCAAGAAAGCAATGGAGAAACATATTCAAATACCTTCTTTAGACAGCATAAGAATGACTATACACATGAACCTCACCAGATGGAATATATAGACAAATAAATTGACTACATTTGAGGAAAGAGATGATGGAAAAGCTCCATATCATCAGTCAAATCAAGGCCAGGGCACATTGTCCAATAGACCATCAATTGTTCATATGCAAATTCAAACTAAAGTTGAAGAAAATGAAATTAAGTCCATGAGAACCAAATTATGACCTTGAATATATCCCACCTGAATTTAGAGATCATCTGAAGAACAGATTTGATACATTAAACACTAAAGACCAAAGACCAGAAGGGTTGTGGGATGACATCAAGAGCATCATACAGGAAGAAAGCAAAAAGTCATTGAGAAGACAAGAAAGAAGGGAAAGGTCCAAATGGATGTCAGAAGAGACATTGAAACTTGCTCTCCAGCATAGAGATGCTATAGAAAATGGAAGAAATGAGGAGGTCCAAGAGCAGAACAGAAAATGTAAAAGGTCAGCTTGAGAAGATAAACCCAAACATTACAACAGAATGTGCAAAGATCTGGAGTCTGAAAACCAAAAAGGAAGACCATGCTCAGCATTTCTCAAGCTGGGGGAACTGAAGAAAAAATTCAAGCCTCAATTTTCGTTATTGAAGGATCCTCTGGGAAAAATTATTGAATTATGCAGAAAGCATAAAAAGAAGATGGAATGAATACAGAGTCACTGTGCCAAAAGGAAATGGTTGATGTTCAACTATTTCAAGAGGAAGCAGATGATCAAGAGCCAATGATACTGAAGGAAGAAGTCCAAGGTACATTGAAGGAATTGGCAAAGAACAAGGCACCAGGAATCGATGGAATAAAAATTGAAATCTTTCAAGAAAGTGAGGCAGCACAGGAGGCACTCACTCATCTCTGCCAAGAAATTTGAAAGACAACTATCTGGCTGACTGACTAACGACAACAATATACATTTCTATATTTCTTGCTTTTAAAACAAAGGAATTCCAAGTCTAATTTCCTTGGTGTTGTTAAGTGCCATCAAGTCGGTTCTGACCCATAGTGACCCTGTTAAGGGTTCTGAGGAGTGGCTGGTGAGCCTGAACCACTGACCTTATATTTCAAACCCACTTTGCAGTACAGCACATTAACTGACAACAGCATCCTTAGTGGGCTATAAACTGTATACCCAGAGTCTATTATATAGAATCTAGCACATGGTATAAAAACCAAAAAAAGACTCAATGCTTTAAAGTCAATTTTGACTCGTAGCTAACCTATAGGACAGTGTAGAACTGCCACACAGAGTTCCAAAGACTGTGAATCTTTGGAGAAGCAGACTGCCATATTTTAGCACCATGGAGCAGTTGGTAAGGTGAAATCACAGACCTTTTAGTTAGAAGCTGAGCACTAACCCACTGTGTGATCAAGGATCCTCAGTCCATGGCATGCTGTTGTTAAGTGCTGTCCATCGGTTCTGACTCATAGTGACCCTGTATAGGGTTCAAGGAGCAGCTTGTGAATTTGAACCACTGACCTTGTGAGAAACATTGTCCATACTGATAAATGCTCAAGTAATCCAATCTGTACTCATTTTAACTAGAGAGAGGTTTTCTTTATTTGATTTTGCAAAATTGGGCTCCCACCCAGTTGACACATGCAGATGCTCAGCATTGCCGTCCAGCAAACAGTTTTATTCCTCTGTCTTGAAACAGCCTCTCCTCTGGTTACCCTTCTACTGGGTATTACAAGGTCACAATCCCAAAGTCACCTTCTAGTCATTACTGGGAGCATTCTCATTTAAAGTTAGTTTCACCCTTCCCCCATGAACTTCCCTATTTCCTTGATGGTTGTATTCTTATTTTAGGTCAAATTAGTTCTTCCCCTCCACTGAGCCCTTTTTGTTACTGAGTCTGCTACCCCCAAGACTTCCCTTAGTCATGAAGATGGACCATGCCAACGAGAGTTATTTCTCACAAACCAACCTTGCTTTATGCCACAGCACTACAAGAAGATAATAAATACACATTGAGGAAATGAATAAATGAATGAATAATTAATAAATAATAAGCAATCAAACAAACAATAGGAACTTGTATTTAGAACATAATTTCAGATGCCAAGAATTCAAAAATACAGCAATTCTGATAACAAGGTCCTCTTCAATAAGGGGTCAGCAAAACTGGAGCAGAGAGGGTTAGGACTGAGGATTGTAACCATCAACAGTAGAGATACTAGTTTCTCAGAATGTGAACAACACAAGAAGAAAAGAGAACCAGGCTCCAAAACACTGGGGTTGCATTACTGGCTTTGTTCAGTACTTCCTAAACAGGTTGAATCTGAGAGCAGAACTATTTGGGGCCATTGAGTCTTTTTTACATGAGAAAATGAAATTCCAGAAAGGTAAAGTGAGTTGCAAGTTTACACAGGATGTGGGCTATGGGAATAAGACATGAGTCTTCCAACTGCTACCCTGATGTTGTCTCCTTCCTCTAGGAAGTGGGTAGTGTGACTGTTTCTAATATAAAAGTAGTCCTTTTGTGAAGGCATTCCTTGGATTCCCTAAAAACAAATAAACAAACAAAAAACATTCCTCTTAAGCATAATTCAACAACATTATGTTGTGTGACTTGCTTTTCTAAAGTTTGGTGATCACCCATGGATTTTTATTGGTAAGGAATAAAGAGACCAGGAGCATAATTAACTCACCCACATCTCCCATTGTCCTTAAATCTTTGGTGCAATCATTGATTGTTGTTTCTATTGTTGAAAGCAAGATTGTTCTCTTGGTAGCACACATCCAGAAAAAGAGCCCAGCGGGAGCTCAGAAGGTGATGCTGTTGAAATTTGACCTTAAAGTTCTGGCAAATAAAAGAAAAAGGAGAAAAAAAAAACCCACTAATTGAGCAGAGGGTCATTTTGAATTGGTTACCAATCTACAGGACAGGATGTTTGAGAAGAAAATACATTTGGCTATTTTCAAATGCATTAGAAATCTAGAATTATCAGCCAACAGAACTCGCCTTAGGGGATGTAATTTAATGAATATTTAAGAGCAACTTGTTGTTATGATATTACAATTAGCCCAGGTAAATGGAGGCTTTAAATGTGCTTTTGGAAAACAGTCTTTTCTCACTTTTATATCTTAATCATTACTTATACATACATTGTTGTGTACTCTGGAGTTGATTTTGTTCTAAAGAAAAGATGTTTTTTAGTAAAGGAATGTGGTGGAGGAGGAGATAATGTGAACTTCTGGAGCAGGTAAGCCTGGGTAAAATTGCTGTGTGCTCCTGAGGAAATCACTTAACTCTTCTGAGCATTGGTGTTCTCCTATAAAATGGAGAGCCTAACACCTATTTCCGAGGGTTGTTATTATGAGTCAACAAAACAGGTGTATAAGGTTTGCCACATAACTCAATAAATTCTAGTTTCCTTTCCCCATAGTTAGTTGCCCTGAGCATCCAGAGAATTATTGATAAAATATTGAGATCTAAGAGTAGGTGTAGGATAAAATATTGAGATCTAAGAGTAGGTGTAGAGCAGGCAGTGTCTTTGGTTCCTTCCCCACATTTTGCACATGTTGTTGTTGTTAAATGCCATCCAGTTAGTTCTGATCCATAGCAGCCCTGAATAGGGTTTCCAAGGAGCGGCTATTGAGCTTGAACCTCTGACCTCACAATTCAAATTGACTTGGAAGTCCAGTGCATTAGCCCACATTGCCACATCAGGACTTTTGCACATATATTTGACTTTATCTATTGGATGGAGTCCTGGCGTGGCACTGTAGAATAAGCCCAGGACCACAAGGTCGGTATGAACCACAAGATAAAGTGGTTCAAACTCATAAGCTGCTCCTGGAAACCCTATACTGGGTCACAATGAGTTGAAGCCGACTCAATGGCACTTAACAACAACAACAATAATTGAATGCCTTGAGGTGCTTAATCCCCCTGCAGCAGCACACTGAGAAAGCAAAGGTGAGGAACAAAGTTAAAAACAGGTTCGTGTTGGTTCATCTAGAAAACCATCTGCCACAAAAATCTCAAACATTTCTAAATCTTTTATCATTAATCTTTTCCTTCGTAACGCCTTAAGGTCTGTGGGTCCGATCATGTAGAATGGAGAAACCAAAGGAAACCATCAGAGACTTTGGGATGGAAAGATCTCCACATGGTTAAAGGGATGAGATGATGACAGGCGATGAGGTCTGAGAAGTTGGCAGGGGCCGGTTCAGGTAGGGGATTGTGAACTGTCGTTAGAAAGCTTGGATTTTATTTTAAATGCATTGCAAGCCATTGGAAGTCTTTAAACAGGGGAGTAGCATATTTTGACTTACTTTTTAAATATGCACTCTAGCTTCAGTGGGGAGATTGGACTGTAGGGGGTAAGGGTAAGTGTGGAAGCAGAGAGATAAGCCAGGAGGAAGCTGTTGCAGAGGTGTATTGGGGTTGGTACTCTAAGGTGCTGGATGAGGAGGCAAAATTGACAGGCAGTCTATGGTAAGGGTTCAATGAGATCACATATATAAAATTCCAAGCAGGTACAAGCTATTTAATATGAGTTCCCTTCTTCCTTTGTGCCACAACTACATCAACAAAGTGATGCTTTCATCTAGAATTCAATTTAGAAGGATAAATAAGTTAAGAACTACATTTTCTCAGCTATGGATTTGCTTTTTGGCAGGAGGGCTAACCAGGAGATGAAGGCTAGCTCTTGCCAACCAACCTGCCTACTGGGACCACTTGCCTAAGGAGCAGGCTAATAAAGAAGAGGGGTTGTTGTTGGTAGGTGTGATTGAGTCAGTTTTGACTGATAGTGACCCTAGGTACAACAAAGCACTGCCCAGTCAAATGCTATCCTCACAATTGTTATGTTGACCCCATTGTTGCTGCCACTGTGTCAATCTGTCTCCTTAATAGTCTTCTTCTTTTTCATTGACCCTCCATTGTATCAAGTATGATGTCCTTCTCCAGGGACTGGTCTCCCCTAACAACTTGTCCAAAGTAGAAGAGAAAAAGTCTCACCGTCATGGCTTCTAAGGAGCATTCCAGCTGAACTTCTTCTGAGATAAATTTGTTTTTTCTTCTGGAAGTTCGTGGCACTTTCAATAATCTTTGCCATCATCATAATTCAAATGCATCTATTCTTCTATGGTCTTCCTTATTCATTGTCCAACTTTCACATGCATGTTGTTAAATGCTTTCAAGTCAGTTCCAACTCAAGTGATCTTGTATAGGGTTTCCGAGGAGTGGCTGATGGATTTGAACTGCTGATCTTGTGGTTATCAATTCAGTGGTTATCCTACCATACCAGAACTCCTAAAAAAGGGGTTTTGCTATTGTTGTTAAGTGCCTTTGAGTCAGTTCCAACTCACAGCGACCCTGTATAGGATTTCCGAGGAGTGGCTGGTTAACCTGAACTGCTGACCTTG
>NW_006408601.1:3201630-3215129 GCF_000296735.1 Chrysochloris asiatica
TTCCCATGTTCCAATAAGTACTGAACTGCTAACCACAAGGTTGGTGGTTCAAACCCACCAGCAACTCCTATACAGGGTTGCTATGAGTAGGAATGGGCTTTATGGCACTTAACAATAACATAGGGTTTCCAAGGAGCAACTGGCAGGTTTGAACTGACATCCTTGTGGTTAGCAGTCCAGTGCTTAGCCTATTTTGCCACTCCAGGACTCCATAAGTTAAGTATTTAACCTGTGTGAACCAGTTTCCTATTCTCCAAAAACCTATAAATAAAACAAAAAGAAAACCCAAACATGTTGCTATTAAGTAGATTCCAACTCAGAGAGATCTTATTGGACAGAGTAGAACTGTCCCAAAGGGTTTCCAAGGCTGTCGTCTTTACAGAAGCAGACTGGCGTAGCTCTTCCTATGGAGCAGATGGTGGGTTCGCACCACTTATATTTTGGTTAGCAGCAATGTCTCCTTTACTATGGAAAGGGAATAATAATACTCTCAGTTTTCATTAATTCATTTATCCATGCCATAAACATTAAGTGTCTATGATGTGCCAGGCATAGTCCTTGCTTCTTGAGTGGGTTCCAACTCACAGCCATCCTATATATGGTTTCTGAGGAGCAGCTGGTAGATTTGAACTATTGACTTTGCAGTTCAAACTGACCTTGCAGTCCAGTGCTTATCCTACAGCACAACACCAAGACTCAGACATAGTCCAAGACACTGATAATGAAAGATATGCCAAGTAGAGACAGACAGGACTGTGGTTTTCATCATCAATGTCCATCAAAATTAGCAAGTTAAAAAAAAAAAGTCACTACTCTACTGGCCCCATTCCCATAGCTTCTGATTTAACTGGTCTGGGTTGGCACCCAGACGTCACCAGTTTTAAAAAGTCCCAGGTGACTCTAATGTTGAGCAGGGTGAAGTTCAAGAGAGGCAAAGATAAAGGGTAATGGAGATGAAGATTGGACAGGTTGAGGGACAGTAAAGTGCTGTATGAGCACACAGCAAGCTCATGCTCTGAGGTTTTTGGAAAGTCTTCCAAAAGGAAGTGACATTTCCTGTAAGACCCTGAGCAGAATCTAGCCCAGGAAAGAGAAGAGGGCACATTGTCTGAGAGAGTGGAAGGCCTTCGGAGACTGTGGAAATCAATGGTGCTAACAAATCAAAGGTTAATACCCCAGTCCCTGACCAGGGAAAATCACTCCATTCACTGTTTTCTGGCCTGTTCTCTCCCTTTGTTTTCCTTTGCCCCATCCCTCTCCATTAAAGCCCTTTCTCCTACAGTGTGCCATGTTGACAGGACAACAGCTGATTCCCTGGCTTCTAATAATTATCTGACTGTGCTTCCTTCTGTTGTCCATCAGCTGGTGAACTGCTCACATGGACTGCCCCTCAACAAGGGTAGAGTCAGGCTCTCTGCATCCTCCCATAGCTCCCAGCTCTAGCCGTCCCACTAAAGCTGAGGGAAATGCATGGACCCTTTCTTGCTTGATTTAATCCGTACACTTCCCTCAACCGTCCACATTAAGACACTCAGTCACCGAAAGCATTGTCTTCAAATATTTAATGTGTTTTGCAAGAGCTTAGTAACCACTGCCTGGCAACCATGTTGGATGTGTTTAACAAACAGCTACTGAAATTTACCATAAATCCACTTCCTTGAGTGAGAGTCTTAGTGTGAAAATATAATTAGATCAAAGTATAGCTTTTCCCCAGGGTATACAGTAGTTCACAGATGTGGACTATATTCAGTAAAATATAAGTCTGTGATGCCTGCCTTTTTCAGTCTAAAACGAGAGGGAAATTTGACACTGCTTTTATATCTTAGAGAGAATGAAGACATTCAATGACCTATTTAAGCGTCTTCTGAAATAACCTTCACTCATTCTCCAGGTGAAAGGTGGAGGGAAGTACAAATAGCTTTGACCCTGTACTGGTGACTGCTGGCTTACCCAGAGAAAACAGACAAGTGTCAGAGTTAAGAAGATGGAGACTAGTCACTGTTAGTGAAAAATCAGTTGACTGTAAATTCCATTGCCTCATGCTAGGAGCTCTGGTAGCGCTAGGAATTCTGGTAGCGTAGTGGTTATGAATCGGGCTGCGAACCACAAGGTCAGCAGTTCGAAATTACCAGCTGTTTCATGGGAGAAAGCTGAGGCTCTCTGCTCCCGTAAAGGTTTAAAGCCTTGGAAACCCTGTTTAGGGTCGCTATGGGTCGGAACCGACTCCACGGCACTTAACAACAGCAATATGCTAGGATTGGGAAAGAGTTGGAGAGTCCTTCCCTTTCTATTTATAATCTTCTAAAAAGGAGCTCTGGTAGCGTAGTGGTTACGAATTGAGCTGCGAACCTTAAGGTCAGTGGTTCGAAACTACCAGCCGCTCCGCGGGAGAAAGATGAGGCTTTCTACTCCCGTAAAGATTTCCACCCTCAGAAACCCTGTACAGGGTCGCTATGGGTCAGAACTGACTCGACGGCACTTAACAACAACAACAAATGTGATAAAGTTATTGTGAATTGAAAGATTGACTGTTCAAATCCTCCCTGGGGTGCCACAGAAGAACTGGAAATCTACTTCAGAAAAAAACAGCTATTGGAAACTCTATGCTGCTCTGAAACATAGAGACTCTCCATGAGTTGGAATTGACTTAGCAGCAAATGTTATTAAATGCAATGTAAAAAAAGAACTATATTATTTTTCCTGCCTGTGAGGAAACTGATACTAAAGGTAGTCCCATTCTTTCTCGGCTCCCCCTCTCCTTTTCCCCATTTGGGGTTACTTTGGCATGTGAATGAGACCAGAAACAAAAGTTGTGGTCTCATCCAGACAGCTATCTGACCACACTTGTCAGTGAACTGAATTTGCCAAGAACTCCCACTCGGTGGGCTCTCGGGAGAGGCAAATGATAAGCATGTGCCTCTGATGATGCTGGAGCCTCAGACCATCTGGACTGACTGGGAAGAATGAATCCTAGGGAAAAGGACACACGCAAAGGCGGGTGTGGGTCCCTTTGTGCCAGGGGGTGCTGGCACTATAAGTCATGAAGGAATGAGGAGGTGGGGTCACCAACTCAGATATTTAAAGAGCTAGAAAGCTGGACTCTGTTTTGTTTTTTCTTACTGAGTCTGACCTCACTAGACTTCCTCTTTTCAAAAGTTTAAGTTCTAGCCATGGTCTTTCTGGAGTTTTGTAAGGGTGAACAGATCACTGGTTTGGAGCCAGACTGACTGGGTGAGTCCACCATGAGCCTCTTGACTTTGATCAGGTGACTATTCTTAGCCTGTTTCTTCTCTAAGAAAGAAAGCATAGTCTCCTCTCAAAACTGTTATGGATTTTAAATGAGCCAACGTAGTTAACACATATAAACTCGCAACACAGTGACTGGGACATGGACAGTCTTTGGCAAATTGGTTTCACTCCTAACTTCAGTATGAGCTGCACCTCAATGTAAAGAAATAAAAATTCCTCACCACTGGACCAATAGATACCATCAAGATAAATGGAGAACAGGTTAAAGTTGTCAAATACTTCATTTTCCTCAGATCAACCATTAACACTCATGGAAGCAGCAGTTGAGAAATCAAATGACTTATTGCATTAAGCAAATCTGCTACACAAGACCTCTTTAAAGTGCTGAAGAGCAAAGATGTCAGCTTGAGGACTAATGTGCATCTGACCCAAGCCATTGTATTTTCAGTAGCCTCATATGCATGTGAAAGTTGGACAATGAATAAAGAAGACTATAGAAAAATTGATGCATTTGACCTATAGTGTTGGAGGAAAATATTAAAAGTACCATGCACCATTAAAAGAACAAATCTGTGTTGGAAGAAGTACAGCAAGAGTGCTCCTTAGAAGCCAGGATAGCCAGACGTCATTTCTCATACTTAGGACCTATTGTCACAATGGACCAATCCCTGGATAAGGACATCATACTTGGTAAAGTGGAAGGTTAGCAAAAAAGTGGAGGAGATGGATTGGCACAGGGGCAGTAGCAATGGGTTCAAGTGTAGCAACAATTGTGAGGTTGGTGCACTAGTAGGAAGTGTTTTATTCTGGTGTGCATAAGGTTTCTATGAGTTGGTATCAACTTGATGGATCCTAACAACAACAAGTGAAGCCAAAAATTGAAAACCCCCATTCATGTATAAGAAACACTCATGTAGTCATTCCAAGAGGTGGTGCTGGCATTGTTAGCTGACAACTCATGAGCTGGCTCCAACTCTTGATGACCCCATATGTAAAGAGCAAAACTGTGCTCCAGTGGGTTTTCAATTTTTAAGGCTGTGATCTTTAAAAAAGCAAACTGCCATTCCTTTATTCCAAGAATCTTTTGGATGAATTTGAACCTCCAACTTTTGACTAGTCATTGAATGCTTAACCATTTGCACCACCCAGGAGCTGCTGTTGTTTTGTTGGGTGCCATCAGGTCAATCCCAACTCATAGCAACTCTATAGAGTAGAACTGTCCACTAGTGTTTACTGGGCTATAATTTATACTGAAGCAGATCACTAGGTCTGTTCTTCTGAGGAACAGCTCTTGGGTTCAAACTGCCGACCTTTCCGTTAGCAGCTGAGTGCTTTAACTGTTCACCACCAAGGCTCCTTCAAATGTTAGCCAATATAAAAAGGCTTCCTGAACAACTTCAGGCAGAGCGGAATAGAGAGACATGCATTTTGCTGAACTGATCATGAATCTGGATGAAATAATTATGTATTCAGAAGCAATTCAGTGAGAAGATGCCTCATCTACATTGATGGGCTTTTCAATTACTCATTTTTAGTACTGCATTATACTATTCTCTGGCAATAATTATTAAACATTTCAATTGTATTGCAATATAAAACTTAAAAGGCTAATTTATTTCCTGGGCATTTGCCTACCAAGTATAACATTTCCCAATTAGATGGTTCTATTTGTTGAAATCTATTTGTCATTGTAATTTTCTAGCATTGAGTTGAAACTGACACTAGTTCCTCAAGTGAAAGGCGAGGGAACAATGAGTTAAGTCCCAGCTTTGGAGTCCTGTGGGACATAAACCTAAACTCCCCACTCCCTAGTCCCAATTTTAGAGTCTATAAAGTGGGACTATTTCCTCCTCACAGGATTCTTGGTGTGACTGTGTGAAGTAATGGGTATAAAAGCAAAGTGTTAGCAAGGACATGGAGCATGAATTCCAACATGTCATTGAGTCACCTCTAACTCATGTTTTAGAGTGGAATGTGCTCGAAAGGATTTTCAGAAGCTGATTTTTTTTTTTTTGGCAGTCAATCACCAGGACTTCCTTTTGATGCGACTTTAACCTTCTGGTTGGCAGCCAGGTGTGTGTTAACTGTTTGTGTTACTCAGGGCCTCCTAGATAACTACCCACCCCTAATATTTCCTCTTAAGTCCATCTCAATCTTTTCCAGCATCTCCCAATCCTCACGTAGCAGATGAAGCTTTTTCTTTAACCAACAACAACACTGGATATGTGATTGGGAAATGACCCCTCATGGGCACACACACACACACACACACATCAGTTCCAGTGAAGCCTCTTCATTGTATTCCAGACTCCCAAACCAAGCTGGCTTAGGTGCAGGCCAGCTGGGCTGGGGACCCAAGCTGTCAGTCTGTAAAGAGCGCTAACACTTTGTTGGAAATGAAATAAGATGAGGAAAATGGTTTTCACCAGAATTATTGAGATCTAGCACTGCATGGGGATAACAACAAAGACATTAATAATTATTATTCAGGAAATAATTGCTTTGTGCCAGAAAGCTCTTTAAATGCTTTTTACATATTACCTCATTTAAACACTTTCAGGCCAATGAGACAGGTGTTATTATTATTACCCTCCACTTTACAGATAAGGGAGTCCCTGGTGATCTTTCTGGAAAATCAGTCACTGAAAACGCTGTTGAGCGTAGTTCAATTCTGACACATATGGGGCACCATGAGTCAGAGCTGACTCCACAGCAACTGGTTTTGCAGATAAGGAGATACGGTTTAGAAAGCTTAAGTACATTGCCAGTCACATAGGTCGTAAATAGGCTGTCTGCTCACCCAGGCCATTTACCCAGGTCTGTTGATGTAGGGGACAAAATTCCCAAGAGGGTAAAAGTAACAAGAGATGTTGTCTAAGCTGCTTTTCAAGGCAGGAGGTTTCCTGTATCTCTTCTTATTTGCCAGAGAGGTGTATAAGTTCAGAGCTGGGAGATGACTGCTCAGGACAATAAAGAGTGGTCTATAAGTATACAGCCAGCAGTCTTCTTCGCCTTTTTCTCCATACAGCGCTCAGCCTCTCCTGCAAATGACTGCTGGGCTAATACTTAGAGGATATCCTTCTGAAAGGAGGTCATGTTATTAGTCAACCCAAGGCACCTGCATGGCTTGGTCCAACCCTGCTCCCAACCCTGGCCTTCTATATTTGTTCATGATATATGAAGCTACCCAAGTGACATGGAGGATTAATGTTTTTGGAGGAACACGATCTGGTGGGTCTCTGGACTAAAGCTCTGTGCATTGGAGCCCAAATGTCCAGAGGGAGGGGTCAGAAGGGCCAGAGGAACCTGCATCCAAAGCTGCTCATGGCCGCAGACCTCTGTCCTGTTTCTCTGCCTGTTTCCCTCATGCTTCTCAGCATTTGGAGACAGAGGACACACCTCCAGGAAAAAAAAGAAAGAAAGACAGAAGAAAGGATAGGAGAAAGTGACTAAAATAAAAATAAAAATCTGTTAGCAAAGATATTCGTGGGGAATAACCCAGGAGAGAATAATGCTGGTAACTTTGGCAGGGGGATATGGCGGTAGGGAGGGAGGGATGTAGGCAAAGAAGACAGGATTTGCACCTAAAGCCTTGCAGATTAAAAGGGAAACTGCTTTCAAATCTACTCTGAGCAATGCAGCCCTTTGAAGTATGTCTCTGATGTGTTTAGGAAAACCTGGACTAACGTTGAGGTTCCTAGAAAAAATGGAAAAAGCAAGGTATATGTGCTATGAACACAACTCTGTTAAAATTAAAAAGTGTGAATGGGGAAAACATTAGAAACAGACAAAGCAAAATTGTTGAAATGGTAGGGTATTTTTTTCCCTTTACTTTTCTGTCTTTGTAAATGTTTCTATAATGAACTTTTTAAAAACAACATAGGCAAAAATCTTTATTTAATTTTTTAAGTCTATACTGAAAGCTCCTTCTTAAAAGACAAAGCAGCTGTCTTTCATTCCATGACTTCTAGACTAAAAAATACACATGGGAAATTTGAAAGAGGTGATTTAATGTCTGGGATTATTTTCTTTGGATTCTCTCTCAGATTCTACCAAAGTGGTTCAAAATCCCTTCCTTCACCGATTCAGCAATAATAGCCTGCATTAATTTCACTCCCAGAAAACTATAAAGATATGAAAATTGTCATAAGGGATGATTATAAAAATGCCCCTAAATTAAAAACAGAGTCCTAGTGTGGTGCTGCAAGAGAATGCACAATGTTGACTTGAACTGCAAGGTTGGCGGTTCAAAACCACCTCCTCAGGAACACTATACAGGGTCGCTGTGAGTCGGAATTGACACGCTACAACAACAACAAATTTAAAACAATAAAATGTTCAACACTATTAAATTTTTCAAGTAAGATGTGGATTATCCACATGACAGGCTATTCCAAGTTTCTCTTCCAATGGTCTAACTTCTCTCCAGTTCCCACATGGAAATGGAGCCCTGATTCTGACCACTAGCTCTGAACTCTGCCTGGGACTCAGCTTCCTAAAGATAAATACCCCAGAAGCCCCTACATGTACTTCCGAAACATGTCCCCTTGTACGTCCCACTACTGTAGTTCATCCACATGATAGAACATGTGCAACTACACCCACGACCTTGATGTGGTTCAGGTTCTTCTCTTGAAGCTTGTATCTCTCAAGTCAGAAAAAGTGAGACAGCATATCAGAAAAGAATGTCCAGATTAGAGTTGAGGAGGACAGCTAAGAGTAGACTTGCCAATGGTGGCTACGTGTCATGGAGTTAGTTCCAACTCAGTGACACTGTATAGGGTTGCCAAGGCTGTAAATCTTTATGGAGCAGAAAACCTCATCTTTCTCCTGCAGAACAGCTGGTAGTTTCGAACTGCTGAGCTTCAGGTTAGCGGCCCAACTCATAACCACTATGCTATCAGAAAAGAAATATTGTGTATTCAAGTTTAAGAAGAAAAATGAAGCTATACATAGGAGGAGGGAGTAGACACTGTAAGGGAAAGCAGGAGTTGTATGGTAGATGACAAAATGGATATAACAAGTGATTTAGGATGAAGATTGTGATCAACGAAAAGGCTTTGAAAGTCTTTATAAAGTTTTTGCTAGCAAAGTAACTTGAAAATGCACCTAATATTAAAAAAGGCCAGTTTATAATCATATGACCTAACCAATTGCTATAACTAAATATTCCAAGTATTCTAGAAATTAAACCTTGTCTAAACTTTGGGTAGTATCTGAGTCTATTCTACCTGACTGCGTCATCTAGCTGGATGGGCATCAGTCCTAGGCCTCCAAACGTTTCCCTTACTTCCAAGGAGTAAAGTAGCCTGCCTTGCCAATGAATCTATCTCAAAATGGGCTTATTATATCGTTCAGCTTTTATTTATAAAACATTTTTCTTGAGCTGCAATTTTCTAAATTAACTCCGGAAAGTTTATTATAGCATATAAAAATGGAAATGTAATCCACGGAATGTTCTAATGGGGTCCTTTAAGAAAAATTAAACGTCTTTACTTAGAGTAATATGTCATCATTATAGAAAATTTAGAAAATACAAAAAAGCCTACAAAAATAAAAAGCATCCTTAATATTAATGCCAGATACAGCCATTGCCACTGTAATAATGCTTTGATTTTCTGGTCATGGGTAATCAGAGAAAAACCATAGACTGAAATAAGTGGTGAAGCCTTTTTATATGACCAGCATTTAGATGGTGGTTAACATGGCAGAGAGGGATACTAGAGTATACTTTAGACGTGGAGCTGTGGAGTGAGTACACAAACAGGTTCTGAGATGCCCAAAGCTTGTCAGAAGAAACTGCTTATTTTCTGAGAAGCAAACAACTTTGGGAGCATTCTCTGAATCTGAGGAAACAACCCCTTCTGTTCAATGCTTAATTACCATCTGGTAACTCAAGTTGTGGATAAACAACTATATTTACCTAAGGTGGCTTCTCTGCTTGGAAAACATTCTTCTTTGTTTCAGTTTTGAGCCAGGGGTCTTAATTTTAGCCTCTCTGGGATGCCAGAGGCAAATGAAAAGAGTACAGACCAACTCTGGCCTTGACTCGCTGTGAGTCAGAACACACACCAGACCACTCTGAGCTTCATTTCCTCATCTGTAAAATGGGATTTGCATCAAGCATTCAATGATGATACTATGTTAAGAACCTGGCACATGTTGTTGTTGTTGCTAAGTGCTAAGTCAAGTTTGTTCCAATTCATAGTGACCAGGCACAGGGTTTCCAAGGAACAACTGGTGAGTTTGAACCACAGACCTTATGGTTAGCAGGCCAGTGTTTATCCTTCATCAGACTTCACTTGGAACATGTTGCTGTTGTTAAGTGCTGTTGAATTGTTGTTGTTATTAAGTGCCATTGAGTCAGTTCTGACCCATAGCAACCCTATATAGGGTTTCTGAGGAGCCACTGGTGAGCTTGAACCACCGACTTTGCAGTTTAAATGGTTTTGCCGTCTGATGCATTAACTCACAATGCCATACCAGGTTGAGTTGGTAGGTATTAATTAAATATTAGTGCTTTTTGGATTTTCCAACGTAGTCAACTAGAAACCTGGCAAAGATTTTAAAGTACCTACAAAATTTCCTGCGACCATGTGAAGAAAGACCCTCATTAGAAGCCAGCTCTGCAAGTTCAAGCAAGTTGTATTGTTTGGAAATACCAACAAGGGATCAAAGTACCAAGCTAGAGTAATATTTTCATTTATCAAGTATACGTATGTGTGTGTTGGAGGGAAGTGTCTAGGTATAATGGGTCAGACCAATGTATGTGGTTCTATAGGAGTAGGGATGCTTAGAAATGAAATGTCCTACGTAATGCAAGTGGAGGTGACACTCCCGGGAGGGACTATGATACAGGGGAATGAGTGTGGGCATTATGTCCAGATAGGCTAACCTTCACCCCCGTTCTGTTCCTGTGGGATTGTGAGAAGGTTAGTTAACTCAACTGTGTCATAACAGTTTCCCTAAGGATATATTTATTGGTGCTTATTTTCCAGTGTTTGGAGAAATGAAAATAACGTATGTAAAGCCCCCGGCCATTATAAGACGCTAAAAAAATGTTCGCTAGCATCGAGGCTATTGATTATCTTGTGGGGAAACAAAAACCAAAGTCAGAAGCAAGTCTCGGGATTTCCTAATTAAGGGAGGTTAGGTTGAGTCCTGGTGTGGTGCTATAGAGTTATGCACCCAGTAAGGACGTCTGGTAGCATAGTGGTTACAAGTTGGGCTGCTAACCTCAAGGGCAGCAGTTCGAAACTACCTGCAGTTCCGCAGGAGAAACAGGAGGCTTTCTGCTCCTGTAAAGATTTATAGCCTCGGAAACCCTATGCAGGGTCGCTATGAGTAGGAACCGACTCCATGGCACATAGCCACTACCACCACCACCACTGTGCTAATAATGATAAAAAGAAAACAAAAGATACAATGCCTGTTTGCAGGTAGTTTGCAGATGCTTAGGGAAGTGGACATTAATAAAAGAATCACATAAGTGAAAGTAAAACAAGTATGTTGTTGTTATGTGCTGTGGAGTCGGTTCCGACTCAATAGCGACCCTGTTTATGTATATAAAGTGTAGGTAGTATGATAACATATAAAAGAAGGGATAGTTATAATCAAGGAATTCATAGAAAAATTTTCTATGGAAAGAATGAATAAGCTGGGATGAATTAAAAGAATGAAGGAAGTGAGGAATAGAGAAAGAATTGAAGGTGAGAAATAGAAATTGACCAGGCTTTGGCATAAGAAAGTATATACCAGATAGTTTAGTGCAGAAAGTAAGGTGGGTGGTGGTATAATGGCTTAGGTAGGCAGGAACAAAGTTCTTTTTAAGGAATTCATGCTTGCTTCTGGAAGCCATGAAAAGTCACTGAATTGTTATATGCACGGAGATATTATAATTACATTTGCATTTTTAAATAACCATTCTGGCTTGCAATATAGAGAACAAATTGGAGAGAGGATGTACAAAGACTACGTAGAATGACTTTCTATTAGTTCAGAGAAGAAATTATGAAATTTCATTTAGAGTAGCAGACATAAAAAGATGTAGGATGGATTGAAGAGATAGTAGGAAATTAAATGGACAGAATTTATACGGAGGATGAAGGAGAGGGAACAGTCAAGGATAACATCCACATTTCTGATTTGCGGTATGATCTGGTTGAAGAAAGATGGCACAGTTAGTTGTTGACAGATAGGTCTGTGGTGTTTTTGATGTGTACAAGAGAAAATGCAATTCAGCATTAGCATGTTAGTGGTACATGCCTAGTCCTTAGAAAGATGGCCAAGATTAGAAATAATGAATATGTGAACCATCTGCGCAGAGGTAGTAATTAAAACCATGGGTTGAATGAGATCATCTACAGTGAGTTTAATGTCAGAACAGAAGAGAACTTAGGGCTTAGTACTGAGCAATTTTGAATTTAAAGGTCAGAAGAGGAGGACCTGGTCTGGTGCTGTAGGATAAACACTGGACTGCTAACCACAAGGCTGGCAGTTCAAAGCCACCAGCTGCTCCTTGGAAACCCTATACAAGGTTGCTAAGAGTCAGAACTGACTTGATGGCACTTAACAACAGCAACAACAGAGGAGGACCAAGAGTCAAAGAAAATAGAGAAGTAGTGGGCAAGCAAGTGGCGGAGATATCAGGAAGGAGATATAGCATAGAAGCCAAGGGAAGAGAGTCTTGAAAGAAGAAGGACTACACAATATCTATTGAATTCACATTGCAGAAATCAATGATGACCTTAGCGAGAGCTATTTTGATAGTGTGGTGGGGCCCCAGACCACATGGGAATGAGTTAAGGAATACATGGAAGGTGAAATGAAGAAAGTAAGTACAGCCAATTGATTCAAGTGATTTGATTGCGATGAAGAGAAGAGATTGTGAAGAAGACCATAACCAGAGGAGTTGAATGGCTTAGTGAAGGTCTTTTAATTTTTAAATGGAAAACGGCTGAATAAAAGCCAATGGGAATGCTTCCATGGGAAGGAAATTTGAATATAGAAGAGGGAGTAGAGATAAGTGTTAGAGTCAGGAAAGAGGGGATGGGCTAGGACCAATGCCAAAGTGAAGGAATAGTAAAGTTCCTTTATTATAACAGGAATGATAATAAACAGGGTGGCTACATTTGGGGAAATGAGGGATTTAACATCTAATGTGGTTCCTTTTTTTCTTGTAAAATAAAAGGCAAGGCAATATATAATAATGAAAGAAGAAAGATGAAGGTTGGAGGTTGGAGGAGACTGGAGAAGTCTGGAGATTACCATTGTCAAAAGTGGGAAATTAACTGGGTTTACCGTGCTCTAGGACTTCTGGTGTGGCGCTGTGAGTTTAATGCGCTGGACGCAAAGTTAGTTTGAACCACTAGGTCAGCAGTTAAACTCATCAGCCACTCTTTAGAAACCCTATACAGGGTCGCTATGTATACAGGTTGGAACGGACTCAATGGCACTTAACAACAACAACAATGGCACACAGTAGTGTTGTAGGGTAGAGTTGAGGCTGGTATTGTTCATATATGGGTAGGGGTTTGGAGAACAATAAAACATAATAGAAATCTCAGAAGCAACATATATTTGGGAACCTGGAATATGATTAGATTGAGTATATGTCCCATTTACCTGGGAAAGTTTCAGTTTTGCCTGTTGTCCCAGAATAATCATGAATAACAGTCATTTTCATCTTTATTTGGATAATGAACTACATGATCATCCTTTTATGAAAGAGGAGTGTCTTAGGCCAGGTTTTCTAGAGAAGCAAAACCAGTATAGCATATATAAATATATATATGGAGAGAAGTGCATTATCTCACAATGATAAAGTCCCAAGTCCCTAATAGAAGAGAGAAAACATGTCCCTTCCCCCCATGTGTACATTATATTGGGAGCAGACCAACCCCCCAAAAAGCATACCTGCAACTGGCTGACTATACATAGCCACTCATAATAGAGCTAACTATGCGTGTATTAGGTTTCATCACCATGGGAATAAGCACATCTCAACTGCTTAACCTTTGGAAATCCTGGCCTAGTTGAACTGGCACAGAAACCTAACTATTATAGGGAGGTATCATAAAAAAAAGTGAGGAAAAGAAGACATTAAATGGTGTTTTAAAAAGTAGTTCTTCGAGGGCATATGCATACCCACTTGTCCTGGCTTCAATGACTGGATGGTCAGAGCTCAACCAAAAGTGAAAAGAAGAGGACAAAAAAAAAAAAGTTTTCTCATACAATTTGATGAACTTGAC
>NW_006408601.1:3215912-3218545 GCF_000296735.1 Chrysochloris asiatica
GGACCCTACACAGAGAGACAGTGACACCAGAGATGGAAGCAGAGACGATGATATGGAGAGATGGAGCAGCTGGAGACTTTAGACCCGGAGAGGGAGAAGGGCAGTGTGCTGACAACCGGGGGACTGGCTTGCAGGGTATACCCTTTGGTTGTTTGATGATACATGGAGGGGATTGTAACCATGGCAATGAAACGATATATGATAGGATGAATGTAAAACTAATGTTCTCCCATGTAAACTATCACATAATTCACAATAAAACATTAAAAAAAAAAGTAGTTCTTCATGACTCTAAGACCCAAAAAATTCGATGGTACCCAAGTACCACTATCAATTGATTTGAAAGGATTCACATTAGAAGGTACTGGACAGAGTAGAAGAAAATATGGTACAAAACTCAAACTTATCTAATAATAAAAGGCTGGATATATTTGTCAGAAAGAGTCTGGAGGAACCTGAGACTATGCCCTCAACCACCCTTCAGGTCTGGAAACAAACTCATCCTTGTGGCCCAATTTTCAGCCAAACAGTTAATGGGTGGACAATACTAGTAAGGTATGCTCACCATGGAACAGCCAGTTATTCAAAATCAAAAAGGCACCATTTTCCTAAGGACAAAAATGTAAGAAGGGGAAAGGTGGGTGGAATGCAAATTAGGAACCACAGGGAGGAAGTGGGATAATTGCTTTCGCATGGAGGGGATTGTAATCGCTGAGATGAAACAGTGTATGATTTATTGAATGTAAAGCTGATGACCTTATTTGGAGATTTTCACTCAATTCACAATAAGAATTTAAAAAAGAAAAGAAAAAGTAGCTCATCACTATCAACCAACTGGGCCTCACATATATAAAACACATCACTCAGCAGCAGAAAAACACATACTCTTCTCCAATGCATATGGAACATGCTCCAGAGTAGATTATATTTAGGCCATAAAGCAAGCCTCAATAATTTTAAATAAAAAGATTAAAGTTATACAAAACATCTTCTCTGACCATAACAGTATGAAACTAGAAATCAACAACACAGAGAACAAAGAAAGACTTCAATCAATGGAAACTAAATAACACATTACTTAAAACACACACACACACAAAACTATTGGGTAGTAGTAGAAATCAAAATGAAATAAAAAATCTCTTGGAATTAAATTGAATGAAAAAACAGTGTGCCAAACCTTTGGGATTTAACCCTAGAGCCATCAATGGAGAAGAGCACCATCAAAATGTGGGACCCTATGCAGAGAAGCAGTGACACCAGAGGTGGAAGCAGAGATAAGGACATGGAGAGAGAGCAGCTGAGAACTCTAGACTCATGGAAAGAGAAAGGCTGTGTGCTGGTGGTCAGGGGGGCAGGCTTGCAAAATGTACCCTTTCGTTGTTTAACTTATTATATATTCCTGAGTGTTTTTGTGTACATTCAAAAAACAAAGGGAATAGAAGCAAATACTGTTGAATGATGATGCACGGAGGGGATTGTAATCATTGCAATGAAACAATGAGTGGACAATCAATGTTCTCCCATGTAAACTATCAATCAATTCACAATTAAAAAAAAAAAATCTTTGTGACTTAGCAAAAGCAGTACTCCAAGGAAAATGTTTAGAAATAAATGCATGCACTAAAAAAAGAAAAGAGAAAGAAAGATCCAAAATAAATAACCTGACAGCTTGAATAAATAGAAAATGAAGAGCAAAAGAAGACCAGGGCAGTGAGAAGAAAAGAAATAGTAAAGATCCAAGCAGAAATAAACTCCAAATAGATTGAAGACCTAGATGTGAAAGGTAAAACAATAAAGCTAATACAGTAATCTATTGGGAGAAATCTGGGTAATCTCAGTTTTTTAGATTAGACTATAAACGTATCAAACATATAAGGAAAATTGATGAATTTGACTAGACCAGTGTTACTTCTGTTAAATAAAGACTAATCTTTGGTGACGGAAAGGAAAAGATAACTGTAAGTGAAGAGGAATTCACATTTAGAAAGTTCTACCAATCAGGGAAAGGCAGAAAATCAAATGGAAAATTGAAAGATTCTGAAGCAGTCATTCACAGAAGGTGAAACCTGATCAATGTATGAAGTGATTTTGCGGTCTTTAGCATTTCTTTATAATGATCAAATTGGAAACTTTGAGAGAGTCCGGTAATAACAAGTATTGGTGAGGATGTAGGGAAATGGGAACACTTGTGCATAGCTGCTAGAATAAAAATAGGCATGGCCATTCTTCAGGACAATTAGGAAGTACCTAGTGAAATGAATATGATTATACCTGCAATATAACAACACAGCAATTGTATTATACGTTGAAAACCTTTCACATGGGTTCACAAAGAAAGCAACATGACGATCTTTATTGCACCAATGGTGTGAAAACAAAGAACTGGAAGTCAGCTAAATGCCCATCACTGGGAAAATGAAGAAGTAACTGCTGATCTACTCATTCAGTGGAATACTAAACAGCAGTAGGATGTCATGGAGTATATTTACATGTAGTTACTTTGACATATCTCAAAAGCATAAATTTGAGTGAATTAAGTATAATGTGACATATTAAAACACTCACCAAAAATTCCATATAGCTTTAAGGATACACACACATACTTATATGTATGTATGGGTCCACCATCA
>NW_006408601.1:3225135-3238727 GCF_000296735.1 Chrysochloris asiatica
GGCTCATATTCTGGCATGGTATCTGACAATATTCATTATGTTTCAATATTCAATATTCAGGTGCTGTCCCACAGGGTTTCACTGCTATTCATAGAATTCTCAGGTGCTCAACATTTGAAAGTCAGCCTTTCCTTCTTCCTAGTCTGTCTTATTCTGGAAGCTCAGCTAAAATCTGTCCACCATTGGTGACCTTGCTGGCTTTTAAAACACCCAAGGCTTCCTTCATCACAGCAACACACAAGCCACCAAACTGCGACAAACTGACAGAAGAGTGGTGGATGGTGATACTAGGGCTAGCAGACATACAAAAATAAGTATGAACCAGGTGAAGACAATCTTTGGCTTCCTCTACCTGGAATTTGATACTTTTTCTTTTCTTAGAATCCCCAACACCGAGTGTTGTTAAACTTAGGGGACCTCAGTTGAACCATCACTCTGCATTATACCCCTCCTATCTTCTTTCTCCATCAAAACTGTCATCTGGTGCCAATTCCTACCTGACTTGATCTTCCTTTCTGGTGAATTACAATAGAATAAGACTGGTTGACCAGAGCATTGTTTTCCTCTGAAAGGTAACATTGCTTCAAACCTTTGTCTCCAAAATTGCATGCTGCTTAATGGTACTTTGGAGATATAAATTCATAGTCAGGAAAACAATGTCTGTGGTCAAATATGTTTAGAAAATGCTGCATGCTGTATTCCCTTCTCGCAGATTCACAACACATATTAGCATATTAAAGGTTTTGCAAAGTCTGCTAAGAGGAAATTTGTTTAATTTGGTTGCACCCATTATTTCCCAAATTTATTTGACTGCAAAAGTTTTTTTGCTAAGACATCCCTCAACTTTCACCAGTTTGGGGAGTTCCTCTGTATCTATTTTAATTAGATTTGAAGGCCTGTCTAGAGTGATGTCAGGAGTCCCTGCAAGGTGGAAATGGTGGACTCTCAACTTCTTACAAAAATGTTGGTGGCTCATACCAACCCAGAGGAATCTTAGAAGGAAGTTGCAGCAACCTGCTTGTGAAAACCCTGTGGAGCACAATGTATTCTGTACTGCAAGGAAGCACCATGAGTCAGAATAAAGACCATTGCAACTGGTTTGGGTTTTTTGTTTTTGTTTTGCCTTTTTTGGTTATAGAGTGATGCTGGGAATTCAAGATTTTAGACAAGCAAAGGGTCATGGGTAGCTGGGCAGGCTTCGACCACAGCATCCAGAAAGCCATTTTTCTACGGAAGTGGGGGAAACTTCCCAACCATCCTCCTCCCCTTTAAATCTCCCAAGGCTTATCTATGTATTTGGCTCATTTGCCTGCATCTCTGGCAGATGGACTTTCCAACAGACTTACAGCTGTGATTAACTCCAGCCAACCCCAAGGAGATGCTGATAAGGAGGTATTCCAGTCCCTGCATTTCCTGTACTTCAGCTGTGCCTCGCTGAGGGGGAAAGTCCCACCGAGATCTCTGGAAGCCTTTGTCCATTGCCCAGCCCAAGCCCCTTCTTGCTCTGACTTCCCTTTGCTGCCATCATCCTGGACATCATTTGTTTCTATCTTTCTTAATTTAATGAAACTTGAATGACCTAACTGAGTCTCCTTAAGAAGGTTGACCCTTAGCATCCATCTACATTGGTAGTTAATTTATATATGTTTTTGTTATTAGGTGCTGACAAGTAAGCTGTAACTCATAGCAACCTCACGCATAACAGAACAAAACACTGTCCCGTTCTGCTCCATCCTCACAATTGTTGCTATGTTTGAGCCCAGTTTTGAAGCCACTATGTCAATCCGTTTCACTGGGGGTCTCCCTCTTTTTGAGTGAACCTCTACTTAACCAAGTGTGATATCCTTTTCCCTGGTCTGGTCTAAAGTATGTGAGATGAAGTCTCATCTTCCTTGCTTCCAAGGAACATTCTAAATATACCTCTTCCAAGACTGATTTATTTATTCTGGTAGTTCATGGTACTTCCAATGTTCTTCACAATTCAAAGGCATCAATTATTCTCTGGCCTTCATTATTTATTGTTTAGTTTTCATGCACACACATACATATATATGATGTTGTTTTGTTGTTAAGTATTGTAGAGTCGATTGTGACTCATAGTGACATATAGTGGTGGTTGTGTGCCATGGAGTCAGTTCTGACTCTTAGTGACCCTATGTAGGGTTTTCAAGGCTATAAATCTTTATGAGAGCAGAAAGCCTCATCTTTCTCCCATGGAGTAGCTGGTAGCTTGGTACTGCTGACCTTGTGGTTAACAGTCCAACTTGTAACCTCTTTGCTACCTGGTGTCTCTTTCTCTCTGTATACACACACACACATATATATTTGTTGTTGTTGTTGTTAAGTGCCTTTGAGTCAACTCCAACCCATAGTGACCCTGTATAGGGTTTCCAAGGAGCAGCTGGTGAGCTTGAACCACCAACCTTGCAGTTCAAATGACTTTACAGTCTGACGCATGAGCCCATAGCGCCACACCAGGACTCTCTCTATATGTATTTGCTGTTTGGTTGTTAAGTGATTTGTTGTTTGGTTGTTGTTAAGTGCCATCATATCGGCTTCAACCCATAGTGACCCTGTATAGGGTTTCCAAGGAGTGGCTGGTGAACTTGAACTGCTGACTTTGTGGATCAAACTGACTTTGCAGTGAAGCACATTAACTCACAGCACCAGACTCTCTCTCTCTCTCTCTCTCTCTCTTTTTCATATATTCAGATTTAAATAATAAATGCACAAAGTTCTTGTGGAAATAAACAAAAGCCATTCAAATTAGAATATGTTTATTTAAAAATGCCCTGGTGGCGCAGCAGTTAAACAAACCACTGGTGATTTGAACTTGCCTCTGGTAGCATAGTGGTTATGAATCGGGCTGCTAACCTCAGGGTTCGAAACTACCAGCTGTTCCGCGGGAGAAAGATGAGGCTTTCTGCTCCCATAAAGATTTACAGCCTTGGAAACCCTGTGCAGGGTCGCTATGAGTCGGAATCGACTCCACGGCACATCACAACAACAACAACATTGGCACATATAAGTAAGAAAGACCTGGAGATCTGCTTCTGTAATGAGCTGCTGTCATTGTTGTGTGCCACAGAATTGAAGATTACAGCCTAGAAAATCCTATAGAGCAATTTTACTCGGTCACACAGGGTCCTATAAATCAAAAATCTACTCGAGGGCACCTAACTGACATACAAAGGAGCTAGCTACCCTCGCTTGCTACTGTCGCTTGCCTCTGGCAGACTCCAAAGTAGGCAGGACAGCAGGAAATCTTTATTATTTGTTGTTGCTGTTGTTAAGTGCTGCTGAGTCATTTTGGACTCATAGAGACCCTGTATAGGGTTTCCAAGGAGCGGCTGGTGAGTTTGAACCACCTTGCAGTCCAGTGCATTGTCCTCCAGCACCACACCAGGACTCCATCTTTATTATGTTGTTGTTATTGTGTGCCGGGGAGTCAGTTCCAACTCACAGCGACCCTGCACAGGGTTTCCGAGGCTGTTAATCTTTATGGGAGCAGAACGCCTCCTCTTTCTCCCGCGGAGCAGCTGGTAGTTTCAAACTGCTGACTTTGCGGTTCACAGTCCGATTCATAACCACTACGCTACCAGAGCTCCTTTATTATAGTTTAAGAAAAAAAGGAAGCCTCCAGGTAATCTCTGATTAGAGGATGTTAACGTGGGAAAGCTGGAGGTGGGCTAATTTAGTGAAGCATGTTATATGATTGGTTTAAGGAGCATATTTGTCTGCCTCTGGTTGGTCCTGAGTCGGAAGTTGAAAATATATTGAAACCCATTACCACTGAGTCTATTCCCACTCCACTCTTAGTGATTCCATAGAGCAGAGTAGAACTGCCCATAGCAATTTCAAGGCTGTAAATCTTTACAGAAGCAGACTGCTACATCTTTCTCCACTGGAGTTTGAACCACCAACATTTGGTTAGTAGTGATTAACCACTGTACCACCAGGGCTCCTTGGGAAAGAATTAGAAACAAAACAAAACAAAAAAAGAAAGAGACAGAAGCAGGCAGCCATTGACCAGGTCCTGAGAGTTCTGGGCTGATGGCTGCAGAGTTTGTGGTTTTGCTTCTGGGCTGGTTGCTGGGAAATTGGGTTCAAAGTTCTGTTGTCTTAAGAGGTCTGGCCATACATAGTTCCTTTATATGGTCAGTTTCTCTGCCTGCAAAGTGGGTTCTTAGCTTGGCTCTCCAGTAACCACACTCCCACCCTTGGCAGTCCCAAGTACTCTACAGAGCCTGGGGCTTTAAAGAAGATAGTAGCCTTCAGATCCATGTGATGAATCTTTCTGTTTCCAGAACCCTTATGCCCCCAACCCAGATTCCTGGTTTTCTTTGATTTAGTGTTCTCACAAACTAGAAGCATTTGATCTTCCTAGTGGAAGCCAGAAAGGCATCTCTTGTTTACCCATTAACAGTGAACATATGTGAACATATGTCTATGCATTAACAATTAACACATGTGGCTTGTTCATTCACTCCTTCTTTCAACAAATGTAACTGAGTGTCTATTTGCACAGGCACCCAAGATATACAGGCAGCCGAGCTATGTTCACAGCCCCAGAGGTTCTCACAAGTTAAATGCGGGAGAGAAAAAAGATCAGCCAATGCCTTCCATGTGCCAGGAACTCAAGTGTGCATCTGACAGGTCTTATCTCATTTAATCTTCACAGCAAACTACTCCCATTTTTGCAGATGAGTAGGCAAGTCTCAAAGAATTGGGCAAGTTGTCTTAGGTCACATATCTATTTCTCTCCAAAGCCCATGTTCTTTCTTTTATTTATTTTTCCTGACAGTGTTAATTATAAGCTACAATTATTCATTAAAGATAAATTTCTTAGGTAAGACATAAATACATCCGCTTGTAAAATTTTAACCAGTGTATAAAGAGTAAAAAATTCCTGACACCTCCTCTCCTTCTCCCCTTTTCTAATAAATCCTAGTCTCCTACCAGTAGGTAACAATTTGGTGTGTCACGAGATTTTTGTCTATGCATTTATATTCAAGTAGATGAATATAAATGTGTATAGTTTCATTATTATGGGCATTTAAGTTTACACAAATGATATCATGCTATATATAATGGCCTAAACTTGGAAAGTTTCTCACTTTAAAAATATATTAGAAATATTTTCAGATCAGTAATACATGGATCTATCTTTTCTCTTTTTTTTCTCTTTTAACTATTGCATATAATCTGTAATGTGGATGCGTCAAAATTATCCCACAGTTGATGGACATTTAGATTATTTCCAGTTTCTTTACAATTGCATATAATGCTACAATAAGCATACTCGTACATGCCTCTGTGCAAGTTATTGTTCGTGATAGATGCCAAAAAATGGGATCTCAAGGGATGCACATTTTTAATTTTCATAGATACTGCCAGATTTTTCTCCAAAAAGCTAGCCAACTTAAACACCCTCCTTGACTATGAACAAGAGAGCCAATTTCCTTACTCACTCAGTGGTACTTGATGTTATCAGTCCTCAAATTTCTGCCAAGCTTATAGCTAGGAAGGGTATCACAAGGTAATTTTTATTTCCCTGATTATTAGTAATGTTAAGAATTTCTTCCTATATTTATTTCATTTGTATTTTCTCTTCTGGAAATGGCTTCTTTATATCCTGGACCATTTTTCTAACTATGTCTTTTTGATATTGATTTGTAGCATTTCTAGACAATACTACTCTGTTATGAGTTTCAAATACTTCTTTCTGTTTCCATTTAACTTTGTTGGTGTCTTATCATTCAAAAAGGATCCCTAGTGATGCCGTGGTTTCAATGCTAGAAGGACAACTAAAAGATCAGTGGTTTGAACCTATTAGCTGCTCAGTGGGAGAAAGATGGGGCAGTGTGCTTCTGTAAGGATGATACCTTTAGAAGCCATCTAGGTCAGTTCTACTCAATCCTGTAGGATCACTGTGAGTCAGAAGCCACTCAGTTGACAGCAGGTTAGTTTTGGGTTTGAATCAGCCAAACGTTTTATATTGATTTATTCAAATATATTAGTCCTTTCCTTTATGCATAAAAAACCCCTTTTTATTGTGAAGTGAATGAGGTTTTAAAGATGAGATCATCAGTTTTATATTCAACAAATCATATACTGTTTCATCTCAGTGATTGCAATCCCCTCCATGTAACAACAGTTATCTTGTTTCCTCCCTGTGGTTACTCGTTCTATTCCACCCTCCCTCCTATTCCTTCTCCACTTTGTCCTTAGGTACATGCTGTCCTTTTGATTTTGGGTGACTGACCTTCCCCATGGTGAATATACCTCACCGGTGTTGCTGTAACAGCACCCACCCCCATACCTGTCTACTGCTTGGCTGAAAATTGGACTACAAGGCTGAATTCCTTTCAAGACCTGAAGGGTGGTCTCAGGTTTTCCAGTTTCTTTCTGACCAGTAAGCCTGGTCTTTTATTATTATTATTATTAATCATCATCATTTTGAGTTTTGTTCCACATTTTCTCCCACTCCACTCTATCCAGAACCTTCTAATGTGATCTCTTTCAGAGCCTTTGCTAGTGGTAACCAGACACCATGTAGTTCTGGTCTCAAAGTCACGGCGACTGATGTTCACCTGTTCCATTAGTCCGTTGAACTAATTGATTCCAAGCATCTTCTGTTGTTATCACACGTCTTTCTTCCTCACATGGTGAGATCAGTACGTACAACTGAGATGACTGATCCCACGTCTTGTTTAGAAATAAATTTTCTACATCTAAAGGAACAAATATATTTTCATATTCTGAATATTTTTATAGATTTTTAAATCAATTTGGCTTTTTAATTCTCCTGGAATTTATTTTTATAAATAATATGGTGTCAATAAGGTTCAGCGGAGAATCAATGGCATGCTCAAAATCAGGTACCAAAGGAAGAGTTTAATAAAGAGTGTCTTTACAATGGTTTGGGCAAAATAACAGTGTGGAGAGTAATCTTTACCATCACAAGCCTGAAAGAGCAAGAGCAGGGGACTCAGAGGACAAGTAGGGAGGACCACCTTCTAGGAGTAGAGACCTTTGATTAAGGGAGGCAGGAGGGCCCCAACCACACCTCACTCCCTTCCTTCTATTGGTTCTCCCCTTGGATCAGCTCTAACTGTGAGTACAATAGATTCCACTGGTATAGTCCAAATAGACTGCATCTCAGGCAAAGTTTAGGTACAGAAAGGTAGAGAAGGTATTTAGAAAACAAACCAAAGATAGCCATCACAGATGTGAAATGGAAATCTACTTATTTTCCCACAAATGGATAGATTGTTGTTGTTGTTAAGTGCTATCAAGTTGATTCTGACCCATAGTGACCCTGTATAGGGTTTCTGAGGAGCAGCTGATGAACTTGAATCGCCGACCTTACAGATCAAACTGACTTTGCAATCCAGCACGTTAACCCACAGCGCCACACCAGGACTCCAAAATGGATAGATATTTGTCCCAAATCCGTCTGAATGGTCTATCCTTTCTCTTTTGTTGTTGCTGTTAAGTGCCATCGAGTCGGTTCCGACCCATAGCGACCCTGTACAGGGTTTCCAAGGTTGTAAATCTTTACGGGAGCAGAACGCTTCATCTTTCTCCAGCGGAGCGGCTGGTAATTTTGAACTGCTGACCTTAAGGTTCACAGCCTGATTCATAACCACTATGCTACCAGAACTCCTTTCTCTAGTGATTTAAAATGCCAGTTTATCAAGTGAAACATTTCCATACAGGTCTTTTCTGTGACGTTGATCTATTTATCTATCCCTGTATAAAATCCGCAGCACTGTATAATTTTATATTATTTTTGGCAGCAAGTCATCCTTCATTAATCTTTATGTTCATGGCCATTGAAGCAGATTCACAATTCCAGATGAATCATAGAATAAGTTTGTCAAGTTCCATAGAAACTTATATTAGGATTTTGAATGATATTGCTCTGAGTTCATGTGGGGAAAGTTAGTATCCTTACACTATGTCTTCCCAGTCAGACACATGGAATGTTGCTGTTGTTAAGTACCACCAAGTTGGTTCAGATCCATAGTTACCCTGTATAGAGTTTCTGTGGAGCAACTGGTAAGCTCAAACCACCAACCATGGGGTTCAAACCAACTTTACAGTCCAGTGCATTAACACACAGTGCCACAATGTGAAATATCACTCTATTTATTCACACCTTTTATGCCCTTCAGTGAAGTAAGGTAACTTTTTCCTTTAGATTTCCACATTCCTGTATGACTTTTTCTCTCTGTATAAATTTCAGTTTTATACTTTTTGTGAGTGGGGTTTTTTCAGCCAGTATGCTTTCTAATCATTGAATTGCTTGTGTTTAGGAAAGCTATTAATTTTTGTACCTGTGTTTGAATCTGAACACTGTTGAAGTCTCTTAATGGTTCTAGAAGCTTGTTCTTTTAGTCTTTTGGAATAATGATGTAGATAATCATATCATCTGAAATAATGAATATGTATACCTTTTATCTCTTTGTCATGTTTTAATTCACTTTCTAGCAGTGGACTTTATGCTTATTCATGATTTTTAATGGGAATGATATTATATTTCACTTTTCAGCCTAATATGAGAGGACTTCAAAAAGTGCAAGGAAAGAGAGATTTAAAACATAATGGAATTTCCCCACAAACTTTTAAGTCATTGTATGTGGTGCTGGTATCAAAATGATGACTTTAATCAAGTTGAGGAAGACTCCAGCTATTTGAGGAAAATTATTTCTTTTTCATGTTGGAAAAGAAAGTAACCAATCATTCAACCCACTCAACAACCAACAAACATCCCATGGGCACCTACCATTGGCCCAGAATATGTAGACCCTGAGAAAGACTCAAGGTATGAAGAATAATCCTGACTTTCAAGTTACTTTTGGTCTAGTTGAGGTGTAAATAAAAGCACATATATAGGTGGTTGTGGTGGTTGTGTGCCACCAAGTCTGTTTCAACTCATAGCAACCCTGTATAGGGTTTCCGAGGCTGTAAATCTTTATGGGAGCAGGAAGCCTTATCTTTCTCCAGCAGAGTGACAGGTAGATTTGAACTGCTGACCTTGCAGTTAGCAGCCCAGCTTGCAATCCACGAAGCTACCAGGGCTCCTTAAAAGCACATATATTACAGTTAGTAAATCTAAGACAGACATAAGATGGGAAGAATTAGATCATGATTAGAATTGAAGAGGAGATGAATAAGGAGTAGACTAATAAGAGCTCCGTGGGAAGGTTAGTGATTGAAATCAGGAGTTGACTTTGGATAAATGGACATAAGGAAAGAGGTTATTGCAGGTAAAGGAGATGAAGGGACTGCTAACTAAAGTGAAAGCTTAGAGGTGAGAGTAAATATGGCAGACCTGGGAGACAGTAACAAACAGATTTAGCAAGATTAGAAGGTCATTAGGAGCCAAATGCTGGCACAAAACCACAGACAGTTTCCAATACCAGGATAGAGATTGAACTTGATTTAAGAGGAATCAGGAAGCTGTTGTTGGTGCCATCGAGTCGATTCTAACTCATCAACCCCGTATAGGGTTTCCAAGGTTTGAACTACTGACCTTGTGATTAGCAGTCTAGTGCTTATCCTACATAGCCACACCCGGACTCCAGGACTTCATTGTTGTTGTTGTTAAGTGCCATTGAGTCAGTTCTGACTCATAGCGACCCTGTTGTATAGGGCTTCTGAGGAGCAGCTGGTGAGTTTGAACTGCTAAATCTGGTTTGAGGTCGTTATTAAGTAGTCAACTGGGAATTTGCTAAAAAGTTTGTAAGGACACTGAAGTCTAGCAGCAAAGCTCAGGACAGGTGAGAAGTGGAAACCAACTTTGTCACAGAGCCCTCACTATCAAAAATAAGCATCTGTGTTGTGGTGTGTGGATAATATTTCCAGGGAAAGGCAGCCTGGTAGAAGAAGCTACCGAGTTTGCTGAATGTCTATAGATGATGGTTCTGAAGCCTGCGTGGTTGGTTGTGTTCCTTTGTCCAGAAGGCCTGAGAAGGGAAACATAGAGCAATTATGACCTTCCTTTTTGCACAACCCTGATCCCATTTTCATTTTCTATTGTGTGCAAAGATTGGAGCATTTCTTAATTACATGCCTTTCAGTCAGCCCTCCCTCTAGCCTTCCCCCTACCAAAGAATGACCCAGCACTTACTGTTTCTCTTCTACCCTACAGTCTGCAAGACATTAGAACCAAATGTTGTTGTAATTAAGTGCCATCAGTTGAGTCGATCCCGACCCATAGCGACCCTGTATAGGGTTTCCACGGAGCAGCTGGTGAGCTTGAACCACCGACCCTGCAGTTCAAACGACTTTGCAGTCCGACACATTAACCCACAGCACCACACCAGGATGCCAAATAGCAACTGATTAAAAACTGAGCCCTTGTGAATAGAGGTGGGTGTTTATAGACCCCCACTTGAGGAAAGACCAGCCCTCTTAATTCTGACAAAAATGTTGACCCCTGGAGTGATCCTCTGTTTCTGTGCATTTATGCATTTGTTATCTTTGGGTAACTTTCTGACATCCACTTGTCCCTCCCTGGGACAGTCTGAATGTGGGTAGTGCTTCTGAGAGGACAGTCATTTAATGACCCATTTGGGGAATTCAATCTTAGGAAATAATGATTAGTTACAGGCAATCATAATAGCAAAGCACTGTTCTAAGTATATTAAAAATGCTTATTTAATCTACACAGCCACCTTAAGAAGCAGATATGTCACAGAGAGGTTAAGTAACTTGTCTGAGGTCACAGAGTAGTGACAGAATTGGGGTTTGAACAGATGTAGCTGAACTCCAGAATCTGTGATCTTAATCCTGTATTCTACCATCTCAAACTGGTGCAGCTGGAGTCAGATTGAACTCTAACCTCTCCCTGTCTCCTGGTATTATTAGTTGCTAGTCCTGTCAGTCAGGCTTCTAAGCGTCTCTTCCATCTATTGCTTTCCATTCTCTGCCTCATCACAGACACTGTCATTTCTTGCTTTCCTAATTGACTACCCTGGTTCCTTGCCATCTGATCCTTCCTCATTCTGGTGTGTGATATGCTGTCCTCAAACACAGCTGAGTCTCACCACTTACCTAACAAACCTGAATGAGCTTCCCATCACCTCCAAGAAAAAGTAAAAAATCCCAGTGAGGACACGTAAATCTCTCACGCCTCTCACCAGATTCTCTCTATTCGTGTCCGCTCGCTTTCTTGGCAATGTTGATTCAACACTTCTTTTTGATACAGGCTGTCTTCGAGGATATCTCAGTCTAGGGTGAAACCCAAAACAGTCCTTTCTCTGCAATCCTGAAATCCTAAAAGCTCCCCAAATCAAAAGGTTTTTGCTACTTACTTAGGGCCAAAATCTACCTTTAGCTAACTTGAAACTATTTTCAGCTGCTAACCGAAAGGTGGGCAGTTCAGACCCACCCAGTGGCTCCATGGAATAAAGACTTGGCAATCTACTTCCGTAAAGATCACAGTATAGAAAATTTCATGGGGGCAGTTATAATCATTTTGAGGACACCTAACAATAACAACAGTGTAAATAATTTAGTGTAACTATTTAACTATTTTTTTGGGGGGGGGGGTTTGGATATCACTTTTTTTAATGTTTTATTGTGAATTATGTGATAGTTTACATGGAAGAACATTAGTTTTACATGGGAGAACATTAGTTTTACATTCATTCTATCGTATATTGTCTCTCATTGCCATGGTTACAATCCCTTCCATGCAATCTCCCCCCACCCCCCATACCCTCCAGGTCTTCAGCACACAGTCGCTCTCCCTCTCTGGATCTAGAGTCTCCAGCTGCTCCATCGCTCCATGTCATCATCTCTGGCTCCATTTCAGGCATCACTGCTGCTTCTCTGGGTAGGGTCCCGCTCTCTGCTCTTCTCCCTTGATGGTCCTAGGGACCTCCGCTCCTAGACTGAAAAGTTAATCACTCCCCTCCTTGCTATAAAACATCTACCTTTACATTTCCAACCCTTAATTTAGTGTAACTATTAATGTGTTTAATTATGAGAGTCATAGCATGGCATTGTAGGATAAGCACTGGACTGCTAACCAAAATACTGGTAGTTCAAACCCACTAGCCACTCCTCAGAAACCCTATACAGGGTCACTATGAGTCAGAACCAACTCAATGACACTCAACAACAATAACTCCATAATTCAAAACCAGTTGTCAGCAGTACATCGATAGAGAACTGACAGATATTTAAGCCAGATTCAGAAGAGGAAGTAGAACTACATGAATAAGAATGTGCAGCATTAGGATTGGAGGGATGCTTATACACAACCTGTGCAATATACAAATGGCACAATCTTGCTTGCTGAAAAAGAAGAGAACTTGAAGAATTAACTGATGAAGATCAAAGACTGCAGCCTTAAATATGGATTATACCTCAAAATAAATAAAATGAAAGTCTTCATAACAGCAACATTATGAGATAGTATTGAAGTTGTTCATTTCATTTTACTTGGATCCACAATCAATACCCATAGACGTAACAAGTAAAGAAATCAAACAACATATTGCATTGGGCAAATAAGATGCAAAAGACGTCTTAACAGTGTTTAAAACAAAGATGTCACCTTGAGGATTAAGGTGCCCCTGACCCAAACCAGGATATTTTAATTCGCCTCATATGCATATGAGAACTGGACAAAGAAGGAAGATGGAAGAAAACATTGATGCCTTTGAATTAGGGTGTTGGTGAAGAATATTGAATGCATCACGGACTGTCAGAAGAATGAACAAATCAGTATTGGAAGAATTAAAGAAAAACACTCCTTAGAAGTGAGGATAGCAAGACTTTGTCTCATATACTTTGGACGTATTGTCAGTAGGGCTAGTCCCTGCAGAAGGACATCATGTTTAGTAAATTGAAGAAAACCTTCAATGAAATGGGTTGACAGACACTGTGTCTGCAACAATGGGCTTGAACATAGGAATGATTGTGAGAATGTTTCAGGATGGGCTTGATGGCACTTAATAACCTTAGACCTGATGGGGGTGTTACAAAATATCTAGAAATTGCACTATACTATCTTTTTGGAATCCAAATATATTCAGAATTCTGAAACACACATGACTTCAAGGGTTTCAGATAAGGGATCCCGGTATGTCCATGCAACCCAGCATGGAAAGTTTGATAATGGGAGCATCCATCATTCAGGGTGGTAGAGTAGTGTAGAGAGTCAGTCTTCCAGCAGGACTGGATTTCACACAAATGTTAAAAGGAAGCAATTCTAAACACTCCAATTAAAAATTAGCAAAGGACATAAATATATTTCATCAAAGAAAAAATACAAATGGCAAACAAACACATGAAAACATGCTCCACATCATTAGTCATTGTTGTTGTTTAGTGCTGTTGAGTCTGTACTGACTCACAGTGACTCTGTATAGGATTCCCAAGGAGCTGGTGGATTTGAATCACCAACTTCATGGTTAGCAATCCGGTGCTTATCCTTCAGTGCCACAACAGGATTCCATTAATCGTTGTTGTTGTTGTTAAGTGCTGTCGAGTCAGTTCTGATTCACAGCAACTCTGTATAGGGTTTCCAAGGAGTGGCTGGTGAGTTTGAACCACCAACCTTGTGGTTCAAA
>NW_006408601.1:3239245-3240200 GCF_000296735.1 Chrysochloris asiatica
TGAACCACCAACCTTGCAGTTCAAATGGCTTTGCAGTCTGGCACATTAACCCACAGCACCACACCAGGACTCCCCATTAATCATTAGGGAAATGCAAATCAATACAGATGCAAATCAAAATCATGATATACCACTTTGTACCCACCAAGATGGCTATTCCACCACTTGTCTGTCATTTTGTTGTGCTGTGGTAGCTTGTGTGTTGCTGTGATGCTGGAAGCTATGCCACTGGTATTTTAAATACCAACACAGTCACCCATCATGGCCAGGTTTCAGCAGAGCTTACAGACTAAGACAGACTAGGAAGAAGGAGAGGTGGACCACTTCTGAATGCTTAGTCCCTGAAAACCTTATGAATAGCAGTGGAACATTGTCTGATATTGTGCTGGAAAATGAACCCCTCAGGTTAGAAGGCACTCAGAACATGACAGGGAAAGAGCTGCCTCCTCAAAGTAAAGTTGACCATAATGATGTAAAGTAAGCAAAATTTTTGGACTTTCATTTGCTGATGGGGAGTAACTTAAAATGAGAATAAACAGATTAAAACATACATTAATAATTGGAGCTTATAATGTATGAAGTATGAATCAAAGAAAATTGGAAGTTGTCAAAAGTGAAGTGTAACTCCTAAAGAATAATATCCTTGGCATTAGTGAGCTGAAATGAACCATTGGCTAGTTCAAATCAGATAATCATATGGTTTACTATTCTGAGAATGACAAATTTGCAGCATAGTAAACAAAGCATCTCGGTCATTGTCAAAAGGAGCATCTCAAAATCTATTTTGAAGTTACAATGCTTTCTGAGAAAGGAAACTATCTATACGCCTTCAAGGGTTGACCAGTTAATACCACTATTAATCACATTTATGCACAAACCACTAAATGATGATGAAATTGAAGAATTCTACCAACTTCTTCAGTCTTAAATTGATCAAACATACATTCAATATACA
>NW_006408601.1:3242425-3253985 GCF_000296735.1 Chrysochloris asiatica
AAAAATCACTGTTCCAAAAGGAATTGGTCTGTGGGCATCTGATTACAAGGGGTCAAAGCTGATCAAATGGTCTGCTTATAACTAACTGGTCACTGAAACAATGGTTGGTGTCAGAGCTGGGCTGTGAGAATGTGAAGAGGTACGTCAAATCTGTTGCCAGCGAGTTGATTCTAACTTAGAGCACCCTACAGGACAGAGCAGAACTGCTCCATGGACTTCCAGGAATCAAAATGGAAGCAGACTGCCACAGTTTTCATCTGTGGGGAAGTTGCTGAGTCCAAACCACCCACCTTTTGGTTAGCAGCCAAGTTCTTTAGCCATGGTGCCAGAAGGGCTCCTAAAGCAGTCCAGAGAAATCTAGAGAGTGTATTGATGAGTCTGGGTGATAATGCTATCAGCTCCAGCTTAGGGTGACCTTATGTTCAACAGAACAAACATTGCCAGATCTTGCACCATTTTTTATGATCCTTTGTATGTTTGAGTGTTGTTGCAACCTTTGTGTCAATCCCTCTCATTGGGAGTTTTTCTCATTTTCATCGGCTCTCTACTTTACCCAACATAATGGCCTTTTCTAATAGCTGGGCTTTCTTGATGATGTGTCCAAAGTAAGCAAGTCAAAGTCTCGTCACCCTCACTTTTAAAGAACGTTCTGGTTGTATTTCTTCTAAGCCTAATTTATTGTAAGTAGTTTAACTTTATTGCCAAGCATTATGCTAGGGGTATTGCATTATTTATTTTGCTTCACAAAAGCCCTGTAAGGTCTTTACCATATTATTCCCAATTTGTTGACGAGAAAACTGAGGTTTAGAGAATTTATGTTTAGAGTAGTAAAGGATTTATGTGGTGGAGTTTTAAACGCACTTCTTCCTGGCTAACAAACCCCTGTTGCTAACAACACACTGATAAGTTAATGATAACTGAGCTTGAGCCCCACTTCTACCTTCAGTTGGTCTATGAATAGATGCAGGAGGGAGCCCCTCCTATAAAGGAGAGTAAAGGACTGCTGGGGACTGGGGATGATGTTGCTCCCCAAGAAAGGAAACAAAACATTTAGAAAATTGAAATCAAGCCTAGGGCCATGGCAAGAGAAAGGCTTGTTAACAGAGAGGAGAAATTAGCTAGCACTCACAAAACTTCATAGGGCTCATCAACTCATATTATCTTTGAAGTTAATAATACAGTAAACCCACATGAGATCGACTGTGTGTGTGATTTAGAGGAAATGAGCAGGATGAGGAGGATCTGATGTGGCTAGGGTGAAATTTACCCACAATGTTTCTGGCACAAGGGAACAAGAGGAACCACAGTCTTGTTTTAGGTCTGGGTGGTTTTCATTTGAGGCAGGTTAGGACTTCAGCAACACTAACCAAGAGAGGAAGCCAGGAATCCAAACAAAAGAGGTTGGGAAAACCCAAACCAGCTCAAGTGATTAGTTCTTAGAGAATAATTGGGAGGCCAATACTGTGGCTATAAGAACCAACATGTGGTTGATTCAGGATAATCTAGATACTCTAACATGTACCATCCAACAGGTAGAACCTAGATGCCAGGGACTCTTGACAGACCAATGGTGGCCTGGTTCCAGGGAAACAGTGCAATGACAGCAGAATTTCATTTGGTAGCTGGGGTCTCAGGTGCAGGATCCAGTCTTCAGGGAAGGAAACTGCCCAGAATTCAGCAGAAGTGTAGATTGCAGAAGAGCAGGACCTAGACAGGGCTCCCAGAATAGCAGGAAGCCAGCATTCAGGTGGAAAAGCAGACTGAGCCAACGCCCTAACACCATGGGATGACGGCAGTTTGGTGGCACAAGGGAGTACATGGTCCTCTCCAGTTGAGCACCAAAGCCCAGATCTGTGGTAGTAATAAGACCAGTCCAATCTTCTCCCATTGGTGGAACCGGGATTGTCAATGTATTTATTCCCTGTTCTGATCAGGTTGATCTCAAAACAGCATGTAGTGACCCTGTGGTCATGTTTGACGTAGTGTGATCAAAGGATAGAAACTGAGCTTTGGTCAACATTGAAAAAGTACTGGATGGTATTGTATATAGTTTTTGACCCTAAGAAACTAATCACTGAACTTTGGTAGTATGTGTCTATGTTTGTGTGTGTACTTTATGGTGTTGGTTATTTTTGTTTGTATGTTTTTCTATTTTAATAACGTCATTTGTTCAGGTATCTTTTATGCATGAAATGACATTCACAGGGTATCTTTGTTTCTCAGGGATTGGAATAAAGAGGTGGAAGTCTCTGTTTGTATGAAATCTTTCATTAAATACACACTGACTTCTAATATGTACTATTACCCTCAAAAGATCTTTTTTCTTTTTCAGCCATCACCACTATTTATATCCAAAATCATTTTATCACCCAAAACAGAAATCTCATAATTCTCCATTCTCCCTTCCTCTTAGCTCTTTATAACCACTAATCTACTTTCTGTCTCTATGCATTTGCCTAGTCTAGATATTTCATAAAGTTAGAATCATAAAATATTGATCCTTTTGTGTCTGGCTTACTTCACTTAGCATAATGCTTTCAATTAAAATATTTTCAAAATTCATCCATGTCATAGCATGTATCAAAAGTTTATTTCCCTTTAATACTCCATTGCATAGAATTTTCTCCATTTTGTTTATCCAGTCTTCTATTAATGGACACTTTAGTTGTTCCCACCTTCTGTCTATTGTGAATAACGCTGAAACAATTATTGTTGAACACATATCTGTTTGAATCAGTATATATAAATATATATATAAAAAATTAGCCCCAATAGACACATTATGCCACCCTTGAACCTCATCTGTTCTTAGGTCTTTAAGATCATCCCAGAGAAGACTGCAATGACTCTGGAATAAGAGTCGAAAAGAACAAAGAAATGGCTTCATACCTACTTTGTGCTTCAGGGTCATGAAGCAAGTGTGGAAAAGCTTGGTATATTTTATCATGTCATTAAAATGGCTAGATTAGGAATTTTACACTCCATATCTATGCATTTGGAGTCCTTGTGTGGTGTTGTGGGTTAATGAGCTATACTGCAAAGTCAGTTGGAACTGCCAGGTTGGTGGTTCAAGCTCAGCAGTCTCTCCTTGGAAACCATATAAAAAATTGCTGTGGGTCAGAACTGACTCGACAGCACTTAACAACAACAATGTGATGCATATGAGTTATGGGGTTAGAGGAGAATATTAAAAGTCCCATAGACTGCCTAAAGAATAAACCAATCTGAGTTAGAAGAAGTACAGCCAGAATCTCCTTGGAAGTCAGGATTTTGTCTCTCATGCCTCAGACATATTGTCAGGAGGGACCAATCCCTGAAGAAGGATATCATTCATGGTAAAGTGGAGGGTCAGAGAAAAAAAGGAAGACCCCCCAATGAGATGGATTGGCACAGTGGCAGCAGCAATGGGCTCAAGCGTAGCAGCAATTGTGACGTTGGTGCAGGACCAGGCAGTGGTTCATTCTGTTGTGCAGAGGGTCGTTATGAGTCAGTACCAACTCCATGGCACCTAACAACAACAACAATATGTGATGAATGTCACATAGTCATATACCTGGGCATTAGTCACTTGATTTGGAAGAAGCAAGAGCTGGAATCCCACTGAAGATGCAAATTATGCCCCCAAATGAGCAGAGGATCCTCCATCCTTCTATAAATGCCACCAAATCTAATTACCATCCTGCCACCACTCATTTTCAACTATTACAGAGCTGACCCAGAATCATTTGCCTCGCTGCGAGCCTGCTTGCCAAAGAACATACCCAAAGTAAAGTTAGTGAAGTAATGAGGTTACCTAAGAAGAAATTCCCCCTTTTCCTTCATGATTAATTATTGCAGGCTGATTTCTACTATGTTTTTCCTTGGGCTTTTCCCTAACATTTCACACTTAGCCCCTGGAAGGAGGAAAAACAGAGGAGAAAAACGCCTTTATTTCTTAGTTCTATGCTATTCATAAATGAAAATCATTGTTAATTTAGGAGTTTGACAGCTGTGGTGCATTTGTAAGTCCAGAGCAGCTGTCATCAGCACTCTGGTTTATTTTTCAAGCAGATGTTTAATTTGACTTTAGTGCTATTGCTAGTTTTTTTAAAGGGAAAGAGAGGGGGAAGCAGAAATAGAAATAATCATTATATCCATCATTTGGTTTTCTTTCAAAACATAAATCGGCATGATTAACGATGACATCAGAATTGCTCTAATTGCAGTTTTGGGTGCAGAGCCGTTTAGCTATCATCTCCTACATGATCCAAAGACCATCCCCACTCCCTCCCTCTAAACTCAGAGGCTGTTTTAGGGTAATTACACCTAGACTCTAAGCAATCCTTCCAGAAAAACCTTTTAGAGCAGAGCAAAATTGGGAGTGGTGAACGATGGCTCCTGGGCTGCAACCCCAGGTGAAATTTGCAGCCATGAGTCTTGTATCATGGCTGGGAAATCAGCAAGAACAAATAGAAGGAACCCTTCCAATGGTAACCGGGTCTCACTCACTCTTATATATCTACTGTGCTCAGGCAGCCTCAGGCAGCCTCAGGCAGCTGGATTCATGCATGCTCACAGTGTGCAAATCAGTCTCAATGTATAAAATTAAACACATCTGTGGCTCCATGTAGAAATCTGATGAGTCAGTAGGTACTTGAACAGGCCACTGTTCCAGTCCACATCACTTAGAGGAATCTTCTTTCACACCAGTTGTGTTGCTAGGTAAACCCACTTCCCGGGTCTGATTTCTCTATCCTTGCAGTTTTGTTGCTGTGTTATTGGCTTTTGGCTGTCTCACTTGGCTCCTACTTCTTTTTAGTGTCTATCCATTGTCCAATCATTGACTTGCAGTGCCTCTTTGACAGTGCCTCTGTAGTGTTGTGCTCTGTGCACATCTTTCCTCTTGTCTCTCCGTGCATTGAGATGGAAAACTCACCTTGCTTTCTCCCTCGGTTGACAGTGGTGATATATGTCATGCTGAAGAAGTATCCACCCAAAGGAAACATTTGCGAGTATCCTGGAGCTTGTCTCTTAATTCATAGTTCGGTAGCAGTGACATGATCCACATCCTCACCCAATTAGTACTAGAGGCAACAGAAAAGCAAATAAACAAAAACAGTTGCTACTGAGCCAATTGCAACTCATGGTGATTCCTTATGTTACAGAGTAGAAACTGCATTCTGTAGCATTTGAAAAGCTGCGAGTTTTCAGAAATAGATTGCCAGACCTTTTTTCTAAGTCACCTCTGGACTGATTCAGGCACCAGCCTTTCAGTTAATAGTCAAGTGCTTAACCATTTCGGTCACCTAGGGATTCCTAAAGACAGCTGAGGACTCTCTAAAAAGAACCAACGATGTGGACTCTGAGGAGCAAATCCAACTCCACAAAGTGCCACCCCTTATCCTTCTCTATGCAGAGTATTCTTTACAGATTGTTTTATCACAAATCAACTTCTGCTTAACTATTCCTGCCAGGTTGACTTCCCAAGAATTAAGGGATTATTAACAATCAGTTGCTGTTGAGTCAACTTTGACTCATGGTGACCCTATGTGTGTCAGAATAGAACTGTGTGCCATAGAGTTTCCAATAGCTGATTATTTGGAAGTAGATCATCAGGGCTTTCTTCTGAATTGCCTCTGGGTGGACTTGAACCTTAAACTTTTAGATCAGTGACTCAGCATATTAACCATAAGTACTCAACCACAAGGTCGGTTTGAACTACAAGGTTGGTGGTTCAAACTCACCAACTGCTCCTTGGAAAACCTACACAGGGTTTGCGCTTAGTCGGGACCAATTTGACAGCACTTAACAATAACAACAACAATCACCCAGGGGCACCAGGGAATTATTACATATACCAAAACAAGAAAACCAAAATCACAGCCATTGCTGCCCACCTAATCATCCACCATAGAGTTTAGTCTATGGATTAAGTTGCTAGGTGACTGCTCCTCCCAGCTCGTAATATCCTACATCACAGCTACCCACCCATCCCATTGCCATCCAGTCACTTCTGACTCATAGTAACCCTGGATAGGGTTTCCAAGGCTATAAATCTATACAGGAGCAGAAAGCCCCATCTGTCTCCCATAAAGCAGCTGGTGGGTTTCAACTGCCAACCTTGTGGTTAGCAGTCTAGTGCTTATCCTACAGTTCCACATCACAGGTAAAGCCAATTATAACATAGAAAGACTTTGTTGATAGACTTTGTTGGAAGTGTCAGAAGATAATTAAAACACAAAGACCCTTCAGAACTGGATTCTGGCTGCTCTCAGGGCCCACAAGCACAAGCCCATCCTAGGGAGTTCTCTGCTGTCCCTGTTTCATACTTGGTGGACACCAAGCTCCCTGTGTAACTAGTTTCCTTCCCTTCCAAAAGAATGCCACTGTAGACATCCCCATCCACCCACAGTCATCAATCAGTTCTGACTCAGAGCAGACAGCCTCCTCTTTTTCCCACAGAACAGCTGATGGATTCCAATTGCTGACCTTGCAGTTAACAGCCCAGCACATAACTCACTATGCCACCAGGAGTCTTTGTAGATGCCTCACTTGCCTCAGATTCCAGACCTAACTTATCTCCAGACCAGCTTGTTTAAGAAGGGAGACTCACAGATCAAGCTGCCTAAGTGAATTTTGACTCCACCACTTATGATTGAGGCAAGTCATTTTAAGCTTTGAGGGTCTCGAATGTTTCCATTATAAAATAGAGATAATTAGAGTTCCTAGGAGTCCTGGTATAATGCTGTGGGGTAATGCACTGAACCACAAGCCCGGTTTGAACCACAAGGTTGGCGATTCAAACTCACCAGCCTTTCCTTGGAAACTCTAGACAGGGTTGCTGTGAGTTGGACTCGATGGCACTTAACAACAACAATAATATGTACCCCATTGGGCTGCTATGAGGTCCAAATGAGTTACACATAAAGTGCTTGGAATAGTGTATGGCACTTGTTCTTGTTGTTGTTAAGTGACTTCAAGTCTCAGTTCTGAGTCAGAGTGACCCCTGCATAGGGTTTCAGAGGAGCAACTGGTGACTGAACCACCAACCTTGTGGTTCAAACCGACTTTGTGGTCCAGTGCATTACCCTACAGTGCCATATCAGGACTCCATGTGGCATTTAGTAGGCTCTACATAGGATTACATGGAGACTGGTGGCATGGTAGTTAAGTGCTTGGCTGCTAACCTACGGATTGGCTATTCAAACTCACCAGCTGCTCTGTGGGAAAAAGATGTGGCAGTCTGTTTGGATAAAGATTATAGCCTTTGAAATTGCCTATGAGGCAGTTCTACTTTGTCCTATAAAGTCAAACTGAATCAGAATAAACTCAAAAGCAGAGCTTGGTTTTTAGCTTGGTTTATATTATTGTTGTTGTTTTCAAAACAAAGTCGTTCACCCCATAGAAATTTCAGTTTCTCACATTTAAAACAAAAAATAGAAGTTTTTAAAAGGTAGTTTTTCTGGCTTCAAAAATTATGAAGTTCTAGTCTCCACTGGGTCTCTTTTCCTTTGGTTTGCTTGCTCCTTGACAATTTCCATAAAGAATATGAAGTGCTGTCAAGAAAAACCCAAAATGAAATACTCATGCTGCATTTTAAAAAGCAGGACCAGGGAAAATTAAAATGTAATGTCAATCCAGGAGGGAAGGCAAACACAAATCTACATGGGTAGTAAGTTCCCATGGAGTCCTGATGTGGTGCTGTAGGATAAACACTGGACCACAAGATCAGATTGAACCTCAAGGTCAGCGAATCAAGCTCACCCACCGCTGCTTAGAAACCCTATACAAGGTCACTAATGGAACTAACTTGATAGCACTTAACAACAACAATGAATAAGTTACCATGAAGTTGTAAGAGTGAAATTTCAATCCATTCAATAAATGGAAAACCCTTGGCCATCTGATACAAATGTTACTGTTGTTGTTAGGTGTCATCGAATCAGTACAACTCATAGCGACCCTATGCACAACAGAACGAAGCACTGCTCACTCTTCATTTCCATGTGTATAATAGTCTCTTGGAGTCCTGGTATGGTGCTGTAGGTTAATGCACAAGACTGCAAAGCCATTTGAACTGCAAGGTAGGCAGTTCAAGCTCACCAGGTGCTTGCTCCTCAGAAACCCTATACAGGAATTGACTCGATGGCACTTAACAACAACAACAATCATATCTTATGGGGTCTAAAGAAGGTATTTGAAATGAACAAATCATTGAGTTTGCAGAATTCTATCATGCAATCTCCAGCATCATTTCTATCACCAAGGCCATATTTCCCAACTATTGAGGCTTCCTCTTTGTTCCCAACCTTTGCATTCCAATCACCACTAATGATCAATACATTTTGATTGCATGTTTGATCAATTTCAGATTGAAGAAGTTGGTATAATTCTTCTATTTCTTCTTTACTGGATTTAGTGGTTGGTGCATAAATTTAATAGTGGTATTAACTTATCCTCCCTGCATGGATATTACCCTATCACAGAATGCCATTGTACCTCATGAATGATCTGGATGTGTTCTTTTTGACAATGAAAGCAACACGATTCCTCTTTAATCTGTCACTCTGGCATAGTAAACCATGTGGTTGTCAGATTCAAAATGGCCAATACCAGTCCATTTCAGCTCACTAATGCCTAAGATATCGATGTTTATGTGTTCCATTGCATTTTTGACAGTTTCCAATTTTCCTAGATTCATACTTTGTACATTTCATGTTCTGATTATTAATGGATGTTTACAGCTGTTTCTCTTCATTTTGAGTTGTGCCCCATCAGCAAATGAAGGTCCTGCAGGCTTTACTCCCAAGGGCTTTATTCTATTTGCATCATCATGGGTCAACTCTACTCTGAGGAGGCAGCTCTTCCCCAGTCACATTTTTAGTGCCTTCCAACATGAGGGGCTCATTTTCCAGCACTAGATCTGACAGTGTTTCTCTGCTATTCATAAGGTTTTCAGTGACTAAATATTTGAAAGTAGTTTGTCACTCCTTCTTCCTAGTCTGTCTTCGTCTGGAAGCTCATCTGAAACCTGTCCGTCATGGGTGACCCTGCTGGTATTTAAAATACCGATGGCATAGCTTTCAGAATCACAGCAACTCACAAGCCACCACAGTACGACAAACTGACAGACAAGTGTTGGTCTGATATAAATACACAGGTAAAATAGACAATTAGTTGAATAACTGGAAACCTGGATAAGAACAGAAGATTTTTGTAATATCAAAGTACCTGTTTTCAAAATACTTAATAACTACAAAGGAGAAAACAAGAACTTTGGGGTGGGAAAGTCTGGTATACAGTAATAGGACAAATCTAAGCTTAAATGCAGTAAGGACACCACATCACTTGTATGGTATTCTTGCTCAAACATCTTGCAGAATAACTGACATACTCTTCCTAAGTTTCAGTCATAAAACTCAAAGCAAGACTGAGCAGCACTATTATTCAAAACTAGATCATTTAGCTATAAAAGAATGATTGTCAAAATGTAAATGGGGACTGAGTCCTGGTGTGGTGCTGTGGACTAATGCACTGCACTGCAAAGTCAGTTTGAAGGGTCGCTATGGTTTGGAACTAACTGAATGGCACTTAGCAGCAGGAACTAAGTATCAATGTTAATTTCCTAAGCATGATGACAGTTGTTGTTGTCATGTGCCGTGGAGTCGGTTCCGACTCATAGCGACCCTGTACAGGGTTTCTGAGGCTGTTAATCTTTACGGGAGCAGAACGCCTCATCTTTCTCCCCCCAAACTGCTGACCTTAAGGTTCACAGCCCGATTCATAACCACTACCTACCAGAGATCCTTAGTCCTGCTTATGTAGGAGAACACTGTTGTTTGTAGAAAATGCATACTGAAGTAGTTGAGGTGATCTGGCATCATGTCAGTAATTTAAACAAAGTGATTTATATTGATTGTCCTTGCAATATTTCTGTAAGGTGGAAATTAAATTAAAAAGACTCAATCCAGAGGCAGTGGTGGGAGGCAAGTGTAAGGGAAAAGAGGACTGTATTTGCATATCCCTTTCCATTTCTTTCTTCTTTTTACCTTTCTTCCTGTCTGCTTCCTCACAGCAGTTTGGGCTAAGATTTGGATTAACAAACATTGGGTCCTTTAGAAAAGACAGGCAAGGGCTCACCAGGCCTGAAAGACTAGGCTGATTATACCTGTTTATTGATCTCTTCCTCTCAACACGCTGCACTTGGCATCCCTGTTCCATATCAGGTGCCAAGCCACACACCAAGGATACAGGACACAGTCCCTGCCTACAAGGAACTCTCAGAATGATGGGAAATAGGCCAATAGGCAGAACCTACCTGATAGAAAAGCATTATTGCAGGAGAAGCACAGAGGTGGGGCAGGCAGGTGGTGGAGAAAGTACAAAGCTGACAGGAAGCAATGGTGATTGCTGCTAGGAGAGAAGAGGCAGGGGGACAGAATCAGAACCTGGGGCCTGTGCTGGACCTGGTGAAGGATGAACGGAGCCATTCATCATGGGAGTGGGCCGCATAGGGTCAAAACAAAAAAGGGTTGAGGACCAGGTCCCAAAGGGCCTCAGTGGGAAAGGCTGTCACAAAGGTAGAACCTGGGAACAAATGGGGGGTCCGAGCAGTTCAGGATGGAAACTGAGGAAGGCAAAGGCAGAAGAGGCTGTTGGTATGTGATGTCATAGGAAGAACTTAGCCTCAGGCATGAAGGAATATCAACAAGTTTTTATTCTCCCCAAACCCCACTAGCCCACAGGACCCAATCTTTCATTTGACAAGCCTTCAGTGAGCACCTGCTATGTGCCAGGCTTGTGCTAGGTATGGAGGAGGGGAGAAGAGAGAAGGAAGCAGAAGGACCAGAACATGAATATTCATCTGAGCACTTGAAATGCCAAGGCCTCTTTGGAACTAGGCTGCTGTTTCCATTTTCACTTTAGCCCCTGGAACAAAGCCAGGAAATGACAGAGAGTTAAGGGGTGGGGGGTGGGGTGGGGGAGGGAGTTGCTGCTGCAGTCATCTCTGAAACAACTCTTTACAGAAAAGTTTAATTATTCCTCCGCAGACAGGGGAAGCCTCCTTCTCCGCTTTTCTCTGGCAATCACTGCAGACTCTGAGAATCCCATTTTTCATGATGGTTCTTATGTTGGCTCTGATCTCAGAGCAGGTCAGGTTTGGAGTTCTGGATCTCCCCATTTTTAATCTGGTGACAGGACATAATAAGTGTTCCTTGATACATATTTTCAAAGTAGCTCACGGTTTATTTTGTACCTTCCCACTTTACCTCCCAACTACTCTTGCAAGGGAAATAAGGGCTCAGAGGTTTGAACTGGATCACACTGATTCTGAGTATAGCAATCAAGTTAGAACCCTGGTCTCCACCACCATCGTCAAAACAGAAAAGATTTACTGTGCTTTTACACATTTTCTTTTTGATGATCAGAATCTACTGTTTAACGGCAGGAACACCTATATGCTATCTTTGCTCAGTGGTTATAATTTGGGATTCCTTGTAACTTGGGAGGTAGGACAGGCCAATGGATAAAGTGTTGGATTGTAGACTTCCCACTGGGTTCCTAATTCTGTGTCCACCTC
>NW_006408601.1:3255721-3263506 GCF_000296735.1 Chrysochloris asiatica
GCAGAGATGATGAAGTGGAGAGATGGAGCAGCTGGGGACTCAGGACCCAGGGAGGAAGAGAGGCTGTGTGCTAACAACCACGGGGGGAGAGGGGGCAGGCTTATAGGATGTACCCTTTCGTTGATTGGTGATGAGTGTAACCATGCCAATGAAACAATATACGATAGGATGAATGTAAAACTGATATTCTCCCCTGTAAACTGTCACATAATTCACAATAAAACTTTAAAAAAGATATCCAGGGAGGAAGTGGGAAAAGTGATATTACATTGAGGGGAAATGAAATGAAACAAAACATGTGTGGATTATTGAATGTAAAACTGATGAACTGTTTTGTAAACCTTCACTAAATTTACGATAAAAAACTGTTGTTTTTTTAATTGATCAAGTTAAAGTTGATTCTTGTTTATTCATGGTTGTTGTTGTTGTTGTAAAGTGCCAACGAGTCAGTTCTGGCTCTGTATTGGGTTTCCAAGGAGTGCCTGGTGAGCTTGAACTGCCTACTTTAGGGATCAAACCGACTTTGCAGTCCAGTGCATTAACTCACAGAGCCACACCAGGACTCCTGTTACTCATGGTAATGGTATTTTATAAAGTGGCCATGAGCACTGAATTAACACATGCTGAATCACTGTTACTAAGGGAAACATAGGATTAGGTTCCTATGAGTTTGGTCACAGCATGTTCGTCAACTGATCACCTTATTGGATGGATATTGTTGCTTCATCAACATTGAGCCCACGGCCAACTGCACTGGAACTCCTGCCTAAAGCAGTTTATCTAACACATGTATTTTCTCCAGAAGACAAATCACAGCCGGCTTAGGAAAACTAGAAACACTCCACCACTCTGTTTGGGGTCCATTTAAACGACAAAATAACCCACAAAAAAGCACAACAATGTAAAAAACGTGGCGCTAAAGAGACTTCATAAAGAATACTTACTTAGAGTGTGAGAGCTGAAACAAGAAGGCAGCGCATCTCTGTGATCCATCTCAGCTGGGAATGTGTGCGCTGAGGAAATTTTTTTGCTGCTCTACACATGTCCTGAATGACTATGAAAGTGGCATGAGATTGATTTGGGGGTTATAAATAAATGTTAACAGTTGAGTGAATTCATAAATATGGATCCATCCTTCCATGCTTCTGTTTTTATCATCTGTAAAAGGAGAAGATAATAGTACCTACCTGGTGTAGCACTGTAGGATAAGACTGGTTTTAACTGCAGGGTTGTCAGTTCAAACTCACCAGCGGCTCCTTCAGAAACCCTACACAGGGTTGCTGTGAGTTGAAACTGACTCAACGGCACTTACCACCACCACCAACCTCATAGACAAGAGAATTATACAAAATAATCTATGCCAGTGACTATCCTTGCTGTACATTCGAATCACTGAAGCAGCTTTCTACAATCACCCTACTCCCAGAAGCTTTAATCTCATTGGTCTGGGATGGAATCAGGGTACCAATACTTTCTTATGTAATAGTATTTTGGGGAAAATATTAAAGCATGTTAGTTCCTATCACTGTACTTTTAAAAAATCTATACTGTATTTTTTAACATATTTTATTATGTTTTCAGTAAAGGTTTACATAGCAGTTTAGGTTTCCATTCAACAACTTCTACACACATTGTTCAGTGACACGGGTTCCATTCTTCACAATGTATGACTATTCTCAATATTTCTCTTCCGGTTGTTCCATTTCTATTAATCTAATTTCCCTCCCTTTAATTCTTCTTATCTTTGCTTTAAAGTAACTATTGACATTTGGTTTCATAGGTAATTTTTTAAAGGAACACAGCCCACACAGCTGATAGTGTTTATTTTGTGAGTCAATCTGTTACTTAACTAAAAGGTGACCTCAGAGACATGTCTCATTTCAAAGTTTAAAAATTATCTTAGGGCAATAGTCTTAGGAGGACCTCCAATGTGGTCTAGTAAATCTGTTTTGGGGTTTTGCTTTTGAAGGATTTTGAGGCTCTGTTCCATACTTTTCTCCCATTCTATTATGGTCTATTACATCCTTAAGGAGCTCTGGTAGCGTAGTGGTTACGAATCGGGCTGCGAACCTTAAGGTCAGCAGTTCAAAACTACCAGCTGCCCCGCGGGAGAAAAATGAGGCTTTCTGCTCCCATAAAGATTTACAGCATCGGAAACCCTGTACAGGGTCACTATGAGTCAGAACCGACTCCACGGCACTTAACAACAACAGCAACATTACATCCTTGTTCCAAATGATTGGTGATGATAGCTGGGCACCGTCTAGTTCTTCTGGTTTCATTATAGAGGAAACTATTAATTCTTTTTTTTTCTTTAAACTTTAGAATGAGCTTTAATTCGTCGTTTTGTTTTCCTGAAGTGCATTTATGGATGTAAACAGGGCATGTTAGCGATCCAGGGAGCAGACTATTACTTTGTTTGCTTGTTTTCATTCATAAACAAAGGAACTAGGATGTCAATGATTTGGACTGACAGCCGACTGAGGGGAGGGGAAGAAAACAGAACAAAGGAAAGGTGTCTTGGAGATGCCTGACTGGCCACCTGGTCCCAGTAGTGCCGTCTCAAGGGCGCTGCCAGCACGGACCCTTGAGACGAAGACCACTTGGAGCCACCGCGCGGCAGTCTGGCCATATGGAATGTGTCTCCACCTGGACGGTGCAGCCTGCATTCAGCGCCAGGTCCTCTGGCTGTGCCATTGGGATCACAGTCTGAATCACTTCGTGGCACGGCGATCCGGAGGAGCAGAAATTTCCACGAGGAAGGCCGTCTGACTGGAGATGGCAGAGGACGAAGAGGGATGGGGTCGTTTTGGTGATGACAGGTGTGCCATGTGGGTGGGCGTTGCTGTTTTCAGGGTCACCAAGGGTGGCAGAGACTGCAGATGAAAGCCCCCCTCAGCAGGGACCACATGGCAGTGCCCCTAGGTCTCGTTGGGCCCATGAGACCTAGGGGCACTGCTTCGCTTTTTCCCATCGTGTGCTATGTGGTTCTGGCTCCCCTTTGGTCTGACAGTAGAAAAGAGGGGGCGGCGGTGGGGAGGGTCTTGTCACTTGTCCAGAACCCAACAGAGGTCAGCAGGAGCCAGGGCTGCTGGACTCGGCCAGAGGTGTAAGGCACCTGGAGTCCACGCTGAGACCCTTGCTGGCTGGGGGCTCCTAGCTGTGCTGCGACAGCAGGACCGAGGACACAGGTCACTCCGAGGTCCCGTCCTTCCCGGTAACACGGGCCTGCTGCTTGAACATCACAGGAAAAATAGCAAACTCTTAAAGTACTTAATCTCCAGAGTTGAGAGAGACCAGGCAGTTACTGAAATAAACAATGTCTCAATTGCGTTCTGGGGGCCGTGGGCCATGGCCTCCGAGAGGGTGGGCGTGGAAGGGGAAGGCCCCAGCCGAGCAAGAGGCTCACTCGGAACAGGCATCGTCAGCTAGGCTGAGCGCGGCTCAAGTAAGGCGGCGTATCTCACAGAAGGACACAGCGGAAGAAGCTGCTCCAATTCTGCTGCTCGGCCATGGTTCTGACTCATAGTGACTCTGTATAGGGTTTCCGAGGAGTGATGAGTGAGTTTGAACTGCTGACCTTAAAATTAGTACTCACTAGTGGTAGTGGTTGTGTACCACCAAATCGGTTCTGTCTCTTAGCAACCCAGTATAGGGTTTCCGAGTCTGTAAATCTTTCCGGGAGTAGAAAGCCTCCTCGTTCTCCTGCAGAGCCATTGGTAGACCTCAAAGTGCTGACCTTGCCTTTAGCAGCCCAGCTCGTAATAATGCTACCAGGACTCCGGAAGCACTCAATAGATGTCAGCTATTATGATTATATTGAGGCATTGCTAGTTTGATGGTAGAATTCTTGCCTCCCATGCAGGAGGCCCTGGTTGGACTACCAGCCGACGCCCCTCACATACAGCTACCACTTGTCTGTCAGTCACCATGCTTGCATGTTACTCGGATCCTGAACAGTTTCAGCAGAGATTCCAGACTAAGATAGACTAGGGAGAAAAGCCTGATGTTATTACTTCCAAAAATCAGCCATCAAAAACTGTATGGATCCCTACAGTCTAATCTACAGCTGATCATGAGAATGGCATGGACCAGGAGCATTTTATTCTGTCATGCATCAGGTCTCCATGAGTGGAGGCCAACTAGATGGCAGCTAGCAACAACAATAGCACTACTGTTAATACTGGTTGGAAATAAAGCCGAGGCACATCTTATGGGCCCCAGCTATAGTGTAGAGCACTGTGGGTAGGTACAGAGATGAATATGAGGTAGTCTTTGATGTGGTAGAAACATGTGAACTACTTCACTACAAATTGGTAAGTAGGCACAAGAAAGCCTGTGCTTACTGGTACTCCGTCCTGTCAGGGATTGTTTGTAAATTTGAAAAGAGGCTTTGATTCTGTTGGAAGGTGCTGTGGAATTGGGAGAGAGACAGATGCCAACCATACCTAAAAGCAGAATCTTTTTTTTTTTTTTTTTTTATTGTGAATCGGGTGAAGATTTATAGAACACATCAGTTTTCCATTCAACAATTTATCCACACTTTGCTTCATCTCATTAATGTAATCCCCACAATGTAACATCACTTATTCCACTCCCTGTGTTTCCTATTTCTCTTCCTCCTTCTTTTCTAACCCTTCTAAACGTTATCCTGTGGAGTAAACGTTGCCTTTTGATTTCAAATGGTTGATTATTCTAAGGTGTATTTTCCTCACTAGTGTCATAATTCTCCTTATAAACCTATCTATTGTACTGCTGAAAATTAACTTGTGGGAATGAGTTCATTTTTAGACCTGAAGGGTAATGAAGGGCCATAGTCCTGGAAATTCCACCAGTCTCATCCAACTAATATGCCTGTTTTGTTTTGTTTTGTATGATTTTGAGTTTTGTTCCATATTTTTTTTTCCATTCTATCCAGCACCTTCTAATGTGGTTCCTTTTAAAGCAATTAGTAGCAGTAGCCAGGTCCCATCTTGTTCTTCTGGTGTCTGGCTTGTAGAAATGGATGTTCCCATGATTCATTAGTCCATTGGGCTAATTGTTTCTATGTGTCTTCCATTTTCATCACTCTTCTTTCCTCTAGATAGACAGGGAAAGACCAATAATTGTATCTTAGATGGCTGCTCATAAGCTTTGACGCCCCAGTGCCTACTCAACAAAGTAGGATATAAAACACTGTGTTTGTGGACCATGCTTTGCTAGTTGGTGTCCTCTGAAACTATGGTCCTGAGCCCCAAGCCCAGTGACTCATTCCCTCAAGGTGTTTAAAATATCTAAGACATTTTTAAAACTTTGGCCCCTGTGTGTGTGCTCCACCAAATTCATAGACATATTTGTAGCAAAGGTCAATACCCATGCACAAACATTTTCTGTCAAACATCTATATATTCATGGGTGTATTTCCAGTCTTCCTTCCACACCCGTTCAGCCTGGATGGATGTCTGTCCTATCCATGCACCTACTCATCAGTCACTGTTCTTGCAGGATTGTGTTTTAGAAGCCGAATCATGGGTGTGGTGAAAAGATGTCGAATTTTTCATTACAGATTAGTAAATAAGCACAAGTAAGCTCATGCATACTTTCTTATTGTGTAATCCGACACTGCTTTAAAGTGTGCTAATGGTATCATGAGTATTTATTGTAGACTAACTACCAGTCCTAAACAGTAATACAAATAGAGGAAAACAAAATTAACGTGATTAGAGACACTCGGAGACTATTTATTCTGTTGATTGTTAAAATTTAGTCAACAGTCAGATGCAGAGAGACTTGCAGCTGCAGCTCCGAAAGAGCCCATCCTCCTCTCAGCTGTTGCTAATTAATGTGATTTTCCTAATAACAGTTTTCTGATAGCAGACAGACAGTAGCAAATCAAAACAACTTCATTTTTATGCTGATGGATTCTAACAACAAAAAAAGAACCCAACAAGATCCAAATAAAAATGTTGCTAACTGCAGATTTACATGTGGCGTTTGTTGTGCATAGTTGACCATCAGTGTCAGAAGTTTACTGTACAAACGCATGAGGTGCAAAGGGTGGGATAACTTGGCAAGTTATATCATCAGCCACAGTCACACTGGGTCACGATAGGGCATGATGCATAGAGAAGGTCCCACAGAGGAGCAGAAGTGGACAATGACCAGGCTGTAAGTGACCCACCTTCTTTTAACTTGTCTGCCTTAAAAAAAAAAAAACAGGAACAAAAAGAATTCAAGGAGGTCCAGTTTGCATTATTCTTCAGTATGAAGAATACTACTGGGTCGAGTTAGCAGGAAGCAACCCAGAAATGACTACCATGCCTTATATCCAACCCATCTATGGTTGCCTTTGGCTCATGTATTCATCCTCAGACCAATCAGTTTCAGCTAATTGGCTTCATCCAAAACATGTTTCACAGATCACAGCAATTTATGGATTAAAGAATTGGTACCAGGCATATGGAAGACATCAGGATTGATGAAAATTTCCTACTGACAAACATTACAATAGCACTGAAAACTGGGCCTATCAGTTGCATTGGACCTCTTGCTATGAGTGGCTCATGATGGTACCCTGTGGGCATTTCTAGGACAGCCTGGACAAAGAGGAAATAAAGTCAGCATCGATTGTAGAGGTGGCAACTCTGATTTGACTGTTGTTCCCGTACACACAGACAAGGCAATTGAGACCTCGCCTCTGTACTTTTCCTCCCCATCTCCACTATGACTTCTGCTCCTTATTCCGTAAAAGTTATAAGTGTTCCCCAGGGACCATGCTCTGAAGTTCAATTCCCTCATCTCTTATGTTATGAGACATGCAACAAGCAAATATGGTAACACTATCACCTTTAAGATAGATATTTTTAATGATTTATTGGATTTACATTTATTCTCTGCTGACATGAATTTTTTTTTTTTTTCATTAGCTTGTTTAGGATGTGAATGACGTGCCAGAATCATTTCATAAGTTCCCATCTTTTTTTAATCACCAAAAAAGAAGAAAAAGTATCCAAATCAGTCATTTGCATTCGTTTGTATTCAACTGAGTTGCCATTAATTTCTTCTCCACATTTTTTCAAACTCAGTACCTAGAGATCTTCTCTTTATCCCCGCTCTCTTTCCTTTGTTCTCTTTCTTAGTCACATCCTTTCTTTTTTTTTCTTCCTTCTTCCCTCCTTCCCTTTCTTAGCTTATCTCTAGTACTATTTTCTCTGAGAAAGGCCAGGAAAAATGACAAATTACACTCAAATTTTGCAGCTTCCATGTGGTCTTGTTTTCTGGAACTCAGTGGGGGTCCCAGATGATCTGTGGCTTAGCTCTCATGAGGCCTTGTGAGGTCAGATGCTACACGAGGGATGCAGATGTTGAAAAGAAGAAACATGGGCAAACCCAGAGTGAGCCAAAAACATTTAAGTCTCTTGTTAAAAGGATCAAACTCGGGATGAACAAAGCAAAATGCACTTAGCAACTGTTTATTCCATGAAGCAAACTCTTGATTTAACCTCCTCCTTACAGGCATATATCATCATCCTGCTGACGGGCAACATTATGAAGGGATTTTGCTTTCCACTTGTATGGTCCCTTTTTAGAACAATGATTGCTATCAGCCAAACTGTCTCCTGGAAGAGAGAAGACACAACTGGCCCTCGTGCAGTGGGAAATGTGTCAAGTTTCAGACCAGTCACTATTGACCACTCAGCAGTCTGTTGTTGCTGTAGTTAGGTGCCATCAAGTCTGTACCGACTCATAGTGACCTTATGCACAGCAGAACGAAACACTGCCCGATCCTGGGCCAACCTCACTACT
>NW_006408601.1:3265466-3277609 GCF_000296735.1 Chrysochloris asiatica
TCAATTTGATTTCTATGTATTCCATCTGGTGAGGTCCATGTATATAGTTATCTCTTATGCTGTCTAAAGAAGGTATTTGAAATGAACAAATCACTGGTTTTGCAGAATTCTATCATGCGTTCTCCAGCTTCATTTCTATCACCAAGGCCATATTTTCCAACTACTGATCCTTCCTCTTTGCTTCTAACCTTTGCATTCCAATCACCAGTAATGATCATCTTGATTGCATGTTTGATCAATTTCCATTTGAAGAAGTTGGTAGAAATCTTCTATTTCATCCTCACTGACTTTAGTGGTTGGTGCATAAATTTGAATAATAGTGGTATTAACTGGGCTTCCCTGTAGGCGCATGGATATTATCCTATCACAGAATGCCATTGTACCTCATGACTGACTTAGATATGTTCTTTTTGACAATTAATGCAACACCATTCCTCTTCAAATTGTCATTTCCGGCATAGTAAACCATGTGGTTTTCAGATTCAAAATGGCCAATACCAGTCCATTTCAGCTCACTAATGCCTAAGATATCAATGTTTATGAAGAAAGAGTGACGAGTTACTTCTGAATATTTAGTCACTGAAAATGTTATGAATAGCAGCAGTCTGTGTGGCACTGCTAATACAGAAGTGTATCTTCTTGCCAGACCGTGGACATATGGAATACTCTCAAAACTAGATATTAGATATAAAAAGAGCTGAATTATGAGTAAAGACACATTATAAAAGTATCTCAGACCAACTTCCCTTGAATGTCTCCTGAGTGAAAAACACTGTGTTAAATGCTGGGGGTGGGGGTGCACAAAGCATAAAGTACAAGGCCCCTGCCCTCATGGTTTAGAGGTACACAACATAAACCTACAGTATGTCCAATGATAAAACAATATGTTAAAGTACAAGCAGGCAGCAGTAGTACCCAATGCATGAATGTTAAATGAGTGGTAAGGATAAACTGTGCTCTGGAAACCCTCAGGAGCAGTAACAGGTCATTTCCATTGTTTGTAGACAAGGAGAGGGGTGGGATAGAAGCTGATGAGTGGGCTTTGATTAAGCAAGAGAGGAGGAGGTGGTACATTCTTGGTTGGTTGAGTAGCTGCTAGAAACCAAGAATGGAAACAAGTTAGGTGCATGTTCTACTCACTGTTAAAAACAGAGCTGATTGATGTGGAGAGTTCAGGCCATTTGGAAGAGAGGACTGGCAGGATCCTAGACATCTGGCCAAGAGTCTGGACGCTAATCTGTGCCAGACACAGTACTGGGGACCAGGGGCCTACCTGGTATAATCAGGACTACAATGCCATAAAAGCAAAACAAAGAGAAACCAAATTATTTGTCATCAAGTCAATTTCAACTCATGGTGTCCCCATGTGTACGAAATTGAATGGTTCCATGGGGTTTTCAAAACTGTGAGCTTTCAAAAGCATCTATCTCTCAGTTCATAGTTGAGCACATAACCATTTGTGCCATCCAGGGATTCTATGATGCCTTACTGACTAATAATCTCCGAAATGAGAAAATAATTTGCTAGCAGTGATGATTAATCCCGGGAAGAGCAGGTAAGTTTCATGGGTTGGCAAAGAGGAAAGTTCTATCAGGTTCTTACTGTAATTGTACAAGGGAATCCTTCACTTAGCTTTTCATGCATGACCTCCCTGAGGTTGGAATTGGAAGGGACTGTGGTGGTTAGTAACAGGCATGAAAATGATAACCTCTACTTTTGAGACCTGGTGTGGAACTGTGCGATATGCACTGGACTGCTAACTGTAAAGTTGGTGGTTCAAACCTACCAGCCACGCCTTGAAAACCCAATCTGGATGTAGCCCATACAGACCCCAAAGCAACTGGTGTATCAGGGTATTTCTGTCCCAGTGGGGAGCCAAGAGTGAGAGGCCCCTCTATTCCAGGGCTGACCAAAGCCAGATCTGCATGTCTGGGGTTGGTGCTGCTATCTCCTCACCCACTTTGATGTGAGCTTCCAGGAAGCAGAAGCTTCCCTGGGAGTGTACATGGTTGGGGGTGGGCCACACCTCTAGCCACCATGGTAATGTGGAGTACAAGAAGGAAGGGGAAATAAATCTGTCCATTTTGGTCCACCAATAAGCGGTATGTTTCTATGCCACCTACTACCCTCTTGCCTTCAAAGATGCCCATGAAAGTTAAAGATGATCACACCACAGTTGGCCTGGCTGCTGGTTCTTTTATGTTTTTTCTTTTTTTTGTCTCTCATGCTTCTGTTCAGCTGCTTCTCCTAGTGAGGGCAAGCCCAGGGCTGGCCAGGGCTGACTCTGGAGCAGGGTCAGCGCAGACAATTTCTCCTCCCTTAATGGGACCCACAACCTTGGTGCTCTCTTCCATGGGCCTCTGTCCTCTGGGAGAGTGGGGATATATGCAAGTGAGGATAAACTTACCTCTGGTCATCAGGGGAGTGTGGGAACAAGAAAAAAATCTTATGTTTCTGCAATGCCAATAAACTTTCTTGTCTCTGAAACCACTCACAAAATTTCAAGATGTCTGCGCCTGTCTGGTTAACTGGTTCACATCACCAATCTCTCCTTATTTTGCCATGTCTGCATAGCTCTCTCTCCTAGTAAGCATTCAGTCCACCTCTCTATCCCTTCATCTGAAGCTCAGGGTTCCAGGACCATCATCTACATCTGTTTTATTTGTATTTTTGTTGTTAAGGGTCTCTATAGCCTTTCTGCCTAGCCCACCATCTTGCCACCTCCCCCAAAGTCTATCACATCTCCTCAAAGAAACGCACTTGCAACTCTAAAGATTAGATAGGAACCTTCAGGGGCAGTGAATGTATGTTAATGGGGAGGAACAATTCAGAAAATGGAGGTGAAAATAGTTTCACAGCTTGAAGGTTATCAGTGTTTCTGATTTGTACATATAGAAACTGCTGAATTGGTGCATGTTATACTGTGATTATTCTCAATAACAGCAAAAAATAAAATTGTACATACAGTTCCCACACATTTTTTTTTACAGGATTCTAAGGAGCCGCTGAAACCTATTCATGGACCACGAGTCCCTATTCATGGACCATGAATCCCTAGCTAAGATCCATAACCACGGTCTCCCCCACCACTTACCCAGACACACATCCCAGTGTAGAAGGGAGGTGCTCCACAGGAAACCCTCCTTTCCACAGCAGAAGACCTGGGCTGTCAGTCAGGGAGGCTTTCTGAGAAACATAAAGAAGGTGAGGAGCCAGCGTTTAAGGGCTATGCTCTATTGGCCCAGGATCTGTTTGCTTATATCTGAGAGAACAAGCTCTGGCTGCAAGCCTGGGCTTACCAGGGACCCACGGAAGAAGGGGCAGTGGCCCAGGCGATCCTGGTGAACTGCAGCGGGCAATGACTTGTGTGAGCCCTGCTTGCACGGTGGCAACATTTCTTCTTCTTTGGAGGCTGGGACCATTATGTGATTACACCCACGCCCTGCCGTGGCGCAGCAAAGACTATGCACTAAACACACCCAAGAAACCCAGGAGCAATGCTTCTCATCTTCATATTAGATTTCCAGCCGAGACAAGTTCTATTTTGGATCACAGAATAGTCTGGAGAGAAAGTAGTTGAAGTCTTGGGTGTTTGGAATAAAAATTTAACTTTAATCTTCAGAAAAAGACATAGTTTAGTTGATGATTTTATTCAGTGAAATGGCAAATATGCATTTATCTACCATCATGCATTCAATTCTGATACTGGTTAAGTTTTTAGGGTCATGGACCCCTTTGAGGAGCAGATAAAAGATTTGAACTCTTACTCAGAAAAGTGCACATGTAGACATCACACAGAATCTCATCACCCTGAAACCTGTCTGCAGACCCTAGATTAAGAACAGCAGGTTCAATAAGGCTGGGCCAGATCCTTTTCTGGGCTTCAGAAATGCAAAGATGGGAAACACAGTCCCTGGGCTCCAAAGGCTCACAGTCTGGTGGGGTTTATAGATGAGAAGAAGTTGGAGGAGAAAGCCAGGCTGCTGAGTAACGGTTTAACTGGATGTTGTTGTTGTTGTTGTGTGCCATCGAATCAGTTCTGACTCACAGCAACCCTGTCTATGGTTTCTGAGAGCTGCTGATGTGTTTGAACTGCTGACCTTGTGGTTCACAGGGTTAACAGTCTAGCACTTATCTTACAGCACCATACCAGTTTAACTAGATTTGACATTAATAATCATGGGGCTCAATAATATCATAGAAACAGTGAACCAAATTGCCAGTTGTTTCCTGACTAGCTATACCCTAAAAAAACAGTTGTGATCAAGTCAGTTCTAACTCATGGAGACTCCAGGTATGTTAGAATAGAATTGTCACCATAGCCTAAACAAAAAGGTACGGTTTCTTGACAGACTTTCCATTTAGACCTATACACATCTGAAGAGATGGTGTTTCCATCTCTTTAATACTTCCTTGAGGAGGCCTGGTGTAGTGCTGTAGGATAAGCATTGGACTGGTAACTGAAAGATCAGTGGCTCAAACTCACTAGCTGCTTCTTGGAAACCATATACAGTGTTGCTATGAGTCAGGACTGACTCAACGGCACTCAACAACAAAAACAACCCTCCTTGAAGAATGATGTTTTTGATTTATACCACATCGAGATGGCGGTTTTTAAATAAATCATGGGATTCAAACCATGTTCCTTTCAATTATTCTTTGAGTTCAGGTACAAAAAGCAATCTGATGGGACTAGATCAGGGCTTTAATGTGGACAGAATGAGGTTTCCCAGTGAAATTCTGATAGGACAGCCCTTGCTACCCTTTAAGAATGAACAGATGCATTGCCGTGAGGGGAAAAAAATTCCTCAGTGAAACTTTCCTGGTATTTTTCTCACTAATACAGTTTTCAATTTTCTTATGATTTCTTCATAATAATCCCTTGTGATCATCCTTCGAGAAAAATCTATCAAAATTATTCCTTTGGAATTGAAAAAAAAAAAAGTCTCCATAACCTTCTGAGCTGACCTCTCTACCTTGAATTTAACTGGCCCAGCAGATCCTCTTGGAAGTCACTGTTTTGATTGAACCTTGCTCTCTGGATCATTTGGGTAAACCCAAGACTCATCCCTAGTTTTGATTCATTCCATAAAACCATCTTCATTAGCTTTGATCTTGCTTAAAAGACTGGTGGCGAGATCAACTCTTTAAACTGGCTGATCTTTGTACAACACTTTTAGCACCAGCAAGCCGAAAGCTTGCTGAGACCAACATATTGGCTTAAATCTGAAAACATCAAACCATGTGAGATCCCAACTTTGGTAGCAATTGCCTCAGTGATAATCTATGCTCTTCTATGTCTAATTTCTGGACGTTAGCCAGTTTCTTCATTTGTCAAGGTTGACGAACTTCCCTCTTGACTCATCTTTGAGGTCTTTCTGACTTTCCTTACAATACTTGATCCATCTAAAAACTGTTGTTTTATGTGGGGCCACATTCCTGTAAATATTTTGTGAAGTTTAAATGATTTGGGAAGATGTTCATTTGAATTTTGTTAAATTTTTTATATTAACCCTGACATCAAAATTGTTTTTCTTCCATGGCACAAAAAGCATCTTTTTTTTTTAAAGACACTGCTGAGACTAAGAGTTCTGGAGTGGCACTATGGGTTAATGCACTGGACTGAAGGTCATTTGAACCAGAAGGTCAACTCACCAGCCACTCCTCGGAAACCCTATATGGGGTTGCTATGAGTTACAACTGACTCTATGGCACTAAACAACAATAAAACAATAACTGAGACTGAGATAAGTCTATTACTGAGAGAACTTGTCTGCAGTCATCCACTCATTACAGAGACATGTTTAAATACATTTTATTTAGAATAAACCTGGTCATGTATGAACTGGTTTGTTTAATGCTTTTTTGACTTACCCTTGTATGTCTAATCTTGGGGGGTAGGGGGAGTTTTCTTAAGAGGAAATATTTCTTGCTCCAATGATGTACATAGTGAGACATTGCCTTCACCCCAGGCATAAGAATTAAAAATAAATATCTTTGCAAAGTTAAGAAATGCCATGGATACTTTCAGCCACAGGGAGGAAACCTTTAAGGGTCAAAAGATACAGTTATTAGTTTGGTCGAAAACGAATTATAGAAAATTAGAAATGGTCCCATTCACCACATGACTCAAATTGCCTCCCTGTTAGAACTTCCACAACTTTGAGTATTATCTTGTAATCTATTTATTTTGCCATTGAAAATGTATTTAAATTTTTTCTAACAGTTGACAAATTTCCAGGCAGTGATCTAGTAGATACCTCCAAGGATTTCTACTGTCTCCTCTGCCTGGGCTTAGAGGCCTATGAAAACTTCATCAAAGATGTGGTGAAACCCATGCGAAGTTGTTCACTACATATTAGTAGCTATACACAAGCAAGCTTGTGCTTACCTTTCTCGTTGGGTAGTCCGTTGTAGTGCAGTGAGTTATCTTGTGTCTCTTCTAGTCATAGCTTTTATAAACTCCCACAAAACAACTTTTTGCTGATTGTTCTAGGTAAGAAAAGGTGGGGGAAGATGCTGATGGATTATATGATACAGTTCTGAGTGAGTGTTAGCAAGGCTAGTTGTGATTGGTCAGTTTTGCCATCCTGCTGGGTAGGACTCCTGGTGTGCACTATAGGATCAGCACTGTACTGTGAACAACAGCAGTTCAAACCCACCAGCTGCTCCTCAGAAACCCTATACAGTGTCTGTATGAATGGGAACTGACTCGACAGCACTTATCAATAACAAGCTGGGTTAAAATGAGCCTTCTCAGAAGAACCAGGAGTGGGAGCATGTCCTTTAGACCCTAAGCTCCCTGTGCATTGAACCTCCATGACCCAGGAACAGAGAGCTGTAATACTGGAGGAATAACAGAGAAGCGGCAGAGGATCAGCAGCAGCATAACATAGAGCCAAGAGCCAGAGCACCACATGGAGTGGTGGGCTTCCCAGGCCATGGAGCAAGTAAAGCTGAGTGGCTTTGGGAAGGAGGTTCACTTGTGGTGAATCAAATCTAGCTCCCCAATTAAATACCTGGAGTAGGTGCTAGATTTGGTGACCTATAGAGCTCAAGCTGAGTGCCATCAGGCTGAGGCTTTTATCAGCAGTTCTAAAAAATCTTTGTGCATTGCTGGAGCAGGGCAGAAGCCAAGGCACCTATGGCTGAGAGGCCAAGGACCAGAGAAAGGTGTGCCTGCAGGTAGGGCAGGAATGAGGTTGTCCAGAATGAAAGAACTGTGTATTTCTAATCTTGAATTGTAGCCTGTTAACTTCCCTAATAAACCCCACAACTGTGAATATGGTGTTTGGATTCTATGTGACTATTGCAAAGAATTATCAAATCCAACTGAGTGTGGAATCCTGTGGGAGGGATGGTTGGTACCATTCTTACACCTCCCCAGCTTTTGAGAGCGGTGTTTATTAGAAAACTTGAATAACAATTGCTACAACAAATAGAGATTTATTTTTCTCACAAAACATGAAGGTCGGAGTCCTGGTATGGCGCACGAGTTAATGTGCTAGACTGCATGGTCGGTGGTTCAAGGTCAACAGCCACTCCTCAGAAACCCTATACAGGGTCGCTATGAGTCAGAACTGACTCGATGGCACTTAACAACAACAAGATCAGAAGTAGTGGTTGCTACTTTGTTTCATCAGGCAAAAGGATAGCTCTGTGATTTTTCTTGGCCTTTCCTCATGGTCACAAAATGGCTGCCTTGTTTCAGACATTGTGTTTATAATCAAGGCTGGACAATAGGACAAACAATGGTGGCCTCATTAATTTCTTTATCTGTAACGAAAAAGATTATCAAAAGCTTACTTCTCCAACTTACAATCCTCCCCTTATGGCTTCTGAGACCATATCTGGAACATGTGGTTCGCCACCAACCCTGCCCAGGAAGGCTGGAAAAGTAATAACAGGATTATCATGTTTGGCTTACGTAGTGCTACCCCAAACACAATGAAGGTCTGTAGTCAGGGGTGCATGAAGGAATAGATAATGTGTGGGGTTGTTGTTAAGTGCCACCGAGTCAGTTCTGACTCATAGCTATCCTGTATGGGGCTTCTGAGGAGCACTGGTGAGTTTGAACCGCTGACCTTGCCATTCAAACAGAGCTTGTGGTCCATCACTTATCCTACAGTGCCACACCAGGACTCCAAGGATAATGGGTAGAATCTAGTATCTGTCATGGTGGCACTGTGGGTTAATGCACTGGATTGCAGTTAATGTGTTGGGTTGGAACCAACTCAATAGCATTTAACAACAACATTCTGACTCATCAGATAACATGTTTCTCTCCTATTAAACTGTCAACTATTTGGTGTCACACAGATTATGTCTAATTCATCTTTGTACCTCTAATTCTGAACACAGCTTTATGGCACTACTTTGTTAAACCTAACACATGAGTAAATGAATGTCTGTCTGGTCTTATTGCCTTTTATATCTAAATTAGTTCTTTTAAAGCACATTCCATTTTATTCTTTTCCTTTTATGTAGCTCTTACAAGATTGAAGTCAATTCCTTTTTAATTTTCCATTGGATTTCTTTGGGAAATAGAACTTAAGGTGCTAGGGCAGTAGTACATACTGACAAAATATATGATAAAGATGAGGTCTGAAATTGGATGACAATAAAGGAAAATGTAACCGTGGTAAACTTGTTATCCCTAGGGTCATTCTAAGAGGAAATAAACTGAGTGCTAAAATAAGTCTTCTAATTTTTACTAACATTGAAACTAGATGTGGATGTATCTTTGTAGATGTAGCTTTGTTCAATAATATGGTCAAGAGCTCCAGAAATCCAATAATTGTCCAGTGTTGGGAGTGGATTGTACTCTTAGACATTTACTGGTAACAATCGAACTGCCAAGGCTGTGTGAATCACTTTGGCTCTTCCTGGAACTGATTGGTTGAGATGCCTGCTCAGAGAAGATGCCATTCCTTTCCAGGTCCATGGATGGGGCCTTTCAGTAGTGTACAGCTCTAATTATTGCAAAGAGCCTGGGCAGTTACAGATGCAGCCTCAGGAATTCCAAATTCAGCTCCAGTGCCATCTTCTCTAAGAAGTTATCAATGACCAGCTTTATTCTTACCAACAATCCTCCCAACTCTACCTCTACCTCACCCCAGCACTTACAGATAATTCTCCAAATAGGGTTCGAACACACTGTGTATTATGAGAGTCATGTGGGTTTGTGTATGTCTAGCATGTGGCTTCTAAATGATGCCAGGCAGATTGTCATGGGCACAGGTTTTTTTGTTTTTAAGAATGGTATGATCTGACCCTCATCTAAATTAATGTACCATTCTGTCACCAGCTCAAGCCTAGGTGGTCTTCTTGTGGGCCACCACTTGCTTCAGGTCCCTTGCCTGAGCTCTTTTTTCTGCCCAGAAGAGCGTTCCTCACTCTTACTCTGCTAACTTCAACTCATTTCTCAGACCAACATCATTAGAGAGGCCTCTCAGATTTCTTAATCTAATTGGTGGTGGTGGTGGTTATGTGCCATGGAGTCAGTTCTGATGCATAGCAACCCTGTATAGAGTTTCCAAGGCTGTAAAACTTTATTTTTATTTTTTTAAAAGCTTTTATTGTGCACTGAGTGATACTTTACATGGGAGGACATCAGTTTTCCACTCACACTATTGTATTTTGTATCATTGCAATGATTACAATACTCTCCATGCATCACCATTCAACAGTATTTGCTGCTACTCCCTCTGTTTTTAGTTTTTGTTTTTGCTGTACACAAAAATACTCAGAAATGTATAATCATTTAAACAACAAAAGCACACATTTTGCAAGCTTGCCTACTGGCCACCAGCACACAACCTTTCTCTATGAGTCTAGAGTCCTCAGCTGCTCTATCCTCTATGTCATCATCTTTGCCTCCATCTCTGATCTCGCTGCTTCTCTGGATAGGGTCTCATGATCCACTGATGCTCTTCTCCCTTGATAGTCCTAGGGTCCTCTGTTCCTAAAATGTATGATTAACTACTCCCTCCTTTACGTTGCAAAACTTCTACTTTTATAGTTGTGACAATCGCAATTAGTCATGATAACAATTACTCACTGTTGAATCATAAGAATCTTACCCCATCTCCTTTCACCAGACCTGTCTAGACAAGATGAAAACTATTCAGCAGGGATTCTACCTTCTACCACACTCTGAAACTAAACTCTCTCTTGAAAGCTTGTAAGCCAGCTACTTTGTGCCTTTATAGTCCCCCATGTTAGATAGCCAATGTCTAAATAGCATAGTGGTTACTAATCGGGCTGCTAACCTCAGGGTCAGCAGTTCGAATTACTAGTTGTTCCGCAGGAGATAGTTGAAGCTTTCTGCTCCCATAGAGATTTACAGCCTCAGAAACCCTGCATAGGGTCGCTATGAGTTGAGACTGGCCACGGCACATAACAACAACAACAAAGTGTCTAACTTGCCCATCCCTATCAACCCTGTGCACAGAGGGGATATGTTTGATCCTTGATGTGATGACTCCTTCCCTCGGTTCATTTGTTGAGCTACTACATCCATAAATGTAGGTCAAGTTCATCAAATAGTAGCAATTTACACTTGTTTCCTTTATCAAATTCCTTTATCTTCGACTAGTCAAGTTCTGATCATCAAGCCACGGAAGCTAGGTTAAATGGGTGTGGCGCTGTGGGCTAATGTGTCAGATTGCAAAGTCGTCAGACTGCAAAGTCGTTAGACTGCAAAGTCATTTGAACTGCAAGGTCGGTGGTTCAAGCTCACCAGCTGCTCCTTGGAAACCCTATACAGGGTCGCTATGGGTCGGAATCGACTCGACGGCACTTAACAACAACAACATCTGCAAGTTTGGGTATTCTTATGCATCTCCCCTCACTTCATATCAGCTGGACGCTTCACTCTCAGCTCTAGCCTTCTGTGGCTATGTCCTTATCCATGGGCTTAGGAATCCTCAGGTCTCATCACACTTCAGACCAACAAACCATTCCTCTTCTCTCTCTCATCTCCAGGTCCACAGGAGTCTATGGAACATTGTCAAATTCAGCCTATATCTTCGTTGCTGCCATTCACCATCTTCCACTCACCAGTAGCCCAACATGGTCACCAAAAAGCTTACATGCCTGCTCATGTGTTCCCTTTGAGTTTCAGTCTTGGAGAGGGGAGGGAGTTATCCTGAAGGGACTTGATTACTTGCCTTCATGGCTCCCCAGCAAACAACTTGCTTGTTCTTGTAGTAGCCAATCAGACCACTGTTTCTGTTTTGGATTTTTCCTGCTGGTCTATCTTTCAAGAAGTATCTTCTGTTCTTCTAGCCATTCCAGGCTAGTCTGCATGTCCTTTCAAGTGGGAATGTCCCACCTCAGAAGGTTCTGGATGGGGCTCAGGATTCCACCTAAGATCCTATACACTACAAAGATTCTTCAAGAAGCCTATTTCACTCGGCAAGTTCTAAGAACCTCTTTTAGGTATTCCAATAAGTTATTGGCTGAAGACAGGCTTACAAGTTTTCTGTAATCATTTTTCCTGATATTTCTCTCTATCCCACTCAAGTGTCTATTTTACAATAGTAGGCAAGGGAAACCAACATTCATATGACAGTCAAGCATCTTAACATTATTTCTCCTCTTTTACCCATTCAGACTATGTCTAGATCCCTGTATCACAGAGCCCCGTTCTTCCAAGGTTGATCATACATCACTATTTACCTCTGTCCCATTTAGCCCATGCAAACCTACCTAAGTGTTCCCCTATCTCTCTTACTCTTCCACCCCTTTCCCCCTTATTGTGTATTGCCCTCCCCAATACCTGAACTATGACGTGTGTATCCCCTAACTTGTGCTCTACCATCCCCTTCCACCCACCCTTGGTAGCCAACAAAGAGTTTTTGTTTGTTTGTTTTTTTCTTTTAGTATGGGTCTCTGTTCTTAAGTTTCATATTTTAATATGTCCCATATTTTTCTTGGATTTTCATTTTCTTGGTATGTTGTGAAGTATTATTTTCCTTGAGGTTAGTTACCCTATATTTGATTAATCTTTTCTTCCATTTAAAACAATCTACTTTACCTTGCTGGCTGAAAGCAGAGAATATCAGAAGGATGTTTACCTGTGCTTTATTGACTACGCAAAGGCTTTCGATTGTGTGGATCATGACAAGCTATGGACAACA
>NW_006408601.1:3278544-3280345 GCF_000296735.1 Chrysochloris asiatica
GGCCCAGGATCGAACATTGTTTCGTTCTGCTGTGCATAGGGTCGCTATGAGTCGGTTCCGACTCGATGGCACATGACAACAACAACAACAACTTTACCTTGCATACTACCTGAATCTCTGGTCCTATATTTTTACCTTCTTTCACATTGTAATTGTTTTGATCATTGACTGACCTCCCAGATCCTCTGAATTAATTCTGGTAGTTTTGTTCTGTTCTGAACTCTTCCATCTGTCAACTGAGTTCTGGGAGGTGTTGCCATGTATGTCAATCTCTGGTTGTTACCTGTTCTTGTTGGTTCTCAGTCCAAATAACTCCCTTTAGGATGTTTTGAAGCACTGGGTTGGCTTTGACAAAGTCTCTTAGCTTCTGTTTATCCTGGAATGTTTTTATTACACTGTTATATTTGATTGGCAGTTTTGCTGGGTAGACGATTCTTGATTGGCCATTTTTTTCTTTCAGGGTTTTATATATGTCTCCCCATTGCCTTCTTGCCTGCATGGTTTTTGATGAAAGATCAGAGCTTAATCTTATTTGCTTTCCTTTGTAAGTAACACTTCTCTCTTCCCTAACTGCTTTCAGGATTCTCTCCTTGTCTTTGATTTTTGAGACCTTGATTATGATATGTCTTAGTGATTTTCTTTTGAGGTCTATCCTTCCTGGAGTTTGTTCAGCTTCTTGAATTCATATCTTTTCATTTTTCAGGATGTTAGGGAAATTTTCTTCCAGAAGCTCTTTAACTATCTCCTCTGTGGTCTTGTGTGAGTCTTCCTCTTCTGGAATTCCAATAATTCTCAAGTTATTCCTCTACATGTTGCCGTACATGAATAAGACTTTCTTCAGATTTTATTAATCCTTTTTTTCTGCTTGCTCTTCTGTCTTAGCAGTATTGAGAGATATGTCTTCCAGCTCACTGGTTCTGGTTTTCTTCTCTTCAATTCTACTCCTTTGCCCTTTTAGTGTATTGTCCATTTCTGATATTTTATTATTAATTGTTTGGACTTCTTTTTTCAGGTTTTGAATTATTTCCAATGCTATTTCTGTGTTATTTGATTGTTCCTGTAGTGCTTTCCTGACTTCTTCCTTATTTTTCTCAATCCCTTTGTGGAGCATTTGGATGCAACTCAATATCATCCTCCTGAATTCCTTCTCAGACAGTTCCAAAGCCTGCCCTCCTTCCAATGGGAAGTCTACGTATACCTGCAGCTTATTTGTTTCAGTTACTTGGTCTTGTTTCTGGACATGTGCCAAAATCTTTGACTGTCTGTGGGGCATTTTCAATAATTAGATGTGTTTTCAATAATTATATGAATGTATGTTGATGTATTATTAAACTTAATGATTGCCTCCAGGTATACGTGAGCAAGAAATGGGCTTCTCTTTTCACTTTTCTTATTACTTAACTCAGAGTAACTGTAGCAGGGTTGGCTGTCTGTCTGGTGTATAACAGCTGGTATCAGCTCTTACCAGGATGGTGGGATTTTATATGGTACAATTGTAGCTTGGATATATGACCACAATTGTTGTCTCTTATTGTTGTCTTTTAACCCAAGGTTAAAAGGGAACCAAAAAAGCAAAAAATAAAACCACAACAGCAAAAAAAAACTGCAATCTATAATCACAAACAAAAAACCATAGCAAAATATGAGTATGAGTTTAATGCCTCCTCACTCAGCTGGCTGGAGCCATGCTGGGAAATTGTTCCTTTTTATTTTTTTTTTAATGTTTTATTGTGAATTATGTGATCATTTACATGGGAGAACATTAGCTTTACATTCATCCTATCGTATATTGCTGCATTGC
>NW_006408601.1:3284261-3284815 GCF_000296735.1 Chrysochloris asiatica
CTGACCTTGAGGTTAGCAGCTCAGCTTATAATCCACTATGCTACCAGAGTTCCAGCTTAATCAAATTAGAACCTCCCTTATTTTCTTTCACAATGTATTTGTCCTTTACTCAGTGTATTTTTAAGAAGAAGAATTGTATTCTTTTGTTCAATGTCTCTCTTTTGTCCTGGACCATAAGTTTCAAAAACACAGGATTATGTTATGGGTTTTTTTAATTTTAATTTTTTAATTGTTGTTAGTTTGTTTACCAATACAGTCTCAGGACTAGAGTAGGGTTTCAAATTAATCTACTTCTGAAAAATCAGTCATTGAAAAACCTATGAATTACAATTTTACTCTGAATCACATGGGGTCACAATGAGTCAGAATCGATGTAATGATAACAAGAAAAGGTGTGTTCAAAATGCATTTGTTGAATGAATAAGTAAATGGTGATTATGTGCCTTGGAGTCAGTTCTGACTCATTTGTTGTTGTGAAATGCCATCAAGTCAGTTCTGACCCATAGCGACCCTGTATAGGTTTTCTGAGGAGCAGCTGGTGAGCTTGAACCACT
>NW_006408601.1:3284970-3287605 GCF_000296735.1 Chrysochloris asiatica
GAGTGAGAGCTATTTGCATCACTTAGGAATTTTTGGCTTTTCCTGCAGATAAGGATATTTCTCTGCCTCCTTGAAGATATTTTTCTTTTTCTTGAGTCTTCAAAAGTTTAATTATGATGTGTGTTGTATATTCTTAGAGTTTATGCTGTGTGGAGTTCACTCAACTTCTTGAATAGGCAAATTTGGGAAGTTTTAAACCTTTCTTTCTTCAAGTATTTTTTTCAGCTCCTTTCTTTCTTTCCTTCTGACACTGATGACACAAATATTAGATCGTTTGTTATAGTCCCACAGGTCCCTGAGGCTGATTTCATTTATACAGTCTACTTTCTCTCTGTTCTGTGGCAGAAAGATGAGGCCTTCTGCTCCGACAAAGATTTACAGCCTCGGAAACTTTGTGCAGGGTTGCTATGAGTCAGAACCGACTCCACCGCACTTAAGTGTCACAAAGCTCTCTCTAAGGAGCTCTGGTAGTGTAGGGGTTACGAGTTGGGCTTCTAACATCATGGTCAACAGTTCAAAGTTACCAGCCGTTCTCCAGAAGAAGGATGAGACTTTCTGCTCCTGTAAAGATTTACAATCTCAGAAACCCTGTGCAGTGTTGCTATGAGTGGGAACTGACTCTGTGACACATAACCAACCAGCGAAAACTTTGTCTGTTATTTACATTGGATCATTTCTACTGTTCCATCTTTAACCTCATTGTTTCCTCTGTCCTTTCCATTCTTCTTGTTGAGTCCATTCTTCTTGTTGAGTCTATTCATTTGGTCATTATATTTTTTAGTTCTAAAAATGTCTCTTTTGGAGGTATCTTCTACTTTTTTGGCTGAGACTAAGTAATATATTTAACATACACATTTAATTTAATATACAAATTTCATAAATGTGTTTCAAGAAAGCATGTTGCACTTGCTATTGAAACACATTTATGAGGACTGTTTTTAAATCCCTATCAGGTAATTCCAATATCTTCATCATTTTGGTGTTGGCATCTATTGATTATCTTTGCTCATTTGAATTGAGATTTACATGATTCTTGGTAACAACAAGTTCTATTGTTTCCTGGACACTTTGGATATTATTTTATGAGACTCTGATTAATTCAAGTCTCTTGTTTTAACAAGCCACTTCTGACAGTGTGCCAGGGGGAGAAGGAGGAACCATTGCATTACTGTCAGGTTGGGATTGAAGCCTGGGTTTCTCACTTGGTCTCTGTTACCACTCTGCTGGGAGAGGGCATGCTTCCTTACTGCCATATGCAGGATTCTCATTAGGCCTCCACTGACATCACCTAAGAGCTCTGTGTCCTTTCTTGGATCCCAAGGTTCCTAGCCAGTCTGCTTTCTTTGCTACTCTTCTTCTTCTCCTCCTCCTCCTCCTCCTCCTCCTCCTCCTCCTCAGTTCTACCATTATCAAAAGCCATGGGATGTTGTCAGATATAGTGCCATAAGATGAGGCCCACAGGTTGGTAGGCACTCACAATATTATTGGGGATGTGAATGAAGCAAAGCTTTCAGAACATTCATTTGCGGATTGGCCACAAGTCATCATGAGGAGAAACCCTGCAAGCATCCATTAATAACCAGAATATCCAATGTACAAACTATGAATCTAGAGAAATTGGAAGTTGATATATAAAGATCAATATCCTTGCCATTACTGAGCTGAAATGGTCTGGTATTAGCCATTTTGAATCAGACTTTTATATGGTTCACTATGACAAATTAAATGAAATGGTGTCACATTAATCATCAAAATGAACACTTCAAGATCTATCTTGAAGTACAATCATGTCTGAGATAGGATAATACCCATATGCCTGCAATTCAAATTAATGCACCAACCACTAAAGCGAGTGATGATGAAATTGAAGAATTCTGTCTGGGTGTGGCACTGCGGGATAAAGCACTGGACTTCAAGATCGATTTGAATCACAAGATTAGTGGTTCAAACTCACCAGCCAATCCTTGGAAACCCTAGACAGGGTCGCCATGAGTCAGATCTGACTCAATGGCACTTAATCACAACAACATTCACTTCTTTAGTCTGAAATCGATAAAACATGCAATCAAGATGTACTGATAATTACTGGTGATTGGAATGCAAAAGTTGGAAGTGAAAAGGAAGGATCAGTTTTTGGAAAATATAGCATGCTAGAAGCGACACCAGAGATGAAGGCAGAGACAATGACGTGGAAAGATGGAGTGGCTGGGGACTCTAGATTCAAGGAGGGAGAGGGGCTGTGTGCTGGTGCCCAGGGGGTAGGTTTGCAGGGTATGCCCTTTGGTTGTTTGAATGGTTATAAATCCCCCTGAGTGCTTCAGTGTAAATCCAAAAAATAATAAAAAAGAGGTAAAAATGCAGGTAAGCTGGCATAAAGGTTTGGAAGGAAGGAGGGAAGATTAGTAGTGTACTGACAATGCATGAAATAATAATCTAATAAATGCTATACTTGTTATCCAGAGAAATACCTATGTGGGCTATATATTTACCTATATTGAATGGTGGTAGTGGTTATATGCCGTGCAATCATTTGTAGATGGCATAAATATAACTTTTTTATGTTTAATTTTTTTTTTTTAGTGTTTTATTGTGAATTATATGATAGTTTACATGGGAGAACATTAGTTTTACATTC
>NW_006408601.1:3287705-3326230 GCF_000296735.1 Chrysochloris asiatica
TTTTTTAAACATTTAGGCGTATATAATAATTTACACCACCAAAGTGCCCATTTCTTAAAAAACATGGGATGCTTCACGAATTTGCGTGTCATCCTTGTGCAGGTGCCATGCTAATCTTCTCTACGTTGTTCTAATTTTAGTGCATGTGCTGCCGAAACAAGCACCAGAGTTTTCTAAACATATAGTTAGGTTTTCAGCTGTACTTAGTGTGACAAATAGGGGAAAGTATATATTTACTCCATCGTTTCCAAAACTTGAAGCTCTGTGTTATATTTTAGCATTTATAATCCATTAATTCCATGAGTTTTTATTGAGTGTTTGCTTTATATTACTTGCAAGTAACTAAGAAGCATCTTCTTTGTTTCTGCATAACACTTCTCATAATTTGTTAATATGTCTGTTTACTTGTTTTTTTCTTTTCCTTTACCACTTTAGGACAGGGGGATTTGGACAGTGGGTGGGAAATAGTGGTCATAAAAGAGCAACCTGAACTTTTCTTGTTGTGTTAAAACTTAAAACTCTTTAGTATAAGAACCTACACAAGTGATGAAATTATTATTGTTGTCATTAGGTGCCATTAAATTGGTACTGACTCATAGTGATCCTATGCACAACAGAACAAAACACTGCTCGATCCTGGGCCAACCTCACAAGTGTTGCTATACCCGAGCCCTCTCTGCCACCACTGCACCAATCCATCTAATTGGGGATCTTCCTCTTTTTCTTCGACCCTCCATTTTACAAGGATATCAAACATGATATCCTTCTACAATGATTGGTCCCTCCTGACAATATGTCTGAAGTATGAGAGACGAAGTTGGCCATCCTGGCTTCCAAGGAGCACTCTGGTTGTACTTCTTCCAACACAGATCTGTTTGTTCTTTTAGCAGTCCATACTTTAAATATTCTCCTCCAACACCATAACACAAATGTTGTGTGTGAACTTGACTGGGCTGTATCAATCCATCTAATTGAGTGTCTTCCTCTTCTTTGCTGACCCTCTACTTTTCCAGAAGTTCTGGAAGGTCGTATGAAGCCCAAGGTTGATGGCATTCAATAAGAACAAGTCCCTTCTAGTAGCATGCCCAAAGTAAGGGAGATAAAGTCTCACCATCCTTGTTTCAAAGGCACTTTATAGCTGTGCTACTTCCAAGACAGATTTGTTCATTCTTCCAGCAGTCCATCACATATTCAATATTCTTAACCAATATCATAATGCAAACGTATCAATTCTTCTTCAGTCCTCCTTCACTGTTGTATGCATATGAGGCGATTGAATATATATGGCTTGGATTAGGCACGTATTGTTATTGATAAATGCTGTGAAGTCAGTTCTGACTCGTAATGACCCTGTATAGGGTTTCTGAGGCTTTTAAAATCTTTGCAGTGGAAGAAACCCTCATCTTTCTCTTGCAGAGTGGCTGTTGGGCTCAAACCACTGACCTTTTGGTTGGCAGTCCAGTGCTTATCCTATGAAGCCAACACGCTCCTTATGCGCACAGTAGTGATCACTTTTTAACACTTTAAAATGTTTTTTTTTTTTACCACAGATTTGCAATTTAATTTAGAGTTTTGTGACTTCGAGCATAAGTTTTTACTTTACTCATGGGTAGCCATACAGTTTTTGTGTATCTTGTAGCTAGAGTTTTACAGATATGCTTGCAATTTTCTTCTCCCATGGGCATGCTACCATGGACTGCCCTAATGCCTATTAGATCCTGGACATAGCACCATTTCCTGAGCTCTTCCTAATTCCATGGAGTCCTCATGTGGTGCTGTAAGATATACACTGGACTGTTAACCACAGGTCAGCTGTTCAATCACCAATCACTCTTTGGAAACCCTATACAGGGGTTGGTCTGAGTCAGAACTGGCTCAACAGCATTTAAGAACAACAACAGTATCCTAATTCTATGTTTTGGGTCCATTTGTGCCCCTAAAAAGACATGTACAAGTCCTACCCATAATTACCTGTGGAAGTGACCTTACCTGAAAAAAGCATCTCTGCAGATGTCACTAGATCAAGCCTTCTGTAATAGGGTGTACTTACTAATCCACTAAGACTGTTGTTGTTGTGTTGTTAAGTGCCGTCAAGTCAGTTCCAACCCATAACCCAATATAAGGTTTCTAAGGAGCAGCTAGTGAGCTTGAACCACTAACCTGGTGGTTCAAACCGACTTCGTCGTCTAGAGCATTAGCCCACAGTGCCTGGTGCCCTTATAAAATGAGGAGAGAGACTGAGAGGGAGATGCAGAGGGAACACAGTCATGTGAGCACTGATGTAGAGACTGGAATTATGCTGGTACAAATCAAGGAATGCATAAAGCTACCAGAACCTGGAAAGATAAGAAAGAATCTTCGCCTGTAACTTCAGAGAGAGAAAGGTCCTTCCAAAACCCCGAATTCAGACTGCTGCAGGCTTCTAGTCCTTAGAACTATGAGCAAATCTGTATTTTTTGTTTTAAGCCACACTGATTACAGTACTTGGTTACAGCAGCTCTAGAAAATGAATACAGGCTGAGCAGCTGGGTCATGAGTGTACACAGACTTTAACTATTTGCTGATTGATGTGAGACCACGGTCAGGTTACCACCTGACATCCCTGTGCTGTCAACATGCAGACAGACCAGCACCTGATATCACCATCACTGTGATTTCAGTATTTCATTCCTGCATCTTTCCAAAGGGTTTTCTTTCCTTGGTGGTGTTGCTGTGTGTCATCGAGTCAGTTCCAACTCTTAGCAACTCTGTATAGGGTTTCCAAGAATGGCTGGTGGGTTTGAACTGCCAACCTTGTGGTTACCAGTCCAATGCTTCTCCTATAGTGCCACATCAGGATAGAAGAGACAAAATGTTACTCATTATAATCTGGAACAACTCATTATAAGCTGGATCAATTCTATGGAAAATATCCGTAACATCATAGAGACACTTTGTAAAGTGTTTCAAGAAATGTTCAGTAATAGGGAATTTACTGGAATTGGGAAAAAAGTTGGCAAAAATAGTCTGAAAACCACAAACACAAACTTCATTCTGACCATTTGTTGTCTCTGCCTTAAGCAACTGACTAGGGTAACTCACTCCTCCCTCCACAAGCAAAGGAGGCAGGTCTGAGATCAATCATGATAGCAGCTACTGTTTATTAAGCACTTACTGCATGCCAAGCACTTGGTTAGGAGCTGGTGATTTAACAACAGCAATGGTAAAGATAGTGGCTACCACGTACTAAGTATTTACTATGTACAGTGTGCTGTATTAAGCACCATCCATGAATTCATTCTAAATAACAGTCACCCAGCTGCTGAAGAACTATTCATATTTTGCAAGTCATTGCAAATCCTGCTCTCTCCCAAGTCAGTTAGCTTCACAGGTCCCCCTGTCCCTTTATAGTAAGAGCAAGAGCTTAGACCATTTCAACCTTAGAGAGCAAACCCACAATCTTAGCAGACCATAGTTTCACTCCAACAGCAAATTCCCCAAGGACCCACAAGTCAATAAACCCTTCAGACTTAAAAGAACAAGAATCAGAGAGATTCAGAATGGTGTTTCTGGAAAAGTTCCTTTAGATTTAAAAGAAAACTTTTGGTAATGATTAGTGAGTTATTTAGAACCTCGATATTCCAAAATTTGAGAAGCTAACATACTGAAAAATTTAATTTAGATTTCTTTAACACGCTCTCTCATGATAAGAAGCATTCAGCACATAAATGCTATGCAACAGGGCTGCCAAATTGCAACACAGAATGGGAGAAATTTGTCATTTTGAAATGCTGAGGGAATTCTTACTAACAGCTTTCTCATCTTGTAAAGCTATTATTTTTCTGATCTGTAATATGATTTATAAATCTCAGCTGAGTTTTATACTTTTGATGAAAGGAACATTTTCTCAGAATATGCGATTCTTACTGGCGTTGATCAAAGGGGGAATAAAAAGAAACATCTTCTGCAACCAAACATGCTGAAGTCTTGGTCTCTGCTAGGGCATTTTTAGGGCTATGTTGGTCCTAGCCAATGTTTAGGGCTCAGCTTGCCTTGTCTCAGTCTACACACTTGTACTCCAAATGCTACAACTCTTACCTATGCACAAAGCAAAATACAGCCAAACCAGTTACTGATGAATACATTTCTACACATAAGGACCCTATGTCTTTCAGAGCAGAACGCACTTGATAGGGCTTTCAAAGACTGTGGTCTTTTGGAAATAGATCATCCAGCCTTTCTCCCAATGAACTTCTGGGTAGATTCAAACTACCAGCTTTTCAGATAGTAGCTGATTGCTTAACATTCTGCCACCCAGGGATTCCTCACCTATGCACTGGTTACTTCCAAATCCATAGTATTATCCCTACTCACATCTCTCATTATTTACAAGTTTATATCTCTAACTCTCAAAGGAAACCTGGTGGCACAGTGGTTAAGTGCTTATCTGCTAATTAAAAGGTCAGTGGTTTAAACCCTATTGGGCAGTTCTGTTCTCTCCTGTTGGGTCATTATGAGTCAGAATTGACTTTGCAGCCATTGGTAACTACCCTCTAGACTTATGACTATCATGACCTATGTTGTTGGTGTTGTTGTTAGGTGCCATCAAGTCAGTACTGACTCATAACGACCCCATATACAACAGAATGAAACACTGCCAGGTCCTGGTCTAACCTCACAATCTTTGCTTTGCTTTCACCACTGTGCCAATCCATCTTGTTGAGGGTCTTCCTCTTTTTCTCCGACCCTCCACTTTACCAAACGTGATATCCTTCTCCAGTGACTATTCCCTCCTGATAACATGTCTGAAGTATGAGAGGAGAAGTCTGGCCAACCTGGCTTCCAAGGAGCATGCTGGTTCCTTGACCTATAGGCATGACCTATATCATGGCCTATAGGCAGCTCAATCTCAAGTCTTCTCCTTCCCTCCAAACCCTGTTCCTTCTCCTTGAATCCCAGTATTGAAATGACTCTAATCCCTATAGAAATAAGTAAAATATAGTCCCTGCTCCCAAGAAATTTATAATTTTACACTGACACACCAAAGTCAACAGATGATTAAAATACCATTTAATAAATGCTGTGGTAGGAGAAACCCAAGAGTGTGACTCTCATAAAAAGTATACCGTTTAGGGAAGGCACCCTGGAGATAATAACACCTTAGTTGGTTATGAGTTAGGCAACTGAAATAAATGTGTTTGTGCCTGGTATGCACAGAAGGAATCCATGGATAGAGACTCAGGTACATAAAAGTAAGGAGGTGGCTATAGGGTATTGTTTAGATAAAGGACAAGGTCAGTTCTCTACAGTATGCTTTATGGGATGCCAAAATGGACCCAGGGAAATTCAATTTGGGGTTACATTTCATAATAATACTTACCTCATAGAGCAATTGTAGTTTATATATGTAATCACTTTTGTAGTTCAAACTCACCAGCCACTCCTTGGAAACCCTATACAGGGTCACTATGAATCATAAGTGACTCAATGGCACTTACCAGTCCTTAGAACTACTCTAAGATAAACCATGAACTTTGGTGATAAATGAATTTTCAAAAGCTTGGGCAAATTGCTTAACTTCCCTGTGTTCCTCACCTTCACAATAAAGATAAAAATTGTAGGTCACAGCCCTCATCTTAATTCTTCTGAAAACAAAAGCTATTTGATGAATTTGCCAAATTTAGTCTAAACAGACACAAAGCTATTTATAGCTTGTATTAACACTCTTTGTATGAAAAATCTTACTTGGAAATGCAGAATATTGCACTTAACAACATCTATAATACAATGTATATATAATATGGTATAAAGAGGTCACTTGTGGTGCAGTGGTGAAAACACTGGGCTGCTAACCAAAAGGTTGGTAGTTGGAACCCACTAGCTACTCTCTGGCAGAGAGATGTGACCATCTGATTTCATAGAGATTATTGTTGTTGTTAAAGGAGCTCTGTAGCGTGGTGGTTATGAATCGGGCTGTAAGCTGCAAGGTCAGCAGTTCAAAACTACCAGCTGTTCCACGGGTGAAAGATGAGACTTTCTGCTCCCATAAAGATTTACAGCCTCTGAAACCCTGTACAGAGTCTCTATGAGTTGGAACCGACTCCACAGCAGATAACCACCATCACCATTATTGTTGTTAGTGCCATCGAGTTGGTTCTGACTCATAGCAACACTGCATAGAGTTTCTGAGGAGTGGCTGGTGAGCTTGAACCACCGACCTTGTGGTTCAAACTTTCAGTCTAGCTCATTAACCCGCAGCACCACCCCAGGACTCCCATAGAGATTCCAGCCTGGGAAACCCTATGAGGCAGTTCTACACTGTCCTGTCGAGTCACTAGTTCTAATCTGAATTCAGAATTCAAAACACATCTGGGCTAAAGGCTTTAGATAAGGAATTTGGGGGTCTGTAATATATATAAAGGAGCAATGATAATTCTGTAGGATAAGCACTGGACTGCTAACCGCAGGGTTGGTAGTACAAACCCACCAACACTCCACGAGAGAAAGATGAAGCTGTCTGCTCCCAAAAAGATTAACAGTCTCAGAAACGCTGTATAGGTTCGCTTTGAGTCGGAATCCACCTGATGGCAGTGGGTTTGGTTTGGGTTTGACATATGTAAATGGTAAGTTCTATAAGATAATGGACATGAAGTATCCCCTAGGACAGTGATTGGCATGTTGTAAGGACTCTGAAATGACATTAAACAGAGGGAGTAGACCACCCTAGGCTTCATAAAACATCAAGGAGTGAAGGAAGCTGAGAAATCATATAGGAAATGCATGTTTCCCATCTCTCCCCTCCAAAACTTTTACAATTATATGTTTGGAAAATTTGGGGGCTTTTTAATTTTTCTAAGCCTGGTCATCCTTTTATGTGCTAAAGGTTGCCATTGTACTATGCACAGCAGGAGGTGAAACATTCAGAGCATTTGTTACATGCTAATGAAGGCTGGGCATTGAGGGATGATGAAGCTTTCCAGATGAACAAAGAGCAGAAGGGTGATTCTGGGAGAGGAAACAGCATTAGTCTGCTAGAGTGGAAGGGGTATAAATTTCGCTAAATCTGGAACCCGTGGAGCAAGGCAAGCAATGGCAATGAATAGAGTTTTCAGATATTTTTTTAATGTTTTATTGTGAATTATGTGATAGTTTACATGGGAGAACATTAGTTTTACGTTCATCCTATCGTGTATCATTTCATTGCCATAATTACAATCCCCTCCATACATCATCAACCAACCAAAGGGTATACACTACAAAGCTGCTCCCCCACCCCCATACCCTCCCACTCCCCTACCCTCCCCCCACCCCCTCACCCCACCCTCATCAGCACACAGCCCCTCTCCCTCTCTGGGTCTAAAGTCCCAAGCTCTCCATGTCAGACCATTTCTAAAAGCAGAACTTTATTGAAATAAAATTTCATTTGCATGCGAGCTTTGTACACTAGCCACACGCTAACCCGTTTTTGCTCTATGTCCAAGTTCTCTTCTAAAAGGGAAAATCTCATCATCTCACTCCTCAGGATGCACTATTCAAAAATGCGTCATCAAGTATGGAATAAAATGCCATCTTCCAGGAGGCTCTGGTGATTGAGTCCTGCCTAACTCCCCAGATTACTTCACCCCACCTCCCCTCACTTAACACTCTCTAGTCCTCCAATGAACCTGCATCCCTTTTGCAAGGTCTGCCTTTTACTCCCTCTCAGTTGTCTAGTTAGCACCAGTTGTCATTGTTGTTGTTGTGATCTTAGTTCTTTAACACTTTAAAGAGGTCATTTGCAACAAATTTGCCTAATGCAACACATCCTATGATTTCTTGACTACTGCTTCTACTGATTTGTGGATATAGGTAAAACTAAATCCTTGACAACTTCAATCTTTTCTGTTTATCATGGTGCTCTTTATTGGTTCAGTTGTGAGGATTTTTGTTTCCTTTACATTGAGTTGTAATCCACACTGAAGACTGTATTCTTTCATCTTCATCAGTACCTGTTTCAAGTCCTCTTCACTTTCAGGGATCAATGTTAGGTCATCCGCATATGGCAGGTTGTTAAGGAGTCTTTCTCCAATCCTGATGCAAATATTATTCTTCATATAATCCATCTTCATGGATTATTTGCTCAGCATACAGATTGAATAAGTGTGGTGAAAGGATGCATCCCTGCCTGGCATACACCCTTCCTGATTTTAAACCATTCAGAATCCCCTTACTCCATTCAAATAACTGCTTCTGGGGCTATGTTAAAGGTTAGAAAGATGGAAACACCTCATTCAGAAATGTGTAGACTTAGATGGAGGATATGTAGAGAAACAATACCTTCATGTTTGATGTGAGTTTTTTTAACCAAGTTTTATATGATTTTATGGTAACATGTTTTGACTTTCCTTTGGATAACAACAGGAAAGCAAGTAGGGAAAGAATTCTTTGGCTGAAATGAGGATGGAGAACAGAGCATTTGAAGCAGAATGTGGGACCTACCACACTTCCTACCTACTCAGTGCCCTCCACACAAGTTCCTGAGCCTCTGCTTGGGGGGAGAACACTGGGAAAGGCATTGTTGCAGACTGGGGATGCTTAAACAAAGAGTTTTGGCATGCGGCTTTGGGTTGAGAATAAGTGTTATTCTCCTGACCTGAGGGAATTGTCCTGCTTAATGGCCAACAGAATGGATAAATGATCAAAGTAGTGTTGTGCAGACAAGAGGCATATTTCATTCATTGATTTCAACATCTAGTTTCTTTTGGGAGTCCTGGTGTGGTGCTGTGGGTTAAATGCACTGGACTGCAAAGTTGTTTTGAACTACAAGGTTGGGGGTTCAAGCTCATCAGTGGCTCCTCGGAAACCCTATACAGGGTCACTATGAGTCAGAACCAACTTGATGGCATTTAAACAACAACAACAACAAATTTCTCTTGAGGAAAGACTGTAAAAGACATCTGTAGGCTAGTCTGAATTTTATTATTTTGTGCCAGACTGAATGTAGAGTAAGTGTTTTTTTGGAAAGGCATCTTGGCCTAGGCCCAGGCCATCTAGAAATAGTTCTGTCCTCCGTGGATTCATGCACACATGGGCCCATTTGTAGATCTGGGATCATGTGACACAGGGAGGATCTTGTGACTCCAACACTTGGTCAGACTGGTCTGTTGCTGTCAAATCTATTCTGACTTATGGTGACCCCATGTGTGTCACAGTAGAAGTGCACTTCACAGGGTGTTCAATGACTGTGACTTTTTAGAAGTAAATTGCCAGACGTTTCTTCTGAGGTCCTTCTGAGTGAACTCAAGCCTCCAAACTTTCCATTATCAGCCAAGCATGCCAAGATTTGCATCACCCAGGGACTCAGTAACATAGTCAAGGGATCTCTTTATCTCCTCAGTACAGCAAATGGAAGTGAAAATTACCTTCTGATTGAGTAGCACTGCTGAAGAAAATCAATAGAAATGGCCCAAGGTCCACTGGCACTGTCTCAATTTTAATTGCTGTAGACTTTCAAATTACTGGAACCCTGAATTTGAGGATTCAACTGCTGCAAGTCTGGCAGAAAATAATGATCAGAGAGGAGTAAAGGAGAAGTGGTCTGTCGGTGCAATCCCAGATTAAAGTGAAATTCTGCACTGGCCAAAAGTAAAGCATTTTTCAACCTCAAAATATTCTCTCCAAATTCTAAAATCCTGTGTTTGACGTGTTTAAGAGAGAGATATAACAGCTGAAGTTGTCTTTGTTCAGGATGTAGGAGACAGTTTTGTCTAGACTTTCAGGAAAGATGTAGAATGACATTTTCAGAACAAATCAAAATATATTTTTAAATTCTGCTTTTTCCCTTCAGGAAGAGGTTTGACATGCTTCTATGATCTGAATTTGGTCGCTCTATAAATGGCCTCAATAGTTTGATATAAAAAGTAAAGTAAAAAATGAACCATTGAGGAAAGTTATTGAAAATGCTATTCATTCACTTTCTTACCTAAGGTATATTATTACTACCACTAACAAAAAAATTTACTGAGGAGTTTCTAGTCACGTATCAAGCTCTTGATGTATTTTCTTATTTAATCCTCACAGCAAACCCATGAGGTAGGTACACAGATCAATTTTTATTGAAGAAACTGAGGCACATAGATATGTTATAACTGACCCAAGAGGGGCCAAGCAAGGACCCAGTCTGACTCAACCCCAAACCTGCCCTTGTCACCAACAGACTGTGTCTTCTTTCCTACAGAGCGAGCATCGTACAGAAACGCATCATTTATTTTCAAGACGAGGGTTCTCTGACCAAGAAACTTTGTGAACAAGGTAAGAAAAGGTTGGTGTGGCAGGGGAGATGAGTAGAAAGTGCATCATTTAGTCCAAACATTTGTCACAGGGATCAATGTGATTGGGCTCTCTGAGTTCCTCTGGAGCCTGTTTTCTCCTGTAGCTCCGATTTTTAATCTGGCCATGTGCTCTGGATAATTGGATCCGCCTTAAGCTCTAATTACGCAACTTGATTCCCTGGGTAGAAGATAATGTACCTTATATTGGTATCATCTTCTTATTTTTGTGAAACAGTGATTATTCTGAAGAGGTTCTTTGGAATAATTCACAGGACTCAATTAAGGAATGCACAATTGTGTACCTTGAAAAAGTCTGCAATGGACCTCTGGAACACTCACTGCAGTAAGAACTTGTTAGGCTTGTGGGCCATGTGTCGGGGGAGGGAGTAGGGGGATACCAAAGGGGACAGTGACCTTGTGAATTTGACAATGGGGAATCTGCACTTTGTTTGCTCAAGCACATCAACCCCTTCTCCTTGGACTGAAGACACTGTAACAAATCTTACCCAGAGGTTGCAGAGGCTAGAGGTTAGAGCAGACACCCTGATTTAGATCAGGCCTGGCTTTGAATTCTGCCTCTCCCCTTCCTCGCCATCTGACCTGATGACTTAATATATGTAAAATAGTTCCCCTCCTCCGTGCACACAGTATATGTCATATTTACATGTGTTCATTCTTGTCATCTATATCAGAAAGCTTATTTATTAGTTTGACATAAAAAAAAGAAAGACTTAAAAAATCTAAATGCATTTAGAGTTATTAGAGAACTCAAACCTAGAAAAAAGTTCTATCATAATCACCTTTATCTCATTTCTATTCGTATTGCAGAATTTTTATTTGCATTTAGAACAATAAGTGTTCTGACCAGAAGTAATCTTCTCCAACACTAGCAAATCATAAGCTACTAAAGGAAAGAAAGACTGATAAAAGTCTTTTGGGAAAGTAATAACTAATAGTTTTGAGTTCTTACTACAAACCAGCACTTTATATGCATTAATTAATCACGTACTCGGCACAACCACCCTACATGGTAGAGACATTATTGCATCACACTATTTTACAGATGAGGAACCAGAGACACAACTATTTACATCTCTTGCTCAACATCATACAGCTAGTGGTAGAAGGCATGGTTTGGGAACAAGTCAGCTGTCTCCAAGGGAGTGCCTTTAGCCACTGCCTTTCTAACAAAGGGAAAAATACAAGTGTTGTCCACTCAATCCCTACTCATAGCAAACCGTTTATGTCAGACTAGAACTGTGCTCCACTGGGTTTTCAATGGCTGACTTTTCAGAAGCAAATCACTAGGGCTTTCTTCCAAGATATCTCTGGGTAAACTGAAGTTGTTAAGCTTTTGGTGAACAGCCAAATGCATTAACCATTTTGCACCACCAAGGGACTCCTCTATAAAAGAAACTACCTCCCAATTTGGTAGCTTATATTATTGTCCATCTTGAATTTGTCAATCATACGATTTACTATGCCAGAACTCAAATTTAAGAGGAACATTGTTGCATTTGTCTACAAAAAGAACATTTTAAGATCTGTCTTGAAAATAAATGGTATTGTAATCACTGGTTGACTTTTCTATGTCCAGAGGTATATTATAATATCCATACACCTAGAACAACCACCAGTTAATACCACTACTATTCATATTTGTGTACTAGCAGCTAAAATCAGTGATGATAAAATACAAGAATTCTACCTAAAAGATGACTGTACACCTGGACCTCACCAGATAAAATACACAGAAATCAAATTGGCTACATATGTGCAAAAAGATGGTGGAAAAACTCCATATCATCAACCAAAGCAAGGCCAGGGGCAGACTGTGGAACAGACCATCAATTGCTTGTATGCAAATTCATGCTGAATCTAAAGAAAATGAAAACTAGTCCACAAGAGCCAAAATATGAGTCTGAATATATCCTACCTGAATTTAGAGATCATCTGAAGAACAGATTCGATGCATTAGACACTAAAGGCCAAAGACCAGAGGAGTTGTGGGATGACATCAAGGTCATCATATAGGAAGAAAGCAAAAGGTCATTGAGAAGACAAGAGAGAAGGGAAAGACCAAAATAGATAGATGTCAGAAGAGACCCTGAAACTTGCTCTCCAGCGTAGAGATGCTACAGCAAATGGTAGAAGTGAGGAGGTACAAGAGCTGAACAAAAATTTCAAAGATCAGCTTAAGAAGACAAAGTCAAATATTATAGCAAAATATGCAAAGACCTGGAGTTAGAAAACCAAAAGGGGAGAACATGCTCAGCAATTCTCAAGCTGAGGGGACTGAAAAAAATATTCAAACCTTGACTTGCAGTATTGAAGGATTCTATGGGCAAAATATTAAATGATGAAGGAAGCATCAAAAGAATATGTAAGGGTCGAATCCCCACTGAGAAGTTCTCATCTTGTCTAGCTAGGTCTGGTGAAAGGAGATGGGGATAAGATTCTTATGATTCAATATTGAGTAATTGTTATCATGATGAATTACAATCTTCACAACTGTAAAGGTAGAAGTTTTATAATAAAAAGGGGGAAGTAGTTAATCTTACATTCCAGGAACAGAGGACCCTAGGGCCATCAAGGGAGAAGAGCATGAGCAGAATGTGGGACCCTAACCAGAGAAGCAGTGACACCAGAGATGGAGGCAGAGATGAGGACATGGAAAGATAGAGCAGCTGAGGACTCTAGACTCAAGGAAAGAGAAAGACTATATGCTGGCAGCGAGGAGGCAGGCTTGTAGAATGTGCCCTTTGGTTATTTAAATGATTATATATTCCTGAATTTTTTTTGTCCATCTCCCCAACCCCCCCCCCCAAAAAAAATAAGGAAATAGAAGCAAATCCTGTTGGATTTGGATGATGTGTGGAAGGAATTGTAATCATTGCAATGAAATGAAATACAATTGATGAGTGTAAAACTGATATTCTACCATGTAAACTATCACTCAATTCACAATAAAAACTTTCCAAAGAAGAAAAAGATAGAAGGAATGCACAGTCACTGTACTAAATAGAAATGGTCAATGTTCAACCATTTCAAGAGGTAGCATATGATCCAGGACGAATGATCCTGAACGAAGAAGTCTAAGGTGCACTGAAGTCATTGACCAAGAACAAGGCACCAAGACTTGATGGAATACAAATTGAAATCTATCAACAAAGTGAGGCGGCACTAGAGGCACTCACTCTTCTATGCCAAGAAATTTGGAAGACGACTACCTGGCCAACTGACTGGAAGAGATCCGTATTTGTGCCCAATCAAAAGAAAGGTGACCCAACAGAATGCTTAGATCATAGGACATTATCCTTGATATCACATGCAAGTAAAGTTTTACTAAAGGTAATACAGAAATGGTTGCAAGCAGACATTGACAGAGAGTTTCCAGGGGTTCAAGCTGGTTTCAAAAGAGGAAATGGAATGAGGGATATCATTACTGATATCAACTGGATCTTGACTGAAAGCAGAGAATGACAGAAAGATGTTTACCTGTTCTTTGTTGATTGTGTGGATCATGACAAACTATGGACAACATTGTGAAGTACAAGTATTCTAGAACACTTAGTTGTGCTCATGATGAATCTGTACACAGGCTAAGAAGTAGTTGTTTGAAATTAGGAAAGGTGTATGCCAGGGTTGTATTCTTTCACAATACTTATTCAATATATATGCTGAACAAATAATCAGAGAGGTTTGATTATATGAAGAAAAACATAGCATCAAAATTGAAGGAAGGCTCATTAACAACCTGTGATATGCAGATGATACACCTTGCTTGCTGAAACCAATAGGGCTCAAAATACATATTGATGAAGATCAAAGACCACAGCCTTCAGTATGGGTTGCACCTCAATGAAAAATAAATAAATAAATAAATCCTCACCATTGGACCAATAAATAACATCCATATAAATGGAGAAAAGATTGAAGTTGTCAATGGCTTCATTTTGCTAAGATCAACCATCAACACTCATGGAAGCAGCAGTCAAGAAATCAAAAGACGTATTGCAAATCTTCTGCACAAGGCCTCTTTAAAGTGTTGAAAAGCAAGATGTCAGTTTGAGGACTAAGGTGAGTCTAACCCAAGCCATGGTATTTTCAATAGTCTCCTGAGTTTGGAAGTTGGACAATGAATAAGGAAGACTGTAGACAAACTGATGCATTTAAGTTATGGTGCTGGAGAAGAATATTGACAGTATCATGGCCTGCCAGACCAACAAACAAATCTTTGTTTGATGAAGTACAGTCAGAGTGCTCCTTAGAAGTCAGGATGGTCAGAATTCATTTCTCATGACTTTGGACATGTTATCAGGAGATCTCATGCTGTCGTTTGAGAAGGACAGCATGCTTGGTAAAATGGAGGGTCAGCAAAAAAAAGAAGACCGCCTCCAATGAGATGGATTAGCACAGTGGCAGCAGCAATGGGCTCAAGCTTAACAAAAACTGAGAGGATGGTATAGGACCAGGCAGTGTTCTATTGTGCTTGATGTTATTGTTGGTAAGTGCCATCGAGTTGGTCCTGACTCATAGCGATCCTTTTAGGGTTTCCGAGGAGCAGCTGGTGGATTTGAACTGCCGACCTCGTGGTTGGAAGTTCAGTGCCAATCCCATAGCACTACATCAGGAGTCCATATGGCCTCTTTAATTCAGAGCCAACTCCACGACACCTACTAACAACAACAGTACTCATTGTCCAAGCAATGTATGGTCTCTATAGATGAGCTGGAGCAGAAACTATACCCTAAGTGATTGCTTGCTTAGCATGGGAACAGAAAAAGTGAAGAGAGTTGGATGGCCCGCATTAGGGTCACATCTGCCTCAGGGCTAGAGAAAAGGAGCCTGTGGACAAGAAAAAAGTCACCAGACATGACTTTGGTGGCTCTCCTTTCCTGTCATCCATTGCTTGTAAGTTCTCTCAACACTTCTCCAAACAGGAAACATCTCAAACTGATGTGGCTCATGATTCTGAAATAACAACCACATTCCTGCCTTGCCTTCATGAGATGGCATCTAGGTCCCATGGGTTAAAGGTTTAGATGGTTTGGATCATACAATTACAGGCCAGCTTCGGGCCTGCATTCTCAAATGACTAATCTAATCACAGCCTCTTTGGTGTGGTTCTGTTAGTTTGACTGTCAGAAGACTACCTTATTTCCTTGATTTGAGGACTCTTAGGGGACACTTCACCAGCACCCCTGTGTACTGACAATAGTCATTAGCTAAAGTGCACTATTCAAAGCTTCAATCTTACTGTTTTCTTTTTTGTCTAAGTTGTGAATATATTAAAATTCTGCAGAGACAGAGTCAATACAATGCCACGGCAAATCTCTATTAGCTATCATTTGCAAGGCAGAGACAGTTTCTAGAAAACGACTGAAAACACATCTGTACCAAAAGACCACTTTCAAGGACAAGTTGGTGGCAAAAACAAAACAAAAAAACACACAGCAGGACGTGAACTGTGAAATCATTAGGTGTAATTGTAGGTGATCCCAGAGACAGCAGACCCATGAAAAATCCATCAGCGAAACAGATCACATTAAGAAATGCCATAAGATAGAAACATAAAGCAAAGGGATTTTCTTAAATGTGCATGCCCTCTTAATTATCTCTAGTTCTTTCATTAGGGTCTTTACATTCATTGCTTTCTTGTTGAGTCAAATCAATCCTATCAAGGGTAGAGAGAGAGAAAGTTGTACCTATTATTTTCCCCAGCTAAAGCCTTTAATCCACAGGGTGAAAAAATAAGAGCTGCCTGGATGAAAAAGCAGTGGCAACCTATTGTGTTTGTGGGTGTGCGTGTATATTTTTTAAGACACACAAAATATTAGTTCATAGTTAAGGACAGAGAAAATGTGAATATTATGCAGAAAGTCACAAGCAATAAATAGGAGAACACACACATTTTAATACCATGTTACAAACAAGGAAGAAAGACAAAGAAAGGGAAAGGTGAAGGAGGAAGCAGAGAAGAGAGAAAACTGTGTGCAGAGAAGGGATAAAGAGAAAAGAAAAAGGGGAGGGGGCAAATGAAAAAGGTAGGCATGGAAAAGGAAGTAAAGGTTGAGGAGTAGAGACGGAGAAGCGGAGCCCCTCAGAGGATGTACCAGGGGCTATAGCCACTTTTTTTCAGCAGGTGATTGGAGGGGAGTATTTTATCATTTGTTATCACTAAATGAATGAAAACCCCATTCATTTCCCAATAAACATGTCCTCAGTAGGGAATAGCATGTCTACTTTTATTTTCAAATGTAGACATTGATTTTTTAATGGAAAGTTTATTTTCTTTTAGAATTCTAAAGGATTTATTGTAAAGGTATGCCCTTGAGACCTTGGCAATAGCTTGAAGCTTACTTCCTATACTCTTGATAAAGTGAACTACCAATTTGCCTAATTTTGGTTCTTTGAAAGATTATTTCTGCCTCATTTAACAGTACCTGGTAGTTACAATCGAAATCCCAGCATGCATCTCTTAGTCCTGAACCCCTTTTTCAAAACTGACGTTGTTTTGCTTTGTTTTGGCAGCGTATTTGATCATAATGAAATGCAAAACTGAAATCTTCAAAAGTAACTTACTTGTGCTACCTTTTATAAAGTGTGTATTGAACAGGCCTGTTTCTTTAGCTATCAAAGTGACACACGCAGGGAAGAGACCTGGACTTATCGAATATAAAGCAGTTAGGAGCCCCTAAACATAAAAACAATGCTCCAAAAAGTAACTAAACAATGATTTGTACTGTAGATGATTTCACACCTCATCTTTGGGGCTGTTTAAATCCCAGAGCTAGGTAAGGAGGTAATTTGTCAAATGCACCATTCTTCATTTTAAAAAGCCCAAAACAGAAACAGCAATATGTATGTAGGGTTTTTTTTTTAGTTTTGTCTTTAGTGTTTATCCAGACCTGTCTTTACACCTATTCAAGTCTTTCTTGCATGGGATATAGTGCAGAGATTGAGAACACGGGCTCTGAATTAAAAAAGATTCAGGAGTCCTGGTGGGGCACTGTGGGTTAATGCACTGGACTGCAAAGTTGGTTTGAGTCATAAGGTCGGTGATTCTAGCTCACCAGTCACTCCTCGGAAACCTTTTGCAGGGTTGCTATGGTTGTTATGGGTTGGAACTGACTCGATGGCACTTAACAACAAAAACATACTCTAGTTCTGCCTACAGCACTACTAACACTGTGACCTTGGGTAAATTATCTAATCTGCCTCTGCTTATTGATCTGGAAAACGGGATATCAAAGTATCTACAGCCTAGAACTCTTAATATTAAATAAGACAATATATGGAAAGGGTTATTGTTGCTGTTGTTAAATGTTGCATCGGTTCCAACCCATAGGGACCCTGTATAGGGTTTCTGAGTAGCAGATGGAGAATTTGAACCACTAACCTTGTGGTTCAAACCAACCTTGAGGTCCAGCGCATTAACCCACAGCACCACATCAGGACTTCATGGAAAGGGATAGAAAGACTCAATACGTTGATGTTATTGTTACAATCCCCCATACTTTTGTCTCCATCCTAGAACCAAGAGTTGTGTCTTTACCCATCACTCATTTTACGTATCCAAAGCAAATGAACACAGTGAATTCCAAAGGGAAGATTTATAAAGTACTCTTCCTGACACTCAGTAGATTGTTATGCTCTTTGTCACTGCTCTTTGTATAACATTTTAGAATAAATGTCCAACTTGCAGAGAAAGAGCATTTATGTTAATACTATTAGGAGAACAGAAGAAAAAGCAATTGAAGCAAGTTGTATATGTAGTTACTGTTTTCATCTTGCAGGAAGCGAACGGACTAAAAGCAACAATGCAGTTAGGAATGTGGACTTGACAATCGGAAATACTGAATTTATTCATGTAATCTCTCTTTCCCCACTTATCAGCTATTCACAGCTAAAAATGGGGATGAAGAGGGAATCTTCTTAAGTTTTTCCTGAACTTGAAATGTATTTCTAAACCCTATCAATCCCAGGAAATTCTCTGAAAGCTTGATAAGAATTGACTATATGTATATCTCTCTTTCTCTTACTTTTCATCAGTCTTTCTCTTTATCTCTCTATTTGTTCTCCTTAAAGTTGCTACTTCTGCTACTGGAAATTTGACCCTAGAGAATATTTTTTAGGGAAAACATACATATGTATTCTTCTTAAAATGTGATGGAGACCCTTTTGGCTTTCTGAGCAGCACCATGGTACTTGGCAAGAACCAGCACCTTACAAAAGGTGGCAAAAAAGGAACCAAGAAGAAAGTGGCTGATCCACTTTCTAAGAAAGATTGGTGTGAGGTGAAGGCACCAGCTATGTTCAGTATAAGAAATATTGGGAAAACACTAGTCACAAGGACTCACGGAACCAAAACTGCATCTGATGGACTTAAGGGTCGTGTTTTTGAAGTGAGACTTGCTGATCTGCAGAACGATGAAGCTGCATTTAGAAAATTCAAGCTAATTACTGAGGATGTTCAGGGCAAAAACTGCTTGACCAACTTCTATGGCATGGATCTTGCCCATGACAAAATGTGCTCCATGGTCAAAAAATGGCAGACCATGATTGAAGCCCACGTTGATGTCAAGACTACAAATGGTTATTTGCATCTCCTGTTCTGTGTTGGCTTTACTAAAAAACTGCAACAACCAGATTCAGAAGACATCTTATGCTCAGCACCAACAGGTCCGTCAAATCCGGAAGAAAATGATGGAAATCATGACCCGAGAGGTGCAGACAAATGACTTGAAAGAAGTGGACAATAAACTGATTCCAGACAGCATTAGAAAGGACATAGAGAAGGCTGCCAGTCTATTTACCCTCTCCATGATGTGTTTGTTAGGAAAGTAAAAATGCTGAAGAAGCCTAAGTTTGAGTTGGGAAAAGTCATGGAGCTTCATGGTGAAAGCAGTAGTTCTGGAAAAACTAGCGGAGTTGAGACAGGTGCTAAAGTTGAACGAGCTGATGGCTATGAGGCACCAGTTCAAGAATCTGTTTAAAATTCAGACTTTTAATGGTGACAAATAAAGATCTTATTTGTAAAAAAAAAAAAAACGTGATGGAGAAATTGGCATGAGGCATAGGTGAGGACACCAGGGCCGAACAAGCAAACAAGAGTAATTGAGTCAAAACTTACCCCTACAACCCCCAAATAATTTCTGTTTCAAATATTCTATTGGTCCCATAAATTTCAAATTATTAAAGAAAAAGTTCTGATTTTATTTTAAAAACATAGCATATTTACAGGTATGCAAAATTCCTTACTGGTTCCAGAACTTATTAATCAATGAAAACTTCACCTCACCTTCTTTTCTCATGGGTTCTAAATGACACTAAGATGGCACTGCCTTATAAATGCCTCATATTTGCTTCTTAAGAGGTGACTCTTGTGTTTGTGTTTCAGATCCCACTGCTGACGGGGTGACTGACAAGCCAATCTTAGAATGCTGTGCCTGTGGAACTGCTAAGTACAGACTTACATTTTATGGGAATTGGTCTGAGAAGATGCACCCAAAGGATTACCCTCGTGAGTGAAATAGTTACTCTGTGGGCTGTGGGGGAAAGCACATTGCAAAATGCTGTCTGGTTGTGGGGTTCACTGGCTGAAGTAGGTCAGCTTGTTCTTATCAAATGATTCATGACATACACATTCCAAGTCAGTGAATTCACTTAGAGGCAGACACAGGAGTGGCATGTTTGTAGCTTCTTTGTATAGCATTGTTCTAAGTATGTTCTTATCTGTGATTTTAAAAAGTGTTCCTGAATTCATGCTGCTTATCTTCATGTCACGCATTGGGTTGCCTCAGTCCTTCTTTAATGGCCCTATCCATGAATTACTCAATAGATCTCTTTGTGCTGGAAATAGCTGGCGAAGGGATATGCTCTTGACTCCACAGAACAAGGTCAGCACATACTCAACATCCTCACCAGGGGCAGATGTTGGTCATTAGTCAGCATACCCTTTCCTTGCTGATTCTAGAATTCTTCAGAACCCCATGCTCCAGGTAGCCAATACCAATCAATGGGCATTGTTAAGAGATCTCAAACTTGCTATTTGGAGTAGGTCCTCAATCAGGATGTTGCTAACTCCTTTTCATCTTGTCTTAGGAAAGGTCTAACATGTGCCAGGCATTATACTGTGCTCTAGGATATAATTAAAAAAAATAAATGCCATTGAATCTGTTCCAACTCATAACAAACATATATGTGCCAGAGTAGAACTGCAGTCCATACAGCTTTCAATGGCTGGTTTTTGGAAAGTAGATAACCAGCCTTTTCTTGTTAACTGTTTGCACCACTCAGAAAATATAATGGTGGTAGTTGTGTGCTACTGAGTCAGTTTTGACTCATAACCTTGTATAGCATTTCCAAGGCTGTAAATCTTTACAGGAACAGAAATTCTCATCTTTCTCCTGCGGAGTGGCTGATTTGAACTACTGACCTTTCATTTAGCAGCCCAACACATAACCCACTATGCCACTAGGGGTCCTTGGTGTTGTTAAGTGCCATCGAGTCTGTGCCAACTCATAGCGACCCTGTATAGGATTTCCAAGGAAATGCTGGTGAGCTTGAACCATCGACCTTGCAGTTCAAACTGACCTTGAAGTACAGTGCATTAACCCACAGTGAACAAAAAAGGACACAATCATGTCCTCAGGCAGAAACAGACTACTCCAACAATCACACAAAGAGAGTAAACAATTATAATTGAATAGTGGACTTACGCGTGTGACAAGCATTTTTCCATTTACTCTTCAAAATAACCTGTTTTTTTGTGGGTGAGGTCACTGGTGATCAAAGAAATGTGACATAATCAAATGTAAGTAGTGAATCCAAGATTCCGATCCCGATTTGTCCAGATCTTTGTTCCGAATTGCCTTCAGGACCTGGTATCTTCCAGTCTCCCTCTCTTTGGGTGTCCGTGCATGGCACTGAGAATCTTTTCCAGCTTATTTTCTGTTTTGTTCATTTCACTTTGGAATTACTACAGCTGGGGAAAAAGAATGGGGTTGGGAAAAGGGATTTAAAAGAAGCATGTGGGTTAGGCCACAAAAGAAAAGGAATGGAAGGCCACATAGTTGAGGCCTGGGTCTTCCCAGGTCAAAGCCACCTTCTGTACTTCCAAATAGCTCATCCAAAGGGGACTCAACATTTCTTGGCAGATCAAGAGGGCTATTGTTTAATTTTACCCACATGAAATCAAGGCTTGGGCTCTTAGAAACCTCTTACTTGTTCAATTTTGCTACTCTGAGACCAGGGCTGATCTGCTTCAGCTAGTGTGGGAGAGCCATGTGAGCAAACTTGAACCCTTCCTGAGGAGAAAAAAAACCCACTAGGAACAAGTATGACGGAAAAACTCCCCAGTGCCTCTTGCCCACTAAACCAGAGGAAATAAAATGTTAAGGACCTATTATTCATTTTTTGTAATCCTAAAGACTTTCTTATTCTTTTCTATTCTGCTATTGTCATTTACCAGAATTTTAATTTTTATTTATTTTTTTAAAAAGGGGGCAGGGGAAGAAGTATAGTGCTATTGTTTTGGGGCATTTGGGCCAAATCAAGGCTAAATTTAACAGAGTTTCTATGGAGTTCTAAAATAAATATAGCAGATTTATTAAACCAGATTCCCCAGGATTATTCCATTATCAGTTATTACACATTCCTTTATCAGATTGTGTCCTAATTATTGGTTAGAAAAACAAATCATTATGTACTGTGTGGAAGTCCTGGTATGACATTCATTGTAGGAGAAGCACTCGACTGCAAAGTCAGTTTGAATCACAAGGCCAGCAGTTCAAGTCCACCAGTCACTCCTTGGAAACCGTATACAGAGTCACTATGAATTGGAACCAATTCAACAGCACTTATAACAACATGTACAGAATAGCATGTATGACATCATCCTATAATTATCTTCAGGAGTTTTCCTGAGAAGATCTCCAAGACAAAAACCATGGCATGTTCATCTTTGATCCCTAGTGTCTGAAAGTAGCTGGTGCCTTCCCAATGTTAAGTGCTGTTGAAGTCGGTTTCGACTCCTAACAATCTTGTGTTGAGTTTCCGTGGAGCAGCTGGTAAGTTTGAACCCCCAACCTTGTGATTCAAACTGACCTTCTGGTCCAGTGCTTGTCTTTCAGCACCACACCAGGATTGTGTATTAGATGGTGAGCTCTGAATGGCCTTCTCTCTGACAGATTTCCTGCCTACATATAGTCATGATGGCGAGTGTGCATCAGGCCTTTCTTGGAGGGAAAATGATGGACTTGTACACTCAGCTGACTTGAGTAGTTTGCAAGAGCACCCAGGGGGTACTTGGGGAGCACAGTGACTCCATAATATAAGAACAGGACTGCTAACCACAGGGTTAATGGTTCAAGCCCACCAGCCACTCCAAAGGAGAAAGATGAGGCTTTCTGCTCTTGAAAAGATTTTTAAAGCCTCAGACACTCTATACAGGATTGCTATGAGTTGGAACTGACTTGGTAGCATTTAACAACAAGGGGAAACCAATTAGAACCTTGAAAGTTCAATAGTCTCAAGAAGATTTCTACCATTTTTAAGTAATAGATAGTTTCTGTTTACCTCACTAGGGATGATTCTATCTTGAATACCAATCATTGTCATTAAGTCTAGAGATGTTTCACAAAAACAGTGCACACTGACTAATGTTGATTCCCTTTCGCCTTTGTTAATTAGTTATCTAAAACACCATTTTCTCCCTAGGCATCTTAGAGCAGCAGTTGTCACTTTTGTTTTTGTTTTTGTTTTGTGTGTGTGTGTGTGTGTGTGTGTGTTTCTCAGAACCTTTTTACATGCTTAAAAATTACTGAGAACTCCAAAACCATTTTAAACCTTTTCTAAATGCTTGACCCTTTAATTTATAAGTAAAAATAAATAAATGAATTAAAAAGACTGAAGCTCAAAGGAGTTACTAGGTCAGAATATATCACAAAAGAGTGTCAGAGCCAAAACTAGAACTCAGACTTCAAGGTCAATTGTTCTAAACTACCAGCTATTCCGCAGGAGAAAGATGAGGCTTTCTGCTCCCATAAAGATTTAGATTCTCGGAAACCCTATGAGTCCAATCGGACTCCACAGCATATCACCACCACCATCACCAAACAAAGCCTCAAAGGAGCCCTTGAGGCATACTGGTTAGTGATAAGCTGCTAACCTATCAGTAGTTTGAACCCATCAGCCAGTCCTCAAGAGAAAGATGTGGCAGTCTGTGTCCATAAAGATTTACAGCCTTGGAAACCTGATGGGGCAACTCTACTCTGTCTGTAAGAGTCTCTATGAGTTGGAATCCACTGGTCAGCAAAGGGTTATAAAAAGACTACTCAGCAGACATCCTAACTTAGAAGTCAGAAAGAGAAGTTCTGAATTTGCTGAGCCTGAACAGTCTCTGAACCCTTACAGTATTAGAAGTCCAAGCTCCAGGTCCATCCTATGACGGTTAGTCTGTAGTGTCCAAAACTGGTCCAGGAGCACTGCTGCCTAGAAACAGGGTGATGGGCTCGTGCTACCACACAGGAATGTCCCGTGGTTTGGAGACATGCCCAGGTCTTGCAAGGGGAATGGGAGTTACCTAACAGGCACTGAGCCTCTTCTAGATCAGAATACAGCTCCTGGATTTTTGATAAATGCTTCTACATCATAAAGACCATCTAATTTCCCTTGACAATGTAAACTACCCAATTTATACCATTTTTGACATATCATCAGTTTTAATACCTCAAACAAATATCTATTGATAAAAAAATTTTTTTTTGCAGAGTCAATTTCCCCCTACACTGTACAACACATTGTTTAAAATATAAAAATGGTCATTGGGAATATATTCTACATAAATCAAATTAATTTTGCAATGAAATTCAGCCTTCTTGTGTACATTGTTGTTGCATGCCATTGAATAGGTTCTGACTCATAGTGACTCTGTATAGGGTTTCCAAGGTTATAAATCTTTACAGAAGCAGAAAGCCTCATCTTCCTTGTGTGGAGCAACTGGTAGTTTCGAACTGCTGAAATTATGATTAGCAGCCACTTTTGTTGTTGTTGTTGTTAAGTGCCGTCGAGTCGGTTCCGACCCATAGCGACCCTGTACAGTGTTTCCGAGGGTGTAAATCTTTACAGGAGTAGAAAGCCTCATCTTTCTCCCGCGGAGCAGCTGGTAGTTTCGAACCGCTGACCTTAAGGTTCACAGCCCGATTCGTAACCACTAGTGCCTAGGGCCCCAATATTTGATATATGTTGTTAAGTGCTGTTAAGTTGATTCTGACTTATAGCAACCCTGTATAGGGTTTCTGAGGAGCAGCTGGTGAGTTTGAACTGCTGACTTTGTTGTTCACAGTCCAATGCTGATCCTACAGTGCCACACCAGGAATCCATCTTTTGTATGGAGCCACTTAATCTTAAAAGTTACTAATTACTAAAATCTAATCACATGAAGGGTCCTAGTGTAGTGCTATAGAATAAGCATTGGAGAGCTAACTGCAAGAACGGTGGTTCAAACCCACCAGCTGCTCATTGGAAACCATATACAGGGTAGTTGTGAGTCAGAACTGACTTGGTGACACTATACAACAACAGACATATGAAAGACCACCACTATAACTTGACAATTATTTTTGTTTCTTCATTAGCACAAACCACCCATGTACAGTTTCTGTATCACATTTTAACACATTGTTTCCTGCTTTTTGCCTTTGCTTTTGTTTCCATTGCTATAATTAAAGGAGTATTTCATAATATTATGTCAGCTTACTCTAAACAATTTATTTAACTGTTCTTTTATTGAAAATTTTGGTCATATCAAATGTTTTGTTAACAAAGTACTGCAATAAAAATTTATGTATGCAATCATAAAACAAAACAGAACATGACTGTTTGATTACATAAAGACCAGTGAAACCTCTGAGACTATGGCCCTTCCTCACCCTTCAGGTCTGGCAATGAACTCAACTGTATGGCTCAATTTTCAGCTCTACAATAGGCAATCTTATAGGGGAAATCAGTAACGCTGGGGAGTTAGTGTTAACTTAGAATAAGCAACTATTTGAGATCAAAAGGGCAGTATTCACCCACGGACAAAGTTCAGAAGGGTTAGGAAAGAAGGAAGAATGGAAACAGGAAGCACAGGGAGAAGGTGGGATGAGTGATGGTACTTTGTGGGGACTGCAATCAATGACGTGAGCAAAATGTCGATGAATTGTTGAACGGCAAACTGATCTGCTCTGTAAACCTTCACCCAATCCACAATGAAACATTTAAAGGGAAAAAAAAAAAAATTGTTTGTATGTAAGACTTCCTCCATCCCTCTCTCTTCCTTTGAATTATTTTCTTATAAAGATTTCCCAAGAGTAAGACTTTTGGATCAAAAGATATGAACTGTTTTGGCTCTTAAAGTCTCTAGACAGATTATTTTCCAAAACATTTACATTGATTCACCATGTTTACTAATAATGAATTCATAAATCTGTTTCTCCTAACCCCCTCAGCGTTTTATTTAACTGTTTGGGTTTTAACTTTGCCAATTTAATAGTTATAAAAGAAATGCATCTCATTATTTAGTATTGGTTTAATTACTAACACACTGTAATCCTTTTTCATGTTTATTTATGCTTTATTCATTGCTTTTAATGCCACAAGGATGTTGGTAGTAATTACGTCTGATTTTGTTTCCAGGGCCTAGCTCATTGTCTGGCACATTGGATGTTCTCAATAAATATTGTTGAGCGAGTCAATGAATGTGTGAGAAGCGGTTGACAAAGCCGGCAAGGAGTACAGCGGAGGGAGATGAGCAGTGAAAAGTCACTGAAGAGGTTAGGCTTGAAGAGTAGGGAGACCACGTGGGAGTGCGGATGAAACAGCAGAAAGAAAAGGACTGGAGGTGTGCGGGAAGATGTGTTAGGAGGATAGTGCAATAATTTAGTGGGCCACAGTAGGAGTTCTGGTGTGGTGCTGTACATTCCGCGCTGAACAGCAAGGTAGGTTGGAACCCCAAGATCGGAGGTTCAAGCTCACCAGGTGCTCCTTGGAAACCCTGCACAGGGTTGTAATGAGTCGGAACCTACTCGACAGCACTTAACAGCCATACACAGGGGCTTGGACTGAGGTGGTGAATGTGGTAATGGAGACAATGAATGGATTTGAGCTGTCTTTTAGAGACAGAGTCTATCGTAGATTAGGCGAGTGAGAATCAAGAAGCATCAAACATGACAACTAGATTTCGGGCTTAGAAATGGAGGTGTTCTTTCTTTTTAAAATATCCTTCCGTATTATCGTCTTTCTATTTTTATGAATGATTTTGACATCATTTCATCAAGTTCTGTAAGGCATCCTGTCAGAATTTAAAGTGGGTTGGCATTAATAATCCCAAATAACAGAAGAAATATTAGTTTTATATTATTTAGCTTTCTCAATCTCTTTCCATTTATGAATAAAACCATTTGTAGGTTTCCTTAGCCCAACGCCTAGAACAGTGATGAGCAACATGTAGAACCATGTGCCCATTATTTCCATTTAATTTCAGAAACAAAATTACATATTCAGCAAACAATAATCCCACTCCTCTCCATCATTGGGAAATTCCTCCTTTAGCTGATTAATTCTGTCCATCAGAGCTTCTCAACAGTGCCACCAAAATGCTGAGCTAGGAGAGGGGCACGCTGCTGCCACCACCAGGCTAAGTCACAAATCGAGTATAGCACCAGGAAAATAGTATATGCCAAATTTGTGTTATCATGATACACAGTCTCAGTGAAAGAAGGGACAAAAGAGGAAGATTTCACTGTCTTCTTCTGTCTTCCCTACCTCCCTGGGAAAGTCATTGACAATTATTCACTACATTATGATGGGAGAAGGGAAGTCCTCAATCAGGTGTTTCAGTTAAACATGGTGAGCTGAATACACAATTAATCTCTGATCCTGCCCCAAATCCCCTAAGGATAACACTAAATGAATGTTTCAAGTTATAAACCCACAAAGAGAAGATGGAAAAAAGAACCATAACAAAGAGATATCATCAAAATCTGGAGAGATAGAAGACAAATATCTAAGTGACAGCTGTCTTTCTAGAGCAAGGAAGGTTGACTCTTGAGTACTTGCATAGTGAGTGGTGCATAACATCCAAAACAGTTCTGTACATGGCACAGGGAAAGCCTCGGGAATGGAAAGAATCACCTAGAACAATTAGTGAAAGGGTTATAACATCATGAAATTTCAGAATTGGAATTGTGACAATCCTAAAAGCATCCAGTAAAACAGGTATACACAAAGGATGAGGAATAGCATGCCATCAGACCACTCTAGAACAACACAAAAGCTGTAAGACAATGGAGCCATGTCAAACCCCAAACCTGTGGCTATAAATTCTCAGGGAAGACATTTGTCCAGCTGAGACCAGGCTGAGACAAATTCTCTTGGCTCCATGTACTAGCTGAGTTTCTTTCTACTTCACTGTTCCTTGAAAGTTTGGACTTTCCAGGGTTCTGGCTCTAAGGAGGATTGTACTCTAATCTCCTTCCCAAAATGAGTACAAGACCTTGTCTCATATCCCTTGTTGTTCTTAAGTACCATGGAGTCTATTCCAACTCATAGTGACCCTGTACAGGGTTTCTGAGGCTATAAATCTTTACAGGAACAGAAAGCCTCATCTTTTTCCCCACAGAATGGCTGGTAGTTTTGAACTGCCAACTTTGAGGTTAGCAGTCTGGTTCATAACCACTACGCTACTAGAGTTAATCCCTACCTGGGACTAAAACCCAAGTCCTAGAGCAGCCTCTGCGTCAGTCCAAGCTTCCAGCTCCGGTGTTGGTTCCTTCTTTGGTTACAGCCCTGGAGAGTTCGCTCACCTTTTCCAGCACTTCTAGGTATTTTGCACAAGGTTCTCCCCAGTGTTTCTATTGTGATACCCTACCCTCACCCTAATTGCTGAGTGGTGCAAAAAGTTAAGTGCTTAACTACTAATTGAAAATAGGGAGTTTGAACTTTCCAGAATTCCTCAGAAGAAAGGTCTGCAAATCTTCTTCCAAAGGTCACATCCTTGAAAACCCTATTGTCTTAGTTACCTAGTGCTGCTATACCAGACTTTAACAAACAGAAATGCATTCTCTCACAGTTTAGGAGGCTAGCAGCCCAAATTCAGAGCAAAAGCTCTGGAGAAAGGTCCTTGTCTCCTGTCAACATCTGTAGGCCTAGCATTCGTTGAATATCCCCATATGTCTTGGTATTAATCTTTCCATGGATCTGAAGTACTGTACGCACTTTGGGAAGGAGATTAGAGTGTAATCCACCTTACAGCCAGGAAGCTTGAAGGGCCAAATTTACAAGGACAAGTGAAGCAAAAAGAAACACACAGTGCAGGGACCCCCAGTCCAAAAGACTTACTACACTCCTAGCTGTTCCTTCCTGGTGGTAGTAGGTTCTTCTAATCTCTGCTCATTTCTTTCTCCTTGTATCTCTTGTAAGTAAAAGATGTTGCAGGTTACATCACAGGGAAAGTCCCCTTACATCAGATAATGGCTGTAAACATCCATTAATAACCAGAACATGGAATGTACGAAGTATGAATCTAGGAAAATTGAAAATTGTCAAATATGAAATGAAATGCATAAACATTGATATCCTAGGCATTAGTGAGCTCAAATGGACTGGTGTTGGCCATCTCGAATCTGCCAATCACATGGTTACTATGCCAGGAATGACAAATTGAAGAGGAATGGTTTCACATTCATTGTCAAAAAGAATATCTCAAGATCTGTCATGAGGTACAACACTGTCTGTGATACTATAATATCCATGCAGGTACAGGGAAGAACAATTAATATGACTATTATTCAAATTTACACACCAACCACTAAAGACAGTGAGGATGAAATTAAAGAATTCTACCAACTTTTTTAGTCTGAAATTGATCAAACACACAATCAAGATATATTGATGATCACTGGCAATTAGAATGCAAAGGTTGGAAACGAAGAAGGATCAGTAGTTGTAAAATATGGTCTTGGTGATAGATATGATGCTGGAGATTGCATGATAGAATTCTGAAGGAACAATGATTTGTTCATTTCAAATACCTTTTTTAAACAGATTACTATACTCATGGACCTCCCCAGATGGAATACACAGAATTCAAATTGACTACATCTGTGGAAAGATACAGAGGAAAAGCTCTATATCATCAGACAAAACAAGGCCAGGGGCAGATTGTGGAACAAACCATCAATTGCTCATATGCAAATTCAGACTGAAGCTGAAGAAATGAAAGCTGAAGAAAATGAAAACAAATCCATAAGAGCCAAAATATGACCTGGAATATACCCCACCTGGATTTAGAGATCATCTGAAGAACAGATTTGATACATTAGACACTAGAGACTGAGGACCAGAAGAGTTTTGGGATGACATCAAGAACATCATACAGGAAGAAAGCAAAAAGTCATTAGGACAAGAAAGAAGGAAAAGAACAAAATGGATGTCAGAAGAGACTCAAACATGTTCTCCAGTATAAAGATGCTAAAGCAAATGGAAGAAGTGAGTAGGTAGAAGAGCTGAACAGAAAATTTCAAAGGTCAGCTTGAGAAGACAAAGTCAAATATTATAATGAAATGTGCAAAGATCTGGAGTTAGAAAACCAAAAGGGAAGAATATGCTCAGCATTTCTCAAGCTGAGGGAACTGAAGAAAATATTCAAGCCTCAACTTGAGATATTGAAGGATTCTCTGGACAAATTATTGAATGATGCAGAAAGCATCAAAAGAAGATGGAAGGAATACACAGAGTCACTGTACCAAAAGGAAATGGTTGCTTTTCAACCATTTCAAGAGGTAGTATATGACCAAGAGCCAATGATACTTAAGGAAGAAGTCCAAGGTGAATTGAAGGAATTGGCAAAAGACAACACACCAGGAATTGATGGAATAAAAATTGAAATCTTTCAAGAATCTGAGGCGGCACTGCAGGTACTCACTCATCTCTGCTGAGAAATTTGAAAGACAACTATCTGGCCAACTGATTGGAAGAGATCCATATTTGTGCCCATTCCAAAGAGAGGTGACTCAATGGAATGAAGAAATAATCTGACAGTATCTTTGATATCCCGTATGAGTAAAGTTTTACTAAAGGTAATACAGAAACAGCTGCAAGCATGTATTGACAGAGAACGTCCAGAAGTTCAAGCCAGATTCAGAAGAAGATGTGGAACGAGGGATATCATTGCTGATATCCGATGGATCTTGGCTGAAAGCAGAAAATATCAGAAAGATGTTTACCTGTGTTTTATTGACTATGCAAAGGCTTTCAATTGTGTGGCTCTTGACAAGCTATGGACAACATTGCTAAGTATGACCAAGAGGCAGTTGTTCAAACAGAACATGGGAACACTGAATGGTTTAAAATTAGGAAAGGTGTGCAACAAGGTTGTATTCTTTTACCATACTTATTTAGCCAGTATATTGAGCAAATAATCTGAGAAGCTGGGTTCTATGAAGAAAAACGTAGCATCAGGATTGGAGGAAGACTCATTAACAACCTGTAATATGCAAATGATACAACCTTGCTTGCTGAAAGTGAAGATGCCTTAAAATACTTACTGATAATGATCAAAAACCACAGCTTTCAGTATGTTTTGCATCTCAATGTAAAGAAAACAAAAATCTTCACTGTTAGACCAATAAACAACATTCTTATCAACTGGAGTAAAGATTGAAGTTTCCAAAGACTGCATTCTTCTTGATCAACCATCAACAGTCAAGAAATCAAATGACGTATTGTGTTAGGAAAATCTGCTGCACAAGGCATTTTTAAAGTGTTGAACAACAAAGATGTTGGTTTGAGGACAAAGGTGTGCCTGACCAAAGCCATGGTATTTTCAATAACCTCATATGTATGCGACAGTTGGATAGTGAATAAGGGAGACCATAGAAGAATTGATGCATGTGAGTTATGTTGTTGAAGGAAAATATTGAAAGTGCCATGGGCTGCCAAAAGAACCAACAGATCTGTGTTGCAAGAAGTGCAGCCTGAGTGCTTCTTGGAGTCCAGGATGGCCAAACTTCGTCTCTCATACTTCAGACATATTGTCATGAGGAACCAGTCACTGGAGAAGGATATCATGTTTGGTAAATTGGAGGGTCAGAGTAAAAGTGAAGACCCCCCAATGAGATGGATTGGCAAAGTGGCGGCATCAATGGGCTCAAGCGTGGCAACAGTAGTGAGGTTGGCCCAGGATCGGGCAGTGTTTCATTCTGTTGTACATAGGGTTGCTATGAGTCAGTACCAACTCAATGGCACCTAACAAAAACTTTCCACTTGATTAATCCTCTTAATCGTTGATCATGTTAGATCATGGGGAATCGTCATGTAACTCCCAAGCCACTGAGAACCATGACCCAGCAAAGCTGACACATGTTTTAGGGGGATTACAATTCAATCCATGACATTTAGACAGCAGAGTTTTCCATCTGCACACATGGGCTCATCATGAATTGGAATCAGTGCAAAAGCAATTGGTTTGGTAGTGTTGGCTTGTTTGGTTTGGGCTGTGCATGAGTAGGAATAGAACACAGGTCTGTCATATGGAACTCAAGGATTCTAGCACTGAACCGTCAATGCCTCAATAAAACTTTAGCTTTCAGGAAAACATTGGTTAATTATTACACAATTTCTATCAGTGGTCTATACTTTAAAAGAATTCCCCCAAACAATGAATACTTCTCCCCCATTTTCACTCCAAATTTCTTCTTCCTTTATTGATGTATTAAGGCTTCCTTTTGTGTAATTTTTCTAATTTTGTTTCTTTCATTTAAAATCAACCATTTTATTCAAGTTTTCATTGTTTTAGCATGCAACTATAAAGTGTTGTTGTTCTTAAGTACCGTGGAGTCTGTTCGACTCATAGTGACCCTGCCCAGGGATTCTGAGGCTGTAAATCTTTACAGGAGCAGAAAGCCTCATCTTTTTCCCGTGGAACAGCTGGTAGTTTCAAACTGCTGACCGTGAGATTAGCAGCCCAATTTGTAACCACTGCGCTACCAGAGCTCCTGTAACTATAAAGTACAAGAAGATAATTCTCTTTTTTTTCTCTTGCCTTAATTTACCTGTGTTCGTTTCATCTAACAGTTTTTGTTAGTTTTATTAAATAATGCTACTGTTTTTCCTAATTTGTATTTATGAGCTCTGGTAGCGTAGTGGTTACGACTCGGGCTGTGAACCGCAAGGTCAGCAGTTCGAAACTAGCAGCTGCTCTGCGGGAGAAAGATGAGGCTTTCTACTCCCATAAAGATTTACACCCTCGGAAACCCTGTACAGGGTCGCTATGCATCGGTTCCGACTCCACGGCACATAACAACAACAACAACAACAACAACTGCTCTTACATAGGCTATTTTCTCCTCCTGTGTCTTTAGGGTTGTCCTTTTGTTCATTTGGTAAATTTTCCCATTGTTTACTTAATATGCTGATTTTCCTTTTTTTCTTTTATTAATAATAAATGCAGTTAACACTGTGAAATTTCTTCTGAGTAGAGCTCTGAGCCCCTTGTAGGGATTTTAATATGTAATTCTCATTTTCATTATTTTCTTAATAGTCTGTTTTTGTGCACTTTGTTTTCTTGACACACTTGTTAATTAACAGGGTATTTTTAAATTTCAAGTATTCGAGGATTTTGAGGATTTTTGGTTTTTTTCTTCTTAATGTTGTTTTGGTAGGAGAATGTATTATACACAATTTTTGCCTTTTTGTAATTATTGAGTTGGATTTTTTAAATAGCCTAGTATTTGTTTACTTTAGAAAATGTTCTTTTTTGTCTTACACCACCTCTGGGTCCAAGGGATATATTATTCATACTTGCCACTTCACAGCTCACTAGCATCATTGGTCCATGTAAGACTCCTCTGGTTTTGTTTGCTTGCTTGTTTTATTATTATGTGTAACTCATACCTGGGGTGCTCAGTGCCTCTTAGAGTAACTACTGAACTGCTAACCATAGGGCAGTGATCGAAGACCACCAGCTGCTCCATGGAAGAAAGATGAAGTTTTCTCCTCCTGCAAAGATTTACAGTCTTAGAAACCCTATGCAGGGTCACAACAAAAACATCTCAGTCTCTACTCCCGTTCATCTTTCTGACCCATTCTTGATGTATAATCCTTTATTTGTATTTGTTCAAGTTCAATATATCTTGTAAGGTATATTTTGTTTTTATGTTAGCGCTATTGTGCTCAAAATTTTCATTTTGTTTCTTTCCTTTTTTTGTGGTATTATGTTTTTTAAAGATCCCCCTATGTTGCTAGTTCATTACTTCTAACTGAATATATTGTTCCATAGTATGCAACCCTAGTGATGAACACCCATGTTGGCTCCAACTCCTCATTCCACAGACAAAAATGCAGCCCACATTTCCATGTACCTTTATGGACCACGTGAAGATTTTTGTGAAATAGATAGATCTTGCCAAGCTCTACCAATCTAGGAAATGAATTGCTAGGTCACCGGCATTATGTACATTTATTTTGTATAAGTACTCCAGATTCTTCTCCAAGTTCTTGTGAAAGAAGAACATTAATATTTTAGCACAGTAATCAGAGTGCATAAGGTTCTTGTGCTCCATATCCCTGACAACACTTGGTATTACTCAGATGTCCAAGTTCTTTCATCAGCTAAACATAACATAATCTCAACCTGTCTGTTCTTACTCCTAAATACTACTATTATTATTATAGGTATTGATTGTAATATTACTGTTGTTGTTGTTGTTGTTAAGTGCCATCGAGTCGGGTCCGACCCATAGCGACCCTGTACAGGGTTTCTGAGGGTGTAAATCTTTACGGGAGTAGAAAGCCTCATCTTTCTCCCGCGGAGCGGCTGGTAGTTTCGAACCGCTGACCCTAAGGTTCGCAGCCCGATTCGTAACCACTACGCTACCAGAGCTCCTTAATATTACTGTTAGAGGATGTCAATATATGTTTTATTACTTCTAAATTTGTCTTCATATCTATTAGTGTAAGTCCCTAGTGCCTTTTTACACTTCTTTTGCGAAGTCCACTGAATTCCTACAATTAAGAATTCAGCTGCTACTATTCATTTAGAAGTTCATTCAATTTATAAATTAGTATGGAAAAAATTTGTGTCTTTGTAATAGTAAATCATTTCACTCAAAAGTAAGGTCTCTATTAGCTCAGATTTTTTAAAACTTAAAACATTTTTACATAATATATCTTGAAATTTTCTTCCCTAAAGATCTTATACATTTTTCTTAACTTCCAAGATTGTAAGTAATATGTTTATTTTCTATCATATTGCATATTGTCTCATTTTTAAATTATTGACATAAATGAATGCTGTAGTTTTTTGACTATAGTTCGATAATGGCTTGCTGTTTCCTTTTTTTTTTTTTTTTAGGTAAAATGTATATACGGTGGGATATTTATACCTTAAGGATATCATTCATTGAGTTCAGATAGTAACCCAAACCTCTTCAGACATATAACATTGTCCACTAATGACATTTTTTTTTTCACAAATTCTTTTTCAAATATTAACATTGTTAAATGGCTTTATTTTGGGTTAAATTTGGTTGTTATAGATTTTCCATTCTTTAATTTTTCAATACTCTATTCTACTTTTTCTTTAAATTTATCTCTTAGAAGAGACATATTAGTTATTGTTTTTTAATCCAACTGGAAAGTCTGAATTTTAATTGCTGAGTTTAGTCCATTCACATTTATTGTGATTAATAATCATATTATAATATTTTCTGCCATCTTATTTTATATTGTCTAACTAGTGTAGTCGTTACAAATCAGACTGCGAACATCAGAGTCAGCGGTTTGAAACTACCAGCTGTTCCTCGGCAGAAAGCTAAGGCTTTCTGCTCCCGTAAAGATTTACAGCCTGTACACGGTCGCTATGAGTCGGAACCGACTCCAGGCACACAACAATAACAACAACAACAACTATATATTTTTTTAACTGCTAATTTCTTTCCATTCAAATTTCTGCAGTTGCTTCAAAACGTACTTGATTCATTTTATTCCTGTGGTGGCTTCTTTTAAGATATATGCTTACGTTTATTTAACTCTTGATTTCCTAAATATTTTAATATTTAAATCTGCCTCTGAACAAGAAAAATATTTTAGCATGCTCTCATATTTCTTTGGACTCTATCATCACTTTACCTAAATACACACTATATCCTGACATTTTCTAGAATTTTATTTCTGGATTGCTCTGAACTTTTTTTCCTTTTCTTTAATCTTTGCTTTTTAGACAGCCATATATTTTACCATATTCCTATATAGGTTTTCTTGTTTGATTACTTCCTCCAGAAATATTTTCATAGTGGACCTTGGCAGGGCACACCCCCTTAGGTCTTATATAGCTGAGAATATTCTTAATGATACTTTCCCATTTAAGTGCCATATGGCTAGATATAAGAGGTGTAAAGATATTTCTCTTAATATCTAAGACATTGTTTTATTGGATTTTTAGATCCAGCTATCTAGATGTCTATTCCAATATAATTTTTGCTCTTTCTAGCTGATACCGATCTTCTCTCCTTTTTGCAAAACACAAGTCTATTTTTTTGCTTTTTACTGTGCCTTTTATGCTTCATTAACATGACTGGCTGGAGATTTTCCCATTTAAAAAAACAGTGTACTATTCATTGACTTTTTAAAATATAAGTCTATCTTCTTCCTTTACTTCTAGGAAATTTATTTTTCTTTAAACATAACCATTCCTTTTCTTCTCTCTTTCTAAGCCTCCAATTATTTGAATGTTGCCTCTTTTAATCTACTCCTTCCTATTATTTGGGTTTCATTTTCTATATTCTTTTTTTTATACATTTCTTGATAACTTCTGTGAGAGTTCTCAATTTTTATTCCCAGATCCATCATTCTTTCTTGTAACCTTTTTGTTTTTCATCCCAATTATTGTGCTCTTTATTTCAATCATTATAGTGTAGGGAGGGGGAGCTTTGGGTGGGGACATGTGTGCTTTGCAACTTTTTATTTTGAAAATTTTTAAATATATAGAAAAGTTTCAGGAAAGCAAACAGAACTCTGGAATATCATTTATCAAGATTTCCCAGTTCTACCAGTATTACCACACACGTGCTTTATTATTCTCTCTCCATATATTCATATATGAGGAGGACTCAAACAGTTTATGACAGAGTTCTATTATTTTTTCATTCTATTTTCCATGAATATTTGAAGCCTCCTCATAAACAATTTTTTTTCCTGGACTTTTAAGAATAAGTAGCATAGTGACTATCCTTTTACCTCTAAATGCTTCAGTGATATTTCCTCAGAATATGGACACTTTCTCACAAAATTATAGTCTATTTATTGACATGGATAAAATACCATAAGCTATACACTGTATTCCACCACTCATCTGTCAGTTTGTTGTACTGTGGTGGCTTGTGAGTTGCTGTGATTCTGGAAGCTATGCCAGGAGTATTGTAAATACCAGCAGGGTCACCCACAGTGGACAGGTTTCAGATGAGCTTCCAGACAAAGAGAGACTAGGAAGAAAGAGAGAAGAACTACTTCCAAATATTTATTTACTGAAAACCTTACGAATAACAGAGAAACACTGTCATATATAGTGCCGGAAAATGAGCCCCTCAGGTTGGGAGGCACTCAAAATGCGACTGGGAAAGAGTTGCCTCCTCAAAGTAGTGTTGACTGTCATGATGAAAATGAAGTAAAGCCCTCAAGACCTTCATTTGCTAATGGTACACAACTCAAAATGAAGAGAAAGAACTGTAAACATCCATTATGGAATGTACAAAGTATGAATCTAGGAAAATTGAAAATTGTCAAAAATGAAATGAAATGCATAAACATCGATATCCTGGGCATTAGTGAGCTGAAATGGAATTGTATTAGCCATTTTGAATCTGACAACCACATGGTTTAATATGCCAGGATTGACAAATTGAAGAGGAATGGTGTTGCATTCATCGTCAAAAAGAACATATCAAGATCTGTCATGAGGTACAATGCTGTTTGTGATAGGATAATATCCATGTGCCTACAGGAAAGACCAGTTAATACCACTATTATTCAATTTTATGCACCAACCACTAAAGACAGTGAGGATGAAATAGAAGAATTCTACCAACTTCTTCAATCAGAAATATATCAAACATGCAGTCAAGATGTATTGATCATTACTGGTGATTGGAATGCAAAGGTTGGGAACAAAGAGGAAGGATCAGTAGTTGGAAAATATGGCCTTGGTGATAGAAATGATGCTGGAGATCACATAGAATTCTGAAAAACCAATGATTTGTTCATTTCAAATACCTTTTTTAGACAGCGTAAAAGTGACTATACACATGGACCTTGCCAGATGGAGTACACAGAAATCAAATTGACTACATCAATGGAAAGAGAAGATGGAAAAGCTCTATATCATCAGACAAAACAAGGCCAGGGGCAGACTGTGGAACAGACCATCAATTGCTCATATGCAAATTCAGACTGAAGCTGAAGAAAATGAAGCCAAGTCCACAGGAGCCAAAATATGATCTTGAATATATCCCATCTGGATTTAGAGATCATCTGAAGAACAGATTTGATACATTAGACACTAAAGACTGAAGACCAGAAGAGCTGTGGGATGACATCAAGAACATTATATAGGAAGAAAGTAAAAAGTCATTAAGAAGACAAGAAAGATCAAAATGAATGTCTGAAGAGACACTGAAACTTGCTCTCCACCATAGAGATGTAAAGCAAATGGGAGAAATGAGGAGGCAGAAGAGCTGAACATAAAATGTCAAAGGTCAGCTCGAGAAGACAAAGTAAAATATTATAATGAAATGTGTAATGTTCTGGAGTTAGAAAACCAAAAGGGAAGAATATGCTCAGCATTTCTCAAACTGAGGGAACTGAAGAAAATATTCAAGCCTCTACTTGAGGTATTGAAGGATTCTCTGGGTAAATTATTGAATGATGCAGAAAGCATCAAAAGAAGATGGAAGGGATACACAGAGTCACTGTACCAAAAGGAAATGGTTCATATTCAACCATTTCAAGAGGTAGCATGTGATCAAGAGCCAATGATACTGAAGGAGGAAGTATAAGGTGCATTGAAGGAATTGGCAAAGAACAAGGCACCAGGAATTGATGGAGTAAAAATTGAAATCTTTCAAGAAAGTGAGGCAACACAGGAGGCACTCACTCATCTCTGCCAAGAAATTTGGAAGACAACTATCTGTTGGA
>NW_006408601.1:3327275-3337118 GCF_000296735.1 Chrysochloris asiatica
ACCAGCTACTCCTCAGAAACACTATACAGGGTCACTATGGGTTGGAATGGACTCTATGGCACTTAACAATAACAACAACAATGTTCTCTATGACAATACTATACAGTAAAAATATAATGCAAGCCAAAAATACAAGTCACATAAATAATTATACATTTTTTTAATTGCTGTTGTTGTTAAGTGCTGTGGAGTCAGTTCTGACTCATAGTGACCTTGTATATGGTTTCCGACTAAGGGCTGGTGAATTTAAACCATCAACCTTGCAGTTCAAATCTACCATGGGGTTCCGTGCTTATCCTACTGCATCGCACTAGTACTCCATGTTTGAAAATTAATAAGAAATGAATGAAATTAATTTTAATTATATTTATTTAATTCAATATATCCAAAATATAACATCATTACTACATATAATTAATATAAAAATGTTTATGTGATAGTTTACATTTTTTCACACTAAGCCTTTAAAATCCACTGCTTGTTTTATGTTTACAGCACATCTTGAATCAGACTAGCTGTACAACAAGTATTCAGTAGTCACTGTGGCCAGGGTTACCATTCTACCCAAAAGAGCTCTATACAAAGAAGAATTAAGATTCTGATCCAGAATCCAATTCAAGTGACCTACTGCATTTATTCATATGACTTTTTAGTATATTTTAGTCTTTTCTATCCTTACTATTTTTTAAACAGTACCAGGTAATTATTTTGTAGACTTTTCTCTCAATTTGGGATTGCCTTATGTTTACTAAGGACTAGCTACTGGTTGTGTATTTTTGACAGAAACACCACAGATATAATAAATATTTTAATGCCTCATTTGCATTTAATTATTTTTCTTTACTTCTTATCTACTGTTACTAATGTCCCTCCTTATGTCTCTGAGGATATATTGAACTTAATATTGCATTTTTGGTCCATCTTCTGCAATAAAATTGTTTCATATTCAGTTTGCTTTCTCTTTTACTGGCTGTATTATTGGATAGATTAATACTTCATACATTCTGTGTTCTGATTATTAATGAGTGTTTGCAGCAGTTTCTTCTCATTTTGAATCATGCCCCATCAGCAAATGATGGTACCAAAAACTTTGCTCCATCTAGGTCATTAAGCTCGGCTCTCCTTTGAGGAGGCAACTCTTCCCCAGTCGCATTTTGAGACTTTTCAACCTGAGGGGTTCATCTTACGGCATTATATCAGACAATGTTCTGCTGCGGTTTGTAAGGTTTTTACTAGCTACTTTTTTTAGACGTAGATCTTTATCTTCCAGTGGCACTGTGGGTTAATGTGCTGGACTGCAAAGTTGATTTGAACCACAAGGTTGGTGGTTCAAGCTCACCAGCCACACCTCGGAAACCCTATATAGGGTCGCTATGGGTCAGAATCGACTTGATGGCACTTAACAACAATAACATACATTAGTGCAAAAGTTCCATTGAACCCTGTCTACTATGTGTTACCCTGCTGGTATTTGGAAAACCTGTGGCATAGCTTCCAACGTTACAGCAATTTGCAAGCTATCACAGTACAACAAACAAATTGACTACTCAAAATGAGAAAAAAATGGTTGCCCACATCCATTAGTAATCAGAATGAAAGTTGGAATCCAAAAAAATTGGAAATTGACAGAAATGAAATGGAACCCTTAACGATCCTAGGCATGAGTTAGATGATAAGCACCGATATTGGCCATTTTGAATTGGACAATCATGTGAGAATGAGACATTGAAAAGGAATGGAGTCACATTCATTGTTAAAAAAAAATTTCAACATATAATATCTGTCAATGATAGGATAATATCCATATTTCTTCAAGGAAAACCAGTTATTATAACTATTATTAACATTTACTCACCAAAGCCAATATGAAAAAAAAAAATGAAGTATTTTACCCATTTATGTGACCTGAAATTGATCAAACTTGCAATCAAGGTGCATTAATAATTACTGGTGATTGAAATGATACAGTTAGAAAAAAAAAAAAAAAGTACTTGTAAAATACTCTGAAAATATGGTCTTGGTGATGAAAGGATACTGGAGATTTCAGGATATAATTTTGCAAGATCAGTGACTCACTCATTGGAAATAACTTTTCTCAACAACATAAAGGCGACTATACACATGGACCTCACCAATGGAATGCACAGGAATCACATTGGCTACATCTGTGAAAAGACATGATGAAGAAGCTCAATGAACAAAGCAAGGGTCCAACTGCAGAACAGACTTTCAATTGCTACTACACAAGTTCAAGTTGAAGCTGAAGAAAATTAAAACAAGTCCGCAAGAGCCCAAGTATACCTTGAGTATATTCCATCTGAATTTAGAGGCCATCTTAAGAATAAATTTGTTGTAATGAACTCAAATGACCCAAGACCAGTGGTGGGATGACATCGAAGGCATCATACATGAAGAAAGCAAAAGATCATTAAAAAGAGAGGAAAGAAAAAACTGGTCTCAAAACGAACATCAGAAGAGACTCTGAAATTTGATCTTGAATGGAGAATAATTAAGTTGAATGGAAGAAAATAATGAGATAAAAGAGTTGAAAAGAAGGTTTCCAAGGTTCAAGAAGACAAAGAAAAAGTATTATAATGAAGTGTACAAAAAACAAAAGGGACGTATACAACCAACATTTCTTAAGCTGAAAAAAAAAGTCTCAAGTTGCAATATTGAAGGATTCTGTGGGCAAAGTGGAGTTCTGGTATGGTGCTGTAAGATAACCACTAGATTGCTAACTGCAAGTCGGTTGTTCATATCCACCAGGCACTCTTCAGAAACCATATACAGGGTCATTATGAGTCGGGACTGACTCAATGACACTTAACAACAACAATAACAATGGAAAAAATACTGATTGATGCAAAAAGCATCAAAAGAAGATGGAAGGAAACATAGAGTCATTATACCAAAAAAGAGTTGGTTCAACCATTGCAGGAGGTAGCCTATTACCAATGGTATTGAATGTGCTGGACTGCAAAGCCAGTTTGAACTGCAAGGTCAGTTATTCAACCCACCTCCTGCTCCTTGGAAAATCTATAGAGGGTTGCTATGAGTCGGAACCAACTCTACATCACTTAACGACAACAACATTGAAGGAAGAAGTACAAACTGCACTGAAGTCATTGGCAAGAACTAGGGTTCCAGAAATTCATGAAATACTAATCAAGATGTTTAGGCAAACATATACAACACTGGAAGTACTCATTCATTTATTCCCAGAAATGAATAACAAAGATCTGGCCAAACAACTGGAGGAGATTCATATTTGTGCCCATTCTAAAGAAAGGTGAGCCAACAGAATGTGGAAATTATTAAACAAATATCATCAATATTACATGTAAGCAAAATTTTGTTGATGACAATACAAAAATGATTGCAACAGTTCATCAACAGGGAACTGTCCGAAATGCAGACCAGATTCAGAACAAGACATGGAATGAAGAACATAGTGCTGTCGTCTGCTGGATCTTGGCTCAAAGCACAGAATAATAGAAAGATGTTTATCTGTGTTTTATTGACTGTGCAAACCCATTCAATTATGTGGCTCATAACACATTATGGATAAAGTTGCAAAGAATAGGAATCCCAGAGCACTTAATTTTGCTCAGGTAGAACCTGTACATAGACCAAAAGGCAGTTATTCAACCAGAACAAGGTGATACTACATGGTTTAGAATTATAAATGTATGCATCAGGTGGTGATCTTTCACTATACTTACTCAACCTGTATATTGAGCAAATAATCCGAGAAGCTGGATCATCTGAAGAAGAACAAGGCATCAGGATTGGAGGAGGCTTATTAACAGCTTGCAATATGTAGATGGCACAATCTTGCTTGCTTATAGCAAAGAAGACTTGAAGCACTTACTGATGAAGATCAAAGACTACAGTTTTCAGAATGGATTATACCTCAACATAAAGAAAACAAAAATCCTCACAACTGGACCAATAAGCAACATTATAATAAACAGAGAAGAAATTGAAGTTATCAAGGATTTTCTGGTACTTGGAGCCATAATCAATACCCGTGAAAATAGTAGTCAAGAAATCAATGAGTTTGCATTGGGCAAATGTGTTACAAAAGACTTTTTATAAACATATTAAAAAGCAAAACTGTCACTTTGAGGTCTCAAGCTATGGTATTTCCAATCACCTCATATGCATGCAAAAACTGAACAATAAATAAGGAAGCCTAAAGAAAAATTGTTGTTAAGTGCCATTGAGTCGGTTCCAATTTATATTGACCCTGTACAGGATTTCCTAGGAGTGGCTGATGAATTTGAACCACTGACCTTACAGTTCAAACCAACCTTGTGGTTCACTGCATTATCCCCCAACGCTACATCAGGACTCCAAAGACACTAAGGTACCAGAACTCCACACCATAAAAGACACTCGGTCTTCCCCCAATACACTTTACCAAGCTTAACAGTTATATCACCAGAGAAATGTAAGGCCACCTGCAACAATAGCTAGATCTCAAACATTTGTTGTTAGATGCTGTCGAGTTGGTTCCAACACTTAGTGACAATAGAATGAAACACTGTATAGTCCTGCACTATCCCTACCTTTACTGAAGGTCTTCCTTTTTTTCACTGACCCTCTACTTTATCTAGCATGAGGGACTGGTTCCTTCTGATGACATGCCCAAAGTACACGCGACAACGTCTCTCCATCCTGGCTTCTAAGGAGCAGAATTGACTGTACTTCTTCCAAGACAGATTGATGTGTTCTTTTGGTAGACCATGTTATATTCAATATTCTTCACCAACCTTATATTTCGAAGGCACTAACTCTTTGTGTTTGATAAAGTAGAGGATCAGTGGGAAAGAAAGAAGACCTTCAGTGGTATGGAGTGACACAATGGGTGCAAACATATCAATGATGGTAAAGATGGTGAAAGACGGGGCAGTGGTTCATTCTGTTGTATATAGGGCCAATATGTGTTGGAAGCAACTCAACAGCATCTAACAACTGTTTGATATCTAGATATTTGAGCAGGTGGTCTTACATTTCTCTGGTGCTATAACTTCTATTTGGTAAAGTGTATTGGGGAAAAACTGAGTGCTAGGTGGTGTGTTTTATGGTGTGTTTAAGCAAAGAGAAGGGATGAGGCCCAGGACAGATCGCCCCAGGTGTCATATTGCCACTATAAACTCTTCCATTTGCTTCCATTTTACTAGATAACTTCTCCAGTTAGAGATCCATTTTGACCTTCTTAGAACAAAGCAGGGATAGAAAGAAAGCTGGTCTCCTTAACTTCTAATGCCCAGATGTACATGTTCGGAGAGAAAGAGGAGAGAAGAAGGATGACTGGTTATCTACTCCAAGGAAGTTTTGTGCTTTTTTTCTCCTACTCTGCTCTGGTAGCATAGCGGTTATGAATTGGGCTGCTAATGTCAAGGTCAGCAGTTTGAAACTACCAGCTGTTCTGGAAAGATGAGGTTTTCCTCTCCCATAAAAATATAAAGACTTGAAAACCCTATGAGGAAAAAAACCAAACAAACCCTATGCGGGGTCGCTATGAATTGGAACCAACTCTACAGCACACTACCACCACCACCACCACCCGATACTGCTCTTGTGGGAACAGGAATGTGATAGAACTGGACCAATGTTAGCAATGTATGGGATTGAAAATAGGAGAACTGCAACACTCTTCCATCCATCATCTCACCCAAGGGTCAGATGGATTTCCTCCCCTGTCAGGCTTCTTCCACCCCATACCCATTCCCTAATTCAGGACAGCGTTTGAACACCACTTTAAGTCTCTCTCTTACTTCCTTTGTTCCTGGTTTCTGCTTCTGAAGTTTCTCTCAGGGTTGAATTTAGAGCAGTGAGAAGCTCATGCTAAAACATCATATTATCAGGAACCAGCAATAAACTTTCAGAGGACTATTGGAAATACCTATTTTTTGTTCTAGCCATTTCATTATTGGCAGTATAGAATTAACTTGCTACTTTTTACCTTAAACTCCACCTTGTCTGAAATTTCCACCTCCTTCCTTGTCACTTTAAATTAATTTATTTCCTAATGTTTTTCCAAAAAAAATTTTTTTTTTAGTATTTTAGACTTCTAAGGCTTTTTAAAGCAGTCTTCATGGTACATTGATTAAAGGATTCAGCTGCTAACTGACAGTTCAGCAGTTCAAAACCACCAGCTGCTCACAAGAGAAAAGACCTGGTGATTTCCCCCCCAAATGACTGCAACCTAGGAAACCCTAGGGGGCTGTTCCACTATGAGTCCATGTCAATTTGATGACACACAGCGACAACAAGCATTTTTAGGTAAAGATTTTCTCTTGAATGATTATATTCTTTATATTTTTGCTTTCCATGTGATTGTTTAAACTTACATTTACTTATAACCTTTGTTGTTGTTGGTATCAGTTCTCACTAATTGAGACCCTGTATAGGATCTCCAAGGAGTGGCTGGTGAATTTGAACCACACAGCCTTGTGGTTCAAACCAACCTTGGGGTCCATTACTGTATCCCACAGCACCACACCAGGACTTTTAATGCTATTCAATTTGTTCTGCCATTCTGTTTAACTTCTCAGTTTTTATAGTTTCTTTCTTTTTTTTCTAGATTTTCTTTGGTAATATATGTATATATCTATAGATACAATATGTTTAGCTCCTATTAGTGACTATGGGAGCACAGTGGATCCATATATAAGCATGGATTGTGAACCACAAGGTCTGAGGTTCAAGTCCACCAGCCACTCTATGAAGGAAAGATAAGGCTTTCAGCTCCCGCAAAGATTTGAAACCTCAGAAACCTAGGGCTGCTATGAGTCTGAACTGACTCAACCGCATTAAAAACAATAGTTAGTGACTATCTTCTTTTTAATTCATTAACAGCCAATTTAAAATAAACAGCAGAACATTTTTTTCCCCTATTTTATGTAGTATCTCTTAATTCCTTTTTATGGGGTATTTTTTTATGTTTTCCATTTTTAACTCTGTTTCCATTCAGCATTAATTTAATTTCCTGCTTTATTTATTCATTCATTCTAACTATTATCACCAGATCTTACTATAAGCAGTGTTTCCCTGTTGTTGTTTTTATTTACTTATCTTTTCTGGAGATCCTTACTAACTCAGGACTTGTTACTATTTTCAACAGTCTCATCTTTTTTCAAGTTTGTTTTTTAAGGTCACTTTTCATTTTAAAGTAACCTTTAAAATTAAAGCTTATCTTAAATTAAAGCATTAGTTAGCTGAGTGGTTAAATTTCTTAAGACTGAAAATTTGTGAAATTTGTATTCTGATAACATACTGGATAAAAATCCTATGTATATAGATTTTTACAGTGACTGCTGTGGAGTCCTGGTGTGGCTCTGTAGGATAAGTCCTAGACCACAAGGTCTAGTTGAACCACAAGGTCGACAGTTCAAACTTACCAACCACTCCTCAGAAACCCTATACAGGGTCGCTATGAGTCGGAACCAACTCAATGGCACTTATCAACAACAACAAAAATTTACAGGGATTTCTGGTGTGGCACCATAGGATAAGCACTGAACTGCTAACTGCAAGGTCAGCAGTTGAAACTCACCAGTTGCTCCTCAGAAATCCTATACAGGGTCACTATGAACGACTAGATGGCACTTGACAACAACAAATACCTTACATGATTTTCCATTACAATGAATAAAGATACAACTACTCCCTGACATGGGATGTGGGTCCCTTCCCACACCTTTGTCATCAAGTTGATAATGACTTAAGTCAAATACTTCTTTTTAGTTTTCATACCCTCCTATACCACTGTGTTTTAAACATCTGAGAATAATAACATCAGCAAATTACACTCTGCAACATTGTTGGTAGTAAATATTACTAATGATAAGATATACAAACAAAAACCAGACAGTTGTAAGTATAAGTTATCCATAAGTTGGATACATCTTAAATAGGGAGCTACCTACCTGTACAGACATTGTTGTTGTTAGGTGCCATCGAGTTGGTACCAACTCATAGCGACCTTATGCACAGCAGAACGAAACACTGCCCAATCCTGGGCCAACCTCACTACTGTTGCCACGCTTGAGTCCATCGATGCTGCCACTTGGCCAATCCATCTCACTGGGGATCTTCCTCTTTTTCTCTGACCCTCCACCTTACCAAACATGATATCCGTCTCCAGCGACTGGTCCAGTCACTGTACATATATAACATTTATTAATTTATGACTTCTATTCCTTACTACTTCCGGTGGTGATGCAATAGGATAAGCACTGGGCTGCAAACCACAAGATTGGTGGTTCAAACCCACCAGCTGCTCCTCAGAAACCCTATGAGGGTCGCTATCAGTCGGAACCGACTTAAGAGCACTTAACAACATTTCTTACATGAAATCTATAACCCAACTCCTTGCAGAATGCTTCCTTGTTTCTGTTATCATTAAAGTAAAATATCTGATGATTCATGTGATCTCAGTTATTTTAAATAGGATCCGAAACAGGACTCTGTTTACGACTCGGCTATTAAATTGTAGGGGATGTTTTTCTTTTAGCTGATCGTTTCTGTGTGTGTTTTAATTATTTGATTCTTTTCTTCTATGATGTTTGCTTAGTCACTCCACAGATCTGTTCAGAGTATCTATTGTGTGCCAAACAGTGTGTTCCATTTCTTGCTTCCCACTCTTAGGAATTGCTATTCTCCTAGGAAAGTCCTTGGGTGACAAAGTGCTCCATTTTCCAGATCTATCTTCTTTTGCACTCTTTACATATCTATCTTTCCATACTGTACATATTTCCCCCTGGCTTATTTTCTCTTTTTGATTGGCTTCCTAAAGCATCAATTTCCACATTTACCTATATTATCATTGTGTAGTCCTTTCTACTCTCTCCTCCCATAATGAGCTCTTCGTATATAGGAAGAATGTCTTTCTTCCACATTTAAAAAAATAGATTGCAACTATTCTCTAAATGTTGTTTTGCTTCCAATTTCATTTCAGGCTTTATTGATTCCACATTCATACAACTACATTCCACCCCACATCCAGACTCAATGCATCTTTCTTCTGTCATACTGGAAAACATTTTAATAGTTCAAAACAGGGCTTCAAATCAGTTCATCCCTAGGTAATTCTTACAAAACCCCAGGTGATTTCTATGTATACATAAGAATCATGTAGGATTTTCTTAAAATATAGATTCTTATTCACTATATCAGAGAATTTGAAGTACAAATTTTCAGGAAAGGGTTGAACCCAAATGAATTGATTCAAAATCTTTTTTCTTTTTTCTCTTTTGTTCATTCTTACTTGGGTTTCATGTGATGATTATGGCTGCGTTTTATGAAGCCTTTGCTTCAGATTATTTTATTAGCATTCCAATGAAGCTTAAAATTGGAAGGTTTATAGCTTCTCACTCTGCCCTCTTTCTGGGAGTTCAAGAATTGTTTCTCTTGAGCATATTCTTTCTTAATAAGACATGCGTATATTGCATTGCAATTCTACTCTGTCCAATGTTATTGTTGTTGTTGTTATTGTTGTTAGGTGCCATCGAGTCAGTACCAACCCACAGCAATCTTATGCACAGAGGAACAAAACACTGCCAGATCCTGGGCCAACCTCACTACTGTTGCCACGCTTGAGTCCATTGATGTTGCCACTTGGCCAATCCATCTCATAGGGGGTCTTCCTCTTTTTCTCTGACCCTCTGCCTTGACAAACATGATCTCCTTCTCCAGCGACTGGTCCCTCCTGACAATATGTCCGAAGTATGCAAAACAAAGTTTGGCCATCTTGGCTTCCAAAGAGAACTCTGGCTGCACTTCTTCCAAAATGTATCCATTGGTTCTTTTGGCAGCCCATGGCACCTTCAATAT
>NW_006408601.1:3340179-3342839 GCF_000296735.1 Chrysochloris asiatica
ACAAAGTATGAATCTAGGAAAATTGGAAGCTGTCAACAATAAAATGGAACACATAAATATCAATATCCAAGGCATCAGTAAGCTGAAATGGATTGATCTTGGCCATTTTGAATCTGACAATCATATGGTTTACTATGCTGGGAATGACAAATTGAAAAAGAATGGTGTCATATTAATTGTCAAAAAGAACATTTCAAGATCAATATTGAAGTATAATGTTGTCTGTGCTAGGATAGTAATATCCATACACCTACAAGGAAGGCAAGTTAATACCACTATTCTTCAAATTTACAGAACAAAAGCCAATGCTGATGAAATTAAAGTATCTACCAACTTCTTCAGTCTTAAATTGAATATGCAAGCAAGCAAAATGTACTGATAAATATTAGTGATTGGAATGCAAAGATTGGAAGCAAAGAGGAAGGATCAGTAGTTGGGTAATATGGCCTTGGTAATAGAAATGAGGCTGGGGATCTCATGATAGAATTTTGCAAGACCAATCGTGTGTTTTTGTTATTGCAAGTAACTTTGTAAAGAACATAAAAAACAACTATTCACATGAACCTTACCAGAGAGCATACACAGAATTCAAACTGATTATATCTGTGGGAAGTTGTTGTTGCTATTAAGTGCTGTAGAGTCTGTTCATACTCATAATGACTCATGTATCACGTTTCTGAGGAGCAGCTGGTGGGTTTGAAGTACTGACCTTGTGGTTCGCAGTCTAGTGCCAATCCATAGCACCACACCAGAAGTGATAGTGGAAAACCTCCATATCATCAGGCACAAGAAGACCAGGGGCTGACTGTGAAATAGACCATCAACTGCTCATATGCAAGTTGAAGTTGAAGCGCAAGAAAATTAAAACAAGTTCACAAGAGCCAAAATTTGACCTTGATCATATCCCACCTGAATTTAGAGATTATCTCAAAAACAGATTTGATATATTAGACACTAGTGACCGAAGACTTAAAGAGTTGTTGGATGACATCAAAAACATCGTACAGGAATAAAGCAAAGGCTATTATAACAAGAAAGAAGGAAAGACCAAACTGGATGGCAGAACAGACTCTGAAACTGACTCTCCAGCATGTTGTTGTTGTTAAATGCCATCGAATTAGGTTCTACTCATAGCAACCCTGCATAGGGTTTCCATGCAGTGGCTGGTCAATTTGAGTCACCCACCTTGCAGTTCAAATTGACCTTGTGGTCCAGTGCATTATCCCACAGCGCCACACCCGAACTCTATGCTCTCCAGCATACAAATGTTAAATCAAATGGAATAAATGAGGAGGTAAAAGAGCTGAACAGAAAATGTCAAAGGGTAGCTCAAATAAATAAAGTCAAATATTATAATGAAACGTGCAGTGACCTGGAGTTAGAAAAGCAAAAGGGAAGAACACACTCAGCATTTCTCAAGCTGAAAGAACTGAAGAAAAAATTCAATCCTCAACTTTCAATATTGAAGGATTCTATGGGCAAAATATTGAATGATGCAGAAAACATCAAAAGAGAATGGAAGACATACACAGAGGCACTGTACCAAAAGAAATGATCAATGTTCAACCATTTCAAGAAGTAGCATATGATCAAGGTACTGAAGGAAGAAGTTCAAGGTGTACTGAAGGCAATGGCAAAGAAAAATACTCTGGGAATTGATGCAATAGAAATTGAAATCTTTCAACAAACTGATGTAGCACTAGAGGCACTCACTCATCTATGCTAAGAAATTGGTCAACTGATTGGAAGAGATCCATATTTGTGCCCATTCCAAAGAGAGGTGGTGACCCAATAGAATTTGGAAATCATCAGACAGTATAATTAATATCACATGCAAGTAAAATTTTGTTAAAGACAGTTTTTTAATGGCTACAACAGTCCATTGATAGGGCACTACCAGAAGTTCAAGTTGGATTCAGATGAGGACATGGAATGAGGGGTATCATTGCTCTTGTAAAATGAATCTTGGCTGAACGCAGAGACTACCAGAAATATGTTTACTTGTGCTTTATTGACTTTGCAAAGACTTGAGATTGTGTGGATCATGACAATTTATAACATTGTGGAGAATGAGTATTCTGGACCACTTAATTTTAGTTATGAGGAACTTGTACATACACCAAGAAGCAGTTGTTTGAACAGAACAAGGGGATACTGAATGATTTAAAATTAGGAAAGGTATTCTTTCACCATACTTTTCAAAATGTATGCTGAGTAAATAATCTGAGAAACTGGGTTATATGAAGTAGAACATGGCATCAGGGTTGGTGGGAGACTCATTAACAACCTGCAATATGCAGATAATACAACCTTGCTTGTTGAAAGTGAAGAGAACTTAAAATAGTTGCTGATGAAGACCAAAGACCATAGGATTCAGTATGGATTGCACCTCTATATAAAGAAAACAAAAATCCTCACCACTGGACCAATAAACAGCATTCATATCAATGGAAAAACAATTAAAGGTGTCAAAGACATCATTTTGCTTGGATCCACTATCAACACTCATGGAAGGAGCAGTTAGGAAATCAAATGATGCATTGCATTAGGTAAATATACTATACAAGACCTCCTTAAAGTTTTCAAGAGCAAAGATATTAGTTTGAGGACTAAGGTGTACCTGAACCAAGCCATGGTATTTTCAACAGCTTCATACGCAT
>NW_006408601.1:3342939-3353930 GCF_000296735.1 Chrysochloris asiatica
AATTAAGTGTTCTGGAATACTCATACTTCACAATGTTGTCCATAGCTTGTCATGATCCACACAATCGAAAGCCTTTGCTTAGTCAATAAAGCACAGGTAAACATCTTTCTGATATTCTCTGCTTTCAGCCAAGATCCATCGGACATCAGCAATGGTATCCTTCATTCCATGTGTCCTATAGGATATCTATAAGTCGGAAGCAACCTGATGACAGTGGTTTTGGTGTGTGTGTGTGTTTTTTTTTTCTATTATTATTATTGAATTGATCACCCAGAATTAAATATTATATAAATATTAATTTCCAAGTATGTAGCAAGGCAAAGTCCCATGACCACTGATAGTAGTAAGTTAATTTATTGATAACTTGCTTGCCATTTTCCTCTGTTGGTTGGCAGTTTAAGCAGTATCTCCTTCCTGCATCTCATTTATGTAGCTTGAATAGTCACCTGTTTTTAACTGATTTGGGGAAGAAGAAAGATTGGATTCATTGGCAAGTCATGGATCAGTTATTATGTAAGCTTGAATGCTACCAATTTCCCTGGCAAAATGGATGTGATTAACATTTAAGTCTGACACCACCCTAAGCATTTTTCATTTTATATTTCCGTCAAACCTGTTCACCAATTCTTGTGGTGCAACTCCAAGTTATGCATGCTTTAATAATAAAGATTTTGCTTTGCAAAAAATTACAGGAGAAAGAATACAAAGTCCATTATAACTGTGTTGTGTAGGGTTATCTAAGAAATCATGCGCAAAGCTCTGATTAAGCTAATGTCATTTATGAACTTTAGTTTTCTAAACAATGAGTTGAAAAATATACTTTCCAGAATTGTTTATGCCAAGAAAGGCTAACTATTTATAATCACAAGTGGAATTTCTGCAAAGGTCTGTGCCAGGCACTACAGCCTTGGCAAGTATCCCTCCCAATTTGCAAGGACTCTACTGTTTTGGGTTGGAAGCGAAGCGTGCGTCAAAGGAAATATGTGTGTCTTTTTCCTACCCTTGGCTAAATTCAGAGTAAAAGACCAAGCATATAAGCAGACAGAGGACATAGGAAATCACAGGGCTGGCAGCCCTACCTTATTTTTAGTGAAAAGGATTAACCCAAGTAGCCCAGCAGTAAACCCTGTGATCAGAGTGTTAAGATTGTTGTAATCCCTTTACTATACCACTGAGTTGATTGATTACATTTAAAGTTTATGAGTCAAATACCTCCAGAGCTTCTTGGAACCTTCCTCAGTCTGTTCATATGCATAGGGTCCTAATGGCCTTCCATTGGCAGGGAAAAGTGTGCACAACCTGCAGGGAACACAGAAAGACTTGGGAGGAAGTGGAACTTATTTTGCAATCACCAGCAAGAGTTTAATTAAACTCTCTCTAACATAATAAGCCTGGTTCAATTTAAGAGCAAAATATACCATGTTTTCCCCACCCTCATGGAGGTTCCCAGGGTCTTATAGCTCAAATGGAAAGGACAATGGGAAGCAGAAGGCTTTTTCTTCACATCTGGCTCCTCCAAATGGGACTAAGAGGCTTTCTGGAGGGTTTTGCTGGCTGGGATAGTTAGTGTTTACAGATGTGAGTGGCTTTCAGTCATTGAATGCAAATTGCATTTGCTTTGTTGCAACACCCTGGGAAAAGCAAGAGGAAGAAGAGGAATAATGTTCCTTTATCCGCCCACCCACATTGAGATTCAGGGCACAGTCTTTTCAGGTTTATTGGGTCCCTAAGCAACCTTTGAGGAAAGCTGTACATCTGTCCTGCTGTCCCCATTCCAATGAACATGTATTCATTTAGCTTACATCTTTGGTCCTTTGAATTCTTCAGTAAACATTTCTTATATTCAGACCTGAGTGACTATGCAGCTCCTAGGCTAATTCTGCCTCCCTCTTAAACTTTGATCTGCATTCTGAAGGGAATCTCATCAGAAAAGAAAAAAGAAGGAAAACTGGAAGAGGGCTAGCCTTTAACATGAACACTGTTGTTGTTAAATGCCGTTGAGTCAATTCCAACTCATCGCCACCCTGTGTAGGGTTTCCAAAGAGCATGCTGGTAGGTTTGAACCTCTGACTTTGTGGTTAGCAGTCCAGTGCCTATTCTACAGCACCACACCAGGACTCCAACATGGAGGCTGAGAGGCTGAGAAATAAGTTCAAGTTCAAGGAGTCGTGGTGTGGCACTGAGGGTTACTGCATTGGACTGCAAGGTTGATTTGAACCACAGGGTTGATGGTTCAAGCTCCCCAGCTGCTCCTCAGAAACTCTATACAGGGTCACTATGAGTGGGAACCAAGTCAATGGCACTTAACAACAACAACAACAAAGATGAGAGGGATGGGTTCTTGCTGGAATACTGAATGTCAACATCAAATGTGAGAACAATGGAAAGTTGAGAAGCAATATTTCTGAAGAGATACAGCGTCATTCGGGGTTATTTTCCCAAAATATTATTGTTGTTAAGTGCCACTGAGTAGGTTCTGACTCTTAGTGACCCTCTATAGGGTTTCCAAGGAGTAGCTGGTGGATTTGAACTGCTGACCTGATTAGCAGTTCAGTGTTTATCCTACAGCTCCACAGCAGAACTCCAATAAAATAAGTAACTCAACATGGCAATGGCCATCAAGTCCTTGAAAGAGACCCTACCATATACACGTGTTGTGGTGTAGGGTTTCTGAGGACTGACTAGTGAGTTTGAACCACTGATCTTGCAGTTAGCCAGCCAGTGCTTAGTATCATCCTCCAACGTCACACCAGGATCCCACATATCAACCCAGTTGTTATGGAATCAATTCCAACTCATGATGACCCCATGCATGTCAGATTAAACTGTGTTCCATAGGGTTCAGTCATTGAAAACTTAGATTCAATAGGGTTTTCAATGATTGATTGGTTTTCTAAAGTAAATTTCCAGACTTTATTTTTCTTCCAAGGTACTTCTAGGTAGGCTCACACTTCCAAACTTTCTGTTAACAGCCAACATGTGTTAACCATTTGTACCACATGTACATGACACATATAGTGGGCACCATTAAGGTTTGAAATCTTAAGTCTGACATTTACTAGAGGACCTTAGGAAAATGAGTTAATTACTTAATGACTCCATTTCCTTGTTTATGAAACAAGGGTGGTAAAAGCTCCTACTTCATGAGGTTGCCTTGAAAACTGCCTGGATTCACAGTTGGGCGCTGCCATTTACTAATGGTGGTGCTGTTGTTACGTGTTGTCAAGTCAGTTTCAATTTATAGCCACCCTATCGGGCTGCGAACCGCAAGGTCAGCAGTTCGAAACTACCAGCTGTTCCGCGGGAGAAAGATGAGGCTTTCTGCTCCCATAAAGTTTTACAGCCTCGGAAAACCTGTACATGGTTGCTATGGGTCGGGACTGACTCAACGGCACTTAACAACAATGCATAACAGAGCCAACTCTTGCCCTGTCCTGCTCTAGCCTCACGTTTGTTACTATGTTTGAGCCCATTGTTGCCACCACTGTGTCAATCCGTTTTAAGGGCCTTCCTCTTTTTTGTTGACCTTTCATTTTACCAAGCAAGATATCCTTCTCCAGGGACTTGTCCTGCCTAGCAACACATCCAAAGTACAAGAGACAAAGTCTCACCCTCCCTGCTTCTAAGGAGCATTCTGGTTGTTCTTCCAAGGTAGATTTGTTTATTCATGGTACTTCCAATATTCCTCAACAAGACCATAATTCAAATGCATCAATTCTTCTACGCTCTTTCTTATTTATCCTTGTTCATTGCCCAACTTTCACATCTATGAGGTGATTGAAAATGCCATGGCTTGACTCAAGCATACCTTAGTCCTCAGAGCGGCATCTTTACTCTGTAACACTTTAAAAGGGCTTTTACACCAAACGGGTCCAATGAATGCACTCCACTGTTTGGTTTCTTGACTGCTGCTTTCATGAGTGTTGATTGTAGTTTCAAATTGAAGTCTTTGACAACTTCAATCTTTTCTCCAAATATCATGATGCTATTTATTGTTCCAGTGGTAAGGATTTTTGTTTGCTTTACATTGAAGTATAATCCATACACGAAAATTGTAAGTATTTCAAGTCCTCTTTGCTTCCAGCAAGCAAAGTTGTGTCATCCACAGGCTGTTAATGAGTATTTCTTCGATCTTGATGCCATGTTCTTCTTCATATAATCCAACTTCTCAGATTATTTACTCAGCATTCAAATTGAATGAGTATGATGAAAGGATACAACCCTGGCACACACCTTTCCTGATTTTAAACCATGCAGTAGTCCCTTATTCTGTTTTAACCACTGATTCTTGGTCTACGTATAAGTTCATTATAAGCACTTAATTGTGTTCTGAAATTTCCATCCTTCACAATGCTATCCCCATTTTGTTATGATCCACATGGTCAAATTCCTTTGCATAGGCAATAAAGCATAAGTAACTATCTTTCTGATATTCTCTGCTTTCAGTCAAAAGCCATGTGACATTAGCAATGATAGCATTAGTTTTCTGACACTTCTGAATCTGGCTTGAATTTCTGGCAACTGCCTGTAAATAAATGTACTGCTGCAATGGTTTTTGGAAGTATCTTCAGCAGAAGTTTACTTGCATATGATATTAATGATATTGTTTGGCGATTTATGCATTCCATTAGGTCACCTCTCTTTAGAATGAGCACAAATATGGATCTCTTATAATTGTTTGGCTCTTCCAATTTTCTTGAAATAGATAAGTGAACACCTCCAGAGCTGCATCAATTTGTTGAAATGTTTCAATTTCTATTTTTTGGCGGTTTCACTAATAGCTTCAATGCAACTAGGACTATTCCTTCAATATCATTGATTCTTGATCATATGCCACCTCTTGAAATGGTTACACATTGATAAACTCTTTTTGGTACAGTGACTCTGTGTATTCCTTCCATCTTCTTTTGATGCTTCTGAGTCATTCAATGTTTTTCCCATGTAGTTGTTGTTGGGTACCATTGAGTCAATTCCAAGAGCAGCTGGTGAGTTTAAACTACTGACCTTGTGGTTACCAGTCCAGTTCTTATCCTACAGCACCACCCAGTATCCATTATCCTTCAATATTAAAACCTAGGCATGAATGTTTTCTTCAGTTCTTCCAGCTTGAGAAACGCTGAGCATGTTTACTAGTGGTAGGACTTTTATTTTGCTGTTGCTGCTAGGTGCCATGGAGTCAGTTCCAACTCTTAGAAACCCCATGTGATAGAGTAGAATGCTCTCAAGATTTCCAAGGCTGCAATCCGTATAGGAGCAGATTGCCACTGAGCTGCTAGGTGGGTTCAAACCTCTGAACTTCTGGTTAGCAGCCAAATGCTTACCTATCATGCCACCAGGACCCATTGTCTTATGTTCACCCAAATTCTCAGCCTGTATATTAGGATGTAGTTCTGATCTCATATTAATATCGTGGACAATTCCCTCCTTTGACTAGTGCCCATCTCTCTGTGGAGATTTCCAGGAATTCTGACCTAGCCCCTAATTTCCTCTATGTCCCCAAAAGAGGGAGGGCTTATTTCTGGGTATATTTTCTCATCCATAGATTTAAAAATGCCACTGAAAGTGGCCCTAAATTAGGAGTTAAAACACTTTTAAAAAATCTTTCATGCTTTACGAAACCCAACCAACTATGAAGAAATAGCCAGAGCTTACATTTGCGACTCCCCACCTCTTCCTAAAAGAATTTAATAACAAGCGCAATACTGTACACATTTCACAATCAGCCAAACAAACACATGGAACTAGTCAGCTAATTTTAATTACAAGTAAGTATTTACTGACTTGTATTTTGCAAATAGGCAAAGGGATGTTATAAACAGAGTTTGGAATGTATGTGTTCTGTGATTTCTGCTGGCCAAAATCAATTTTACTTGGTTTCTTCTCTCCCATCTCCTTAAATACACATAAGCAATTCTTAGGTGGGTTCTGCCTCAAGATATATTAGAATCAAAACAACAACCAACTATAAAAGAGAACCTGGAAAGATTGAAGAAAACCAACTCTGTTGCAGTCTCTTCTCTTCCCTGAAAGTCAGATTTTACTCCGCCTTCTTGTTTGAGCCTCAACCATCACTTCCTCCCTGACATCCCACATGGGGCTGGACACATTTCAGTTCTCAAAGTTCGTTTATAACCTTTTGTACCCTTGTAAATATTTATTTTTGTTATGCTGTTGTGGAGTCCCTGGGTGGTGAAAACAGTTAACATACTTGGCTGCTAACCAAAGGTTAGAGGTTCATGTCCACTCACAAAGACATCACAGCAGAAGGGCTTGGCTATTTTCTTCCCCAAATCCCCAGCTATTGAGAACCCTATGGAACACAGTTCTGCTCTAACACACATGGGTCACCATGAGCTGGAGTCTACTAGATAGCAACTGAAGCTGTTGCTGCAGGTTTTCTTACTGCATGCTCCTGGAAAAATATGAGAACTTTACAGAACTCAAGATGAATCCTCAGAAAGGATTAAAAGTGGGTTTTGAACCAGAGCTTTGAAATGGTACAGCTGTCTAACAATAGCATGTTGTTTTTGTTGTTAAGTCAATTCCATCCCATAGCAACTCTGTATAGGGTTTCTGAGGAGTGATTGATGAGCCTGAACTGCCGACCTTTGTGGTTCAAACCGACCTTGCAGTCCAGTGCATTAACCCACCGCGCCACACCAGGACTCCAGCAATAACATAAGCACAGCTTAAAATCTACTTCAGCACTTACTTTGAAATTTGGATTTTTGACAATTGTTTTTAATTTGAGAGAGGAGGCATATGCATTGTTTTACATTTTATGTACAAAGAAGGACTTTGTTAACATTTTATATCTCTTTTTGTATGTCTCTATCAATACTTTAATATATTTTTATGTCCTATGACTCACAACCACATCAAATGAAGCTGCTCTGTAATTATTTGCAATTCAGTTAGCTGTTGTATTCATCTCCTGTGGCTGCCATAACAAAGTACCTCAAAAACAACAGAAAGTTATTATCTTCGGGACTAGTCCCTGGAGAAGGACATCATCTTTGGTGAAGTGGAGGGTCAGTGAAAAAGAGGAAGATCCCCAGTGAGATGGATGGGCACAGTGGCAGCAACAATGTGCTCAAACATAGCAGCAACTGTGAGGATGGCTCAGGACCAGGTGGTGGTTTGCTCTGTTGTACATAGGGTTGCTATGGGTTGGAGACAAGGCACCTAACAATGACTGTTCTGGAGGTGAGAAGTCTGAATTCAGGGTGGCAGTATGCGCTCTCCAGAGGTTCTAGTAGAAGTTCCTTCCTTGTCTCTTTCATCTTCTGGTAGCTTCATGCATTTCTTGGCTTAGAACAGCATGACTCCAAACTCTGACTTTGTCTTCACATGACTATCTTCCCTGTGTGTAGCTCTCTGTCCCTTCTCTTCTTATAAGGACAACAGGTGTATTGAATCAGCACCCACTCTATTCCAGTATGACCTCATGGTAAGTTCACTACATCTATAAAGGTCCTATTTATAAATAAGATCACATTCACAGGTTGAGTGGGGCTTGCATTTTAACATATCTTTTTGAGGGGTGCACAATTCAACCCATAATACCTGGTTTTCCCAGTAAAGAATAACTTCCAGGAATAATCACTACCCGTTGCTCATTCCAGTAAACCTAATGGCCAGAAAAATGTCTGGCACATGGCAGACCCTCAAGAAAGATGAGTGAGGCTGAAGACAGTAGAAACTGATGACATTTGAGAATCTGAACAGAGGAACGCCTTCCTATTATTCTTGGGCAGAAAGGACAGTTACTTCTTCCATCTCAATGTCAGAAGAGATAGCTACCTGCTCTTCTGGACTGCATCAGCATCCCATGCAATCCTACATCATGGTATAAATCTAATCGGCAGGAATTGTGTATTCATCTGTCTCCTGCTCTAGACTAGTAGATCCTTAAACACAAGGATTAAGCCTTATTCGTAACTATATCACTATCTTCCGGTCAATGAAAAACAAAATATACCATTATGAGCATCAGATGAATGAGAGATGAAGGGATGTATAGATGAAATGGGCCTTACAGTCTATTCTAGACCTAGTAAGTTGTCAAGGAAACATCACATAAGATAGAATCTTAACCCTTTCTATAATCTATCTTGGTGGTGCTTATGTACCGTGGAGTCCATTCTGACTCATAGTGACCCTATACAGGGTTTCCAAAGCTGTAAATCTTTACAGAAGCAGAAAACCTCATCGTTCACCCTCAGAACAGCTGGTAGTTTTGAACTGCTGACCCTGAGGTTAGCAGCCCAATTTGTAACCACAGTGCTACCAGAGCTCCTTATACTCTACTTTAATTAAATGCATTCTGCTTCCTTTAATCTATAAAGCCTGGGAAAATATCTCACCCTTAAATCTTCAAGAGTTTATTATCTGAAACATGCATTTATAGTTAGCATCTTCACAGTGCTATGTATATTAGAAATAACTTTGGTCAAATTTGCTATATGATAAACATATCCTTTTCCTTACCTTCCATTTTTGGTGTCCTCTGCTTTTTCCTATCTTCTAACATGGATTTTTGGAGTCCTGGTGTGGTGCTATAAGTACTGGATTGCTAACCACAAGGTCAACAATTTAAACCCACCATCCACTTCCTGGAAACCCTGTATACAGGGCCACTGTGAGTTGAAACCAATTCGATGGCAATCAGCAACATGGTTTTAGGGACTGTGGTGACTTTGTGGGATAAGCATTGGACTGCAAACCACAGGGTACAATGTTCAAGCCTACCAGCTGCTCTGCAAAAGAAACATGAGGCTTTCTGCTCCTGCAGAGATTTACAGGCTTGGAAACCCTACACAGGGTTGCTATGAGTCAGAACCAATTTGATGGCACTTAACAACAATATGGTTTAATGCAGATCCTAGAGAAGGCATAGGATTGGTTGAGATAATCCTTGAGATAATCACTGTGTCCCATGTTCCAGCACAGTATTCATATCTAATGCATGTTGTTCAATGGACTTGCTGTACGAAGTCTTTACATTTTGTAAGAAAATATCACAACTACTTAAAAAAATATGAATGCCATTAAGTGTTATCCAGTCAAATCAGACTCTTGTACAACAGAACCAATCACTGCCCAGTCCTGCACCATCATTACAACCCTTCCTGTGTTTGAGCCCATTATTGCAGCCACTGTGTCCATCCATCTCATTGAAGATCTTCCTGATTTTCCCTCATCCTCAACTTTACCAACCATGATGGCCTTTTCCAGGCATTCCTGATCACATGTCCAAAGTACATAAGACCAACTCTCACCATTCTCCCTTCGAAATAGCATTCTGTTTATATTTCTTCCATGAAAGATTTCTTAGTTCTTCTGTCAATTCATAGTGTTGTCAATATTTTTTACTAACACAATAATTCAAATACATCAACTCTTCATCATAAGAAGGAAGAATGTATATAAGTTCCAATACTTTTAGCAAGGTTACTCAAAATTGTACATCTAAAATTGCTGCACCAAACAGTATTTCTAAACAATTAGTTGAAAATAAACCCTAAAGAATTGTATGTACCAAATACAACAGACTATACATGATCATGACTGGAAATGTTACATATTTTGTGTCAACCACTTAACTCCAGCCAAGCATCCTCCCAATTTGCAAGAATTCCTGAATTTTGCATTGGAAATAGAACAGTCTCTTCAACCCAATTTATGTGAGTCTTATTCTTCACTACTGCCTATGTAGCCCATACTGATTAGAGTAACATCTTAATTCTGCTTTGACACACTTATTTTGGTTCATGAAGTGACATGCATTTTCAATTGATGAGTGTGGAAACAAGTTAATAGAATTGTGATGTGAGTTGGGTTCTGAACACACAACATTTGAGAAATGGTTTACACCATCTTTTGTGCCAGAGGTATTGAAGCTGTCAGTTAGATATTTCTATCAATCAAAACAAGAAACAGCTCCCATACTGGACCTCCAGTTACCATGCCAATGCCTGTAGGGGAAGAAACAAAAAAAGGTAAAAGCAGGGAGGTCTAAGATTTGTTAATATGCTAATCGCAGCTATTGGAGATTATAAGGCACCCTGGTGGTACTATAGGATAAGCACTGGACTACTTACCACAGAGTTGGCAGTTGAAACCCTCTAGTTGCTCCATAGGAGAAAGATGAGGCTTTCTGCTCCTGTAAAGATTTACAGACTCAGAAACACTATCCAGGGTCGCTATGAGTGAGAATCAGCACACTAGCATTGGGTGTATTAGGTATTATATGCTTAGAAAAGAACTCATGACAAATAACACTTGCAATAGTGATCCTGCTGAGGATCGCCAGCAGCGCCTTCACACAGTCTACCCCGCAAAGTCTCGGACCCAGGTTTCCTTCTTTGGAAGAATTTTTAAATGCTTAGCAACCCTGACGTGTCCCAAGATTAAGCAGATCATCACATTCAATGTTGTAAGCATGTGAACTCTGGAGGGAGAGTGAATTCTGCCATCACCACTTCCTATAGATATTAAGCAAATCACTTAACCTCTCTGTGCCTCAGTTTTCTTGTCTGTTTGTTGTTGTTGTTAAGTGCCATCGAGTCAATTTCGAGTCATAGTGACCCTGTATACTGTTTCTGAGAAGCAGCTGATGAGTTTGAACCGCTGTCCTTGCGGTTTAAACCCACCTTGAGGTTGAGTGCTTGTATTATGGTGCCATACCAGGACTCTAGTTCTCATCCATAAAATGGATAAAAGCAGTACAGACTTTAAAAAACTATTGTGAGGATGAAATGGGTTAGTGTCTACAAATTCAGTTAAATGTGCTTCATGGTAATACCACATGTGTGCTTTATAGGGTTTTTAAGGGCTGATATTGCCAATATAAGGAGCTCTGATAGAGTAGTGGTTATGAATTGGGCTGCGACCGCAAGGTCAGCAGTTCAAAACTACCAGCTGTTCCATGGGAGAAAGATGAGGCTTTCTGCTCCCATAAAGATTTACAGCCTCGGAAACCCTGTACA
>NW_006408601.1:3359130-3364956 GCF_000296735.1 Chrysochloris asiatica
AATTATTGGCTTAAGGACTCCTGGTGTGGTATTGTAGGATCAGCTCTGGAATGCAAACCAAAAGATCAGCAGTCTCAACCCAATGGTTGCTCCTTGAAGGCACTTCACAACAGCATTATTACTATTACTCAGCTTTTGTAATTCAATTCTTGCCTTGGACTCCAGTTCTCATAGTTGGGCCTCGATTGTGATACATTCATTGATTCCATAGCTATTTAAGACTTGCCTGCTATTCAGACAGTTTTGTTCAGGGTGGAAGAGCTGGTGGTAAGTGCCAGTGTGAACTGCATCAAGGACTGTGGGTTCCAGGTCTACGAAACACTGCTCTGGGCACATGCTTTCCAGTGCCTGTTTCACTGAAGAAGGTATTGAAGGAGTCAGCTCCTCCTCCAATGGTCTTGTCACTTGGCATCTGACCATCCAGAAGTCCTAACCAAAGGAGGACTCGAAGTAGAAGTTCTTCCTGGGGAAGAAATAGGAGGAGTCTCGACACAAGCGATTTTCTTATAGCCAGTCTAAATCTCCTTCTAAATCACTCCCAAGGTGGTCTACGTGAGCAAGGCAATCAAGAACTCCAAGAAGAAATTCTGGTTCTAGAGGATGGTCAAGGTCCAAGTCCTTGCCCAAAAGGTCCAAGTCAATAGGAAAATCACAATCAAGTTCACCTCAAAAGCAGACTAGCTCAGGAACAAAATCAGTATCACATGGAAGACATTCTGACGCCATAGCAAGATCCCCATGTAAATCTCCCAAAGGGTACCCCAATTCTAAAACTAAAGCTCAAACAACAAAACATTCTCATTTTCGATCACATTCGAGATCTCAGAGTTACTGTCATAGAAACAGTTGGTGACAAGAAGCAGAAGAGCACTGCATAGTCTTTAATATGTTACGAAACCTCTCCTTATGTTAAATAAAATTTCATCCAAGGCTCGCATGAAAAAATTTTTTTGTTGTTCTTAATGTTGCCTTTTCCCCCAATGAGACCCAGGGATGAGGTCCCTCCCTTGTTCTTTTTTTTTTTTTTTTTTTTTTCATAAAAATGTTACATGCTTTATTGTCCCATCCCCAGAGGCTGATTTATCCAGAAATCAAGAAAGAAAAAATCAATCAAAATAAGCTTTAACACAAACAAAACTAACAAAACAAGCACAATAAAAAAGGGAATAAAACTACCAACTGACAAGCAGCCGGGGCCAGCATCCACCCTCCACGTGAGGAGGGTCTGAGAGACCCATGTAACAGCAGCCAGCAGCCAGCAGCCAGCAGCAGGGAGCCTGTCAGGGCCAGTAAAGGGAGGAGCAAATCAGCTATGTCTTCATTAGGCAAGCCAGAGAGCTGACAGACATCCGGGGAATGCATATCTATATAATAAATCTGTAATTTAATGAAATAAATAGTCATTCTCTGAAAGTTTTTCTTTTTTAAAATAGTTTTTCTTTTCTTGTGTGTGTGGTTTTTTGACCTTTTTTTGGTGGTTTGTTTTTGTTTTTTTTGTGGGGGGAGTCCTTAAAAAATCTGAAAGAGAAGCTGGTGACCCCACTCCACTGCACTGCTGCAGAAGGGGGCTGTGAATTGTGCCCCCACCTCCAGGCAATCACAAATGGCCAGGGGAAGAGGAAGTTGGTGGTAACTGGGGAGCCATCACACGGCCTGGGTTCCTGGATGAGGCACAGAGGGCTTTGGCCTAGATGTGGGCAGCCTTGAAAGGACATCAGGGCAAGTGGGGAGACTGGGAATGGAGGGGCCTCCTCAGGGCACCAGGGTCTTGTTTTGCATGGGGAGCCATTGTTTCCTCCATTGAGTGTAAAAACCAAAATTAAAAGAACCCAAGTGGCCACATCTTAAGTGTTTTCCAGACCAGAGTAGCAGCACTGCTCCCCCGTGTAGAGGGGAAGAACCTGCAGGCCAACCAGCTCAGAAAGGAAAGCGTCTGCCCCAGTCCTTCATGACAGAGAGTGTTTTGCCTTGACGTAGAGACACAGGAAACAGCTATGGAAGACCACCCACAAGGGAGCAAGAAGACTGTGAAGAGGAATTTGGACACGGTTTTTCTTGTGGGGCCTCACAAGTCACTCTTGCTTTACAGAATTCTGGAGAAGGACTTGTCAAGGGCACCAGGTTTGAAGCCGGGCCCCAGATCCGGCGCCATGCTGGAGATTCAGTACACAGCCTGGTGGGGTGTGGGAAACTCTTGTCTCAGCTCCTTTGCTGGATGAAGTTCTTGTTCCCTGTCAAAGCCTTGAAGCAGGTGATGACCTGGTCAGCCATGTCTGTGTCCATAGTCTCCCATGATGTGAAATCAATGAAGGCTTGGAAGGTCACCAGGCCACTGTAGTTGGGTTCAACCATGCTTACAATATGATTGAACTCGAAATCCCCATGCTGGATTTCTCCACACTGATAAGGCAGGCCCATGGTCCTCATTGAAGTGATTGAAGGAGGACAGGAACTCTTGCATCTGCACCTGACTGATGTCCTTGGCATTGCCAGTGAGAATCTGAGTCTCCAACTCATTAATAGTGCAGGCAGTGGCGGTGTGCAGTTGCTCCCAGCCTACACGGATGTACTCCCTGGTGTAGTCAGTGTGCTTGTTGTTGAAGATGAGTACCTTCTGGATGAACTGTTGCTGCTGCTCTTGCAGGTCTTGGTTGGGTTTGTAGACCACAATGCTCTGCTCATATAGCTTGAGGTGGCTCAGCTGGTCCTCCAGGGTTCCGTTCATCTCAGTGGAGATGCGCCCGATTTCCTCCATCTTGGTCTGGATCCAGGTCCCTATGATGTTGGCCTGGCTGATGCTTGTTGGATTGCTGCTCTGTCTGCTCCTCCAAGAGGACGTGGTTTTGCTTTGTCACCAGCTTCTGCACTTTCTCCCATTTGGAGTTGATGATCTGGGAGCTGACTGTGGTGTAGAAGTTGCTGCCCAGCAACTTGATGTGATTGCTCTCAGCAGTTCTCTGGGCATCCTTGTGGATGGCCACGATGGCCTCCCATTCCTGGATGGCATCTGGCAGAGTGGACCTGAACCGCTTGTGGGCTGAGATCAGGTCCTCGATCTCCTCAGTGATATGAGCAGTGAACATGTCCTGCAGGTCCTCCACTGTGCACTCCATCCAGTTGTTGAATGGGGCAGCCTGCGTGGCATACTCCGTCGGGGAGCAGCTGGTCAATGGTATCCAGCTGCTTCTCTATTTTCTCCACAGAAACCATGGGTCAGAGAGTCCAGGGCGTCCCTCTGGTCATAGATTTCTGGCACTGGTGTTAACGTTTGATAGTCATAGTAATCCAATTCATTGAGCTATTGGGCAGTAGCTGAGATCTGCTTCACATGATCCTGGTGCACAGCTAGGTAGCTCTGGAAGGCCTTGTGTTTGCTTATAAATGCTTTGATGTCTGACAGGGTGGCTGTCCCATTGCTATGACATCTAGTCTTCAAAGTTCAACAGCCTCTTCTGATCTTGATTCTGACAGCACCCTTAAAATCTGTTCAGTCAATGAATAAATTAGTCATCCCTTTATTTGCCTCCAAAGGGGAGCTGGGAAGCTAGACTTTACCAAGTCAAAGGAATTCCTGTGGCCTCTTTGTTGTTGTTAAGTGCTGTTGAGTTGGACTCATAGTGACCCTGCATAGGGTTTCCTAGGAAAGACTGGTGGGTATGAGCCACCTACCTTGCTGGTCTAACTGATCTTGAGGCCCAGTGCATTATCCTGCAATGCCACACCAGGATTCCACGGCCTCCTTAATACATCAATTTCATCTTTAAGAAGCTTATGAAAGCATTAAGGAAATATCCCTCTATTCATAAACTATCCCTCTTCATCAAGAGAAACTAGACCTCTCCTGCCTAGAATTGCATATATAGAACTCTTGCATTTCTCCAGGGCTCCAGGGGACAATGGGCCACCAGCTGGCACCTTGGACTTGTAGATTCCTGAACTTGGAAAGGGGAAATTTCCATCTGATTATGCCTTTTCAATGTTCTCAGCTGCCAGCCTATGGTGGAGAATGTGGGGCTAAACCAGCTGTTTGCATTCCTGAATAATAAGGCTTAGATGTTGTGCTCCTGAATTACAGAGCCCCTCGGTATTCAACAACTGTCCTGGGTGCATCTACCAGGCTTTTAGAAAACAAGTCACCTACTTATGTACTTTTCAAAGTATTGGAAGGAAAACTAATACTCAAAGCAAATCTAATACTGTCCTGGTGCTACTGAAGCAGAAGGGACTTACTCTAGGTCACAGAGTTCCTAAGGATTCAGTGACATCACCTTGGGTCAAAATACAAATTCTTTAACAGGGCTCACTGGATCTAGCAGAACATGGTCTGGCCCAGCCGAATCTCTTGCCCCTCTGCAAAGTGTTCTCTTGGCTCTACCTTATCTTTATGTTCATAGCAGCACCTTACTTATTTGAACCTTCGGGACTCCACACAGGCTGTTTTACGTGCTTTTAATACTCTGTCTAGTTGCCCTTCACCTGACTGGTCACCATTTCATTCTTAGCATAAATGTCACTGCTTGGAAAAGCCTTTTGCATGCCCCCAAGTTTAGATTGGAGTCTTTAGGTGGTACAAGCAGTTAACATGCTTGATTGCTAAGTCAAAAGATTGGCAGTTTGAGTCTTCCCAGTGGCTCCTCAAAAGAAAGGTCTGGCAATCTACTTATAAATAATCAGCCATAGTTCTACTCTGACACACACAAGGTCACTAGGAGCTGGGATCAACTTCATGATAATTAAGAAGTCTAGATTCCAGACTTCTATTTTCTGTCCCATTGCCTTGTGGTTATCCTATCACATAACAAAATTCTCAGGTCCACTGTGCATTGTAATTATTTGTTTGCATGTTTGATTCCCCCAGTATGCTGAGATATTCTCAAGGATATTATCCTTGCATGGGTTTGATTCCAAATTTCAAGGACTTTACATGGGACTTAGCGCAGAACTTGGGATCAGATAGTGGGTTGTTGTTTTTTTTTGGGGGGGGGTGCAGTTTGTTGTTGGTTTCTTTTAAGGTTTTATTGTGGATTGAGTGGAAGTTTACAGGGCAGATCTTCAGTTTTACAATCAACAAATCATATACTTTGCTTCATTACAATGATTATAATCCCCTCCACGTACCATCAGTTAACAGTATTTCTATTCACTTTAGCTTTTAAAAAAAAATTTAAAACAAAACAAAACACTCAGGCATATATAATAATTTACACCTCCAAAGGGCACATTCTGCAAATCTGCCTCCTGGCCACTAGCTCTTAGTCCCTCTCTTCCCATGAATCTAGAGCTCTCAACCATGTCCCCATCTCTGCCTCCGTCTCTGGTATCGAAGCTTCTCTGGATAAGGTCCCACATTCTGCTTTTGCTCTTCTCCCTTGAGGGTCCTAGCTAGGGTCCTCTGTTTCTGTACTGTAATATTAATCACTCCCCTGTTTTTGTTACAAAACTTCTACCTTTATAATTGTGACAGTCACGATTACTCATGATAACAATTACTCACTATTGAATCATAAGAATCTTATCCCCATCTCTTTTGACCAGACCCATCTAGACAAGTGGGGACTCTTTCTCCCCAACCCCCTCATACTCTTAAACTAAACTCCCTCTTGAAACCTTGTAAGCCAGTCACTTTGGGCCTTTTTCGCCCCCTCATTTTAGGTAGCCAATGCCCAAGTTGCCCATCCCTGTCTATCCTGTGTACACAGGCGATAGCATTGATACTTGATGTGAAGACCCCTTCCCTCTCTGTTGGTATTTAGAGTTACTACCTCCATGAGTATAGGTCAGGTTCATCAAATTGTAGCAATTTACCCTTGTTTCTTTTATCAAAAA
>NW_006408601.1:3365056-3365546 GCF_000296735.1 Chrysochloris asiatica
AAGATGAGGCTTTCTGCTCCCATAAAGATTTACAGCCTCGGAAACCCTGTACAGGGTCACTATGAGTCGGAACCGACTCCACGGCACATAACAATTGCAGCTATTCCAAACCTTTCTTCTGAGGTACCTCTGTGTGGACTCAAGACTCCAACCTTTCAATTAGTCCCTGGGCATGTTAGCTGTTTGTGCTACCTGTGGACTCCATAACATTTATGAAGTGTTAGATCATTATTTCACCACTCGTCGCCTGTCAGTTTGTCCTAAAGTGATGATTCACATGTTGCTGTGATGCTGAAAGTTATGCACCCTGTATTTTAAGTACCAGCAGGGTGACCCATGGTGGACAGATTTCAACTGAGCATTCAGATTAAGGCAGACTAGGAAGGAGAGTCTACATACTGCCTACATTTAGCAGTAGGGAGGAAGTCCAATGTTCAGGGAGGAAGTCCAATGTTCAGGGAAGAAGTCCAAGGTGCATTGAAGGAATTGG